>NW_021703785.1:21225143-21689559 GCF_005190385.1 Monodon monoceros | reverse complement strand
CTCCCTCTCTCCCTACTTTCCTCCCTCTCTCCCTACTTTCCTCCCTCCCTCCCGTCTTCCCCCCCACCTTCCTTCCTTCCTTACCAGTTTAACACATAAACTGAGGTCCTAGAAGTATACACTGTGTAACATCAGACATGTTATCTTGACCATATCAGGCATATTCCCAATAATCAGGCCCAAAACACCATATTTAAAGAGACAAACTATTTACGTTTGCATTCCACAATGGAAAACTGAGAAAGTTTGAGTGACCTCAAATATCACATGCCATATATCATGGTTGAACCAGCTCTATCAATTTGTTTCATCAAATTATAACTGTTGAACCCCAGTAAAAATAAGAACATGAAGGTCTTCTTTTTCCTTTTTCACAGAAATTTTGTGAATTTTTTGTAGTCCTTCTTTATATCCTCCAGAAGGACTCTGCTTTCTCCTTACCTTCAAATCCAAGCCCCTTTCCATTTTCCTTAGGGATTTGATTTAAACAGGGAATATTATTATTCTTTAAATAGTATCAGTGTAAGACAGGCCTACTCTACCGCTCTTTGAAATAAGGTGTGTATTTATACTCTACACGGAGTAGATCACTGAGCTAAAGATGGGAGATACTTTCAATTCTGATATGGCAGAGAACAATTTCTCCCTATCTTTGGAATCCTCAACATGAAGCTACCTTTTTTATGTTGCCACAGGGTGTGGTTCATTTTGCTACTCTGCTTACAGGAGTGGGGAAAAATGAGAGAAAGTGGGATAAAAGGAAACTGGAATCCCTTATGATCTTCTGGGTCCCAAGCACTATGCTAGCTGCATAACATGACACATTTTATACAATAGCTATTCTGATATTGATTTAATTTTGAGAAAGTATTAGGTTCACACATGGTAGTTATTTTCCCCAGATGACACAAGTATTAATTACTCAGACCCAGGGGTCAAATCCAGCTCTTACTGGATCTACAACCCTTGTTTTCCATTACATCACCATTCAGAAGGTGGAGCATAGCCAGAGCATGGTGACGGTGAGTACTGCTGTCCAAAACCATGCTTCCTAAAGTTGTATGTCTTCAACAATTTCATATATGTATCAATATGTATATGAAAGTTCATATATATATGTTAATATATAAAATTTTGTGTATGTTATATTTAACAATTTTATTTAACCATTTCACATATATATGTTATGTATATACATGTGCATGATATCAGTTAAGAACATAGTAAATATTTGAGGAATATTTGAGGAAAGATTGTGAGAGCAGTCTATGAGAAATTTAGAGAGACAGGCAACTGTTAACAAATTATTTTCATGCCCTTATCTCCCCAGAGCACTTGTGAAGGCTCCAGCTGCAAAGGGCACCACTCCCTGGAACAGATACTCAACCTGCTCATTCCTGTGAAGGGGAAGGGAGATGAATACTTCTACCTGGTATGTATATCACACTTACTTGTTCTTAAGGTGGAAAATTGACCTTAATATATGCAAAACCGAAAGTCCTCCTGAAAGTGATTGTGTACTCCATTTAAAAAGATTAATGAGGTAATTTGTACAGTTTAGTGATTTACTCCTTAAAAATACACATCTAAAACTACATATTGATACATTTTTCCTAGTTTGCTTTGATTATCTCCTATAGTTACCCAAATGCACTGATTAAATTACTGATGTTTCTTTAATTTCTCCAAGTACATAACTGGATAACACAACACACACAAACATACACACACATACACAAATCCAAAAAAAAAGAAGCTTAAGGCAATGTTGAATAAAGTATTTCTTCGTGCCAATGGGAGTACTTGTCAGCAATCACCACAAAACAATACTGAGTGTTTTGCTGGTGTGAACCACAGAAGATGAAGTCCCAAAGTTATCTTCTAGGAGAAAGTGAAAGAGTTTTCCAAGATCATCTTTTTCTAGTTTTTGGTATTATTAAATATGATAAATGTAATGGTAGATATTTCATCATTATTTCAGTAGACAATGTAACTTCCAATTCTTGTCCTACTTTGTTATATAAAGGCCATTGATTTATTTTCTAAAAATAATTTAGAAGGTCAGATGGTACATGAACTAATTCATTCAGTAAATACTTACTGAGAAAGTAATAAATGCCAGGCACTCTTCTAAGGACTGGGATACAAACTGTCTCTTTCTTGAGCTTATATTATAGTTGGTGTGATAGAGAATAGACAAGTGTATGATATATGCTGTGTGATTAGTGTTATAAATAATTATGAAAACAGATGGGTATGAGGTTGGACAAAGGGTGTAAGGATGTCTTATAGTCAAGGGTAACTCCTCAGAGAAAATATTTTGAGCAAATGCCTCAATGGACTAAGTGAGCTATGAACCTCCCTGGAAGAGGAAGGTGAATACGTTGTCACCCTTTGTCTTTCTTTTCATGGTTAGAGAGAGTAAAAGATTCTAGTGGTTATACTGTAAAGTCTGTCTGTGTTGTCCTGAAGAAGATTATTAGACAATATTATGGAATGTTGTATCATATTAGCCATTTTTAATTTTTTCTCTTACATTAATTTCTTATACCCTTATACAGCACTTAAATACTTAAAACATTAATAGAGCATTAAATTCCTTTTTCTCTGTTCTCAGAGCACTCTGTATTTCCTAACATTATAGTCTGTATTTTCATGGCCATGTGTGTATCTCCTAGCAAACCCAGAGCTTCCCAAGCAGTGAGCACAGTGCATTTTATAGGTGATTAATATATAGATACTATCTATTTGTTGAATGATTCAAAGGCCCTCTTTGAAATTTTCTGGGACAAAATCATTTCTTCCTAGCTGTAATTTATGAGAACCCTGCATGTGTTCCTATTTGAGCAGATCCAAGTGTCCTTCCTGAAGACAAACTTTGCTTCATTTTGAAGCTACTCTGTCAGGGAAAGAGGGGGTGGGTAGTTTTCCACTCAGTTGAGAATCCTGGGTAGACTTCTAACACTGACACTGCAGTTTGCCCATCTGGTTTCCAAAGCAACCCGTGTTGTGCCCTTACGACAATGCAAAGTACCGGCACTCCAGGCATTAATTGGAACTACTGGTTATCCTGTTGCTAACCAAACCAGGATAAGAGACTTGATACTCTTTTAGAGACTGAAGGTTATCTAAGAGACACGCAATACTTACATTTTATGCTTGGATCAAGTTTGACCACATTCATTTAATTCATCACAATGTCACCTTGATTAAAATGTGTTTTATTATTTTCTTAGCTTTTGTTAAGGGGTTTCACAATACACAGTGACACGATATTCAGCACTCCAGTTACTGTAAAGCTATTTTTGAAGATATTATTTATTGCGTCAGAGTTCAAAATATAAAAACTTTGTGACATTTTTACTTTACAGTGTTTTTTATTTCTTAAAAAAGTTTATATTCCCTAAAGCACTAGTGTGCTTCCTCCTTTATGATCAAATGAACTGTATAAATAATAAACTTTCTTTTTATTTTCCTTTCCCTTGAAGAAGAGCAAAGCCAAATGTGAACTTTAGGCACAGTAACTTTTCCCTTTCTCCTGATTTACTACCTTTAATTACTTTTTGTTACTTAATTGAATCTTCTTTTGCTTTAAGCTGTCTCAAAAGTATTGCATAAAGAATTCAGATATTGTATGCATACATAATAAACAAATTAACCATTTCCATTTGCTCTTGCACAAAGCAACTAAATTCTGAGCCTTATTTTTCTCATTAACATATATGTTTTTAATTTACTTTTTAAAATATTGTGAAGGACCTATGAACATATATTTAGCATAACACCTGTTGTCCATATGAAGGTTTATTCAGAAATTGATATAAATTGACATTATGAAATGATTTAACATAACTTGGGGTGATAAGTTGAAAGCTATTTCATTCAAGTATTTATTAAATAACCATGAACAAATAAAGGTAATATCTCCCTTATTAATTAAATAAATTTATTTAATTTTTAAAATTTAGATACTACTAGTTTTGAAGTATTAAAAATACAATTAAATCTAAAATAGCATGTATGTGAGAGTCAAAAAGCACAGATGTTTGGATTTAACATGCTATCGTTATGATGTAGAAAATGAGGAATTGAAAATTAAAATGAAATCCATTACAGAGTTGTATATGGTATTTCTTTGTCATCAGAATGGTCACTATTCATGAGTAACTTCAGTTAATTTTGTCATATATATATGTGTGTGTGTGTATATATACGTGTGTGTGTGTGTGTGTGTGTGTGTGTGTGTATACTGCATTGTATAAATTAGGTCAATCAGTGGACATTGTGGCTAAGAACATGGACTTCAGAGTCTGGAAGTTCTGGGTCTGAACCCAGGCTCTGCCACTTTTTAGCTGTATGACAGGTAATTTATTCAGTTTCCTCATCTGTATAATAGGGACAGCAATACTAAATTTATAGGTTGTTTTATAGATTACATGGGATACTTTACATCTATTAGTTGTAGGGTCCTCTAAACAAGTTCTGCAGAAAGTAGATAATATTAGATGTTAGTGTCAAAATAAAAAGTCTGCAATACTGCCACTCCCCATCAGCTACTCAAAGAACAATAAAGTGAATTTTTTGGATTCCTTGAAAGGTATCTTAGATTTCTCACATGCCCACATTTTGTGAAACTTCATCAAATGGCATCAGCCTTGTTCACCCTCTTCTACACTTACCCCTACAATTGACATCTGTTCCGCAGCAGCTACTTATAGGTGCCAATGATAATGCCCATAGTTGGATGCAGGTCAGCGCAAAGAGAGATATAAAATATAACTTGGAATCTAAATATGTGACATCAAGAAGCCCTATATTCCATATAGTTCCAATCCTAACTAAAAATATTCAAGTAATATTTTAATAGCATAATTTCTTTCTTTCTCTGTTTAGAAGGGGCAGTATATTTTTATTTGTGCTCAAAGCCATAAAAAAAAGTAATATTCCAGGTACCTGAAGCATTATGAGTACATTTATACACAACTAATTTTCACAGGAAACCATATTTGTGTTTGTTTTAGAACATTGCCCTCCCTTGTTACATTTTATAGTAATGTTTTATTATCTATTATGATAAGCTAGATGAAAAAAATCATATAATATTTGCCAAGACAAATAATTAGGCCTATTGAGAATAGTGTTCTGATGAATAAACTCAATTGATGAATTACAGATTATCAATTTCCCATGACTAGTCCTTTCTTAGTAATATTTTAAATCTAATTTGTAACTTCTCAGAAGTTGATAATCAGAGAAAAAAGGTTTGGTTTTATTTCTTAGGTTGTTTGTTTGACACAAGTTAGAATTTGACTTTTTTTTTTTTTTTCTTTCAGTACTTTGAATATATTGCGCCACTCCCTTCTGGTCTATTTTTTCTTTGTCCTGTTGTGATTGGATGACTTCTACTGCCTTGTCTTTGAGTTAACTGATCCTTTCTTCTGCTGCATCAAGCCTGCTGTTGAACCCCTCTAATGCAATTTTCAGTTCAGTTATTGGATTCTTCAGCTCTGTGACGTCTATTTGGTACTTTCTTATATTTTTTCTCTCTCTGTTGAAGTTCTCACTGTGTTCATCCACTCTTTTCCCCTGAAGTTCAGTTAGCATCTTTATGACTATTATTTTGAACTCTTTCTCATGTAAATTACTTACCTCCATTTCATTAAGATTTTTTTCCTGAGGTTTTATCTTGTTCTTTTATTTGGAGCATATTCCTCTTTTTCTTCATGTTGCTTGACTCTCTGTGTTGGTTTCTATACAGTAGATGAAAGATGCTAAGGTAAAATTTTGCTGATAGTCTTATGTAAGTTCCCTTGTATTTAACAAATTGTTTTTCTCTTGCTGTGTTTAACATTCTCTATATGTCTTTAACTTTGAGTATTTAGTTATAATGTGGCTTGGTGTGGGTTTCTTTGGGTTTACCTTTTTTGGAACTTTCTGGGCTTTCTGAATCTGGATGTCTGTTTCCTTCCCCAAGTATGTAAACATACAGTCCTGTGGGACTGCAAACATAAGCCTTGCTGGCCAGGTGATCTGGACGTGTCCCCTGTGTGGTAGTCACAAAAATTGGGGCTCTGGATAAGCATATAAGTTCTTTTCTGGGAGATGCTAGTAAGCTGGAGTAAGCCAGAGGGAAAGTACCACAGCCTAAAATCCTTGAAAGTAATTTTGTCGTCCAATAGATGTGTGTCAAGTTGAAGCCTGAAGGCCTGAAGGCAGGCTAAAGCTCCAGGATGAGCAAAGAGGTCTTCTTCACAGAAAGACTGGGGAGTGTGTCTCTGTCTGCTGTGTGCACAGTGCCCTGGAGGGGGCAGCCTGCCAAGAACTGTCTCTCCAATTGCCACAATCCCAGGGGACCCAGGAATGCAAGCCCACCAGCCACCAAAGCCAGGTGAGCTAGAGGCATCCTCTGGGTGGCAGCTGCAAAAACAAGACACCAGACGTAAAAAAATCAGGGCACTAGCCATGTGTAAAGTTCCCCTCCAGGAGACACTGGCAGTCTAGGGCACCACATAGGGAGAGTGCAAAGATAGTGCCTGCCATCCAAGTTCTCTGAAAAGGATTACAGTCAGCCCCTAGATGTGTGTTTAATTAGAAAGCTGATGATTAACTAACAGACATCCTTCACAGAAAGACTGAACTCCTGAGCAGGTTGCCTCTTACTGTGCCCTAGAGGTAGTAGCTGTTTAAGAACTCTGTCTCTGTTGGTCACAGTCCTGTGGGACCACAAGTGTAAGCCCCACTAGCTGCCAGAGACAGGTGATGTAAAGGTGTCCCCTGGCAGCAGCAGCAAAAATTGGGGTGTGAGTCAAGGGTATGAGCTCCTTTCTGGGTGACATCAATTGTTACAGTCCTATGGGACCAGGAATACAAGCTTCCCTGACCTCCAGAGCCAGATGGTCAACAGGCATCCCCTGGGCAACAACCACAGATATTGGGGAACCAGATGCATGTTAAAGCTCCCTCCCTGGAGATGCTGGTACTCTGGAAAAAGGGAGAGCATGAAGATGGCATCTACCAGTCTCAATCCCCAGAGAGTTTTCCAGCAGGTTTGTAAATGTATGTGTTAAATTAGATGCCTGCTCTTCAGGTCGACACCAGAAAATGTGTTTATTAAAAAATCCCTGATTTGTAAGGTTTGTCAATTACTATAGTGTAAATACTCCCACAATGGCCAATGTCAAGTTACTGACATGATATCCTGAAAGCTGAGTTGGAAAGAAATATGCAGAAACAGTTCTCATGAACTGATGCTTGTGGTCTCTAGGACACCAATGGATCTAACATTAAAAATACTTATGCATCCCTTGTATAAAATATTCCATTTTCATGGTTTTGAAAATGAATATATTAGTGTTATACTATGAATTTTTAAGAGAATATTTAGAGTAGTTCATATAAATCTCTGAATCTGATATCCAAAATTTCAATGGAAAGTTGTGTTTTTTAAGCATAAATATTTTATAAATCCAGGATTATAGGTCTTTTTATATTTTTCAGGTGTCTTTTATATTTATTAATTACTATGTAATACCTGTCTGGTTTTATCTCAGATCTCTGTACATATCTCTAAGGCACACATGACTGAGTCCATTCCTTATATGAGCATAGTAAGAACAAGGTCACAGATTGGCAAAACTTAACTTGGTATTCAGGTTTATCTGGCATGTTTATCAGCCATGCACTTTGCTTTACTCCATTTTAGTTAAACAGACTCAGATAGAAAAGGCTGTCTTAACCTTAGTTCCCTGAAGGAGTGCATGAGAGCTTTTCTTGCCAGTAGATTATTTAGGAAGAAATTTCAGTGAGTTAGGGTCTAGGAGAGAAAACAGGAAACAAGAAGTCAGTACTAAGACACACTGTTTAGTTGACCACTAAAATGATGACTGATACTGGATCCATAGGGAATTTCTGAGGAATTTATAAAATGTACCTTAGAACAGGCTGCCTAGAACGGAAAGGGAAAGAATTTATCATTGTCTCCTCTTCACTTTTTCAAGGATGACCCTACAAAATTAATTGCTGGGTCACTTCTAAGTTACATCAGAGTAAGTGTAGAATATTTCACTTTTCAAGGATGACCCTACAAAATTAATTGCTGGGTCACTTCTAAGTTGCATCAGAGTGAGTGTGGAATATTCCTCACAATATCTACATGTCAGCATCAGACAAGTCCCAAGGCACTGTCGGCTTTAGGTGGGGTGCTGCCTAATTTTGTCTGTGAAGTCTGAGTGAAGCCGATGCCTTTATCAGTGGCTGGAGCAAAAGATAAGGCCAAAACGGTTTGAAGTGCTGCACGAAAAATGTTTGACACAAGTACCTATTCCACTCAAAATGTGTTTATTAAACAGAAAGATACTCTATAATACAATTGCTTTTGTTTTTTTATTTTTTGTAACATCTTTATTGGAGTATAATTACTTTACAATGGTGTGTTAGTTTCTGATTTATAACAAAGTGAATCAGCTATACATATACATATATCCCCATATCTCCTCCCTCTTGCATCTCCCTCTCACCCTCCCTATCCCACCCCTCTAGGTGGTCACAAAGCACAGAGCTGATCTCCCTGTGCTATGTGGCTGCTTCCCACTAGCTATCTATTTTACATGTGGTAGTGTATATATGTCCATGCCACTCTCTCACTTCATCCCAGCTTACCCTTCCCCCTCCCCATGTCCTCAAGTCCATTCTCTACATATGCATCTTTATTCCTGTCCTGCCCCTAGGTTCTTCAGAACCATTTTTTATTTTTTTAGATTCCATATATATATTAGCATATGGTATTTGTTTTTCTCTTTCTGTCTTACTTCACTCTGTATGAGTCTCTAGGTCCATCCACCTCGCTACAAATAACTCAATTTCGTTTCTTTTTATGGCTGAGTAATATTCCATTGTATATATGTGCCACATCTTCTTTATCCATTCATCTGACGATGGACACTTAGGTTGCTTCCATGTCCTGACTATTATAAATAGTGCTGCAATGAACCTTGTGGTACATGCACCTTTTTGAATTATTGTTTTCTCAGGGTATACGCCCAGTAGTGGGATTGCTGGGTAATATGGTTGTTCTGTTTTTATTTTTTTAAGTAACTTCCATACTGTTCTCCATAGTAGCTGTATCAATTTACATTTCCACCAACAGTGCAAGAGGGTTCCCTTTACTCCACGCCCTCTCCAGCATTTGTTTCTAGACTTTTTGATGATGGCCATTCTGACCGGTATGAAGTGATACCTCATTGTGTTTTTTTTTTTTTTTTTTTTTTTTGTGCCTGGGCCCCCCCCCCCGTTGGGCCCTCCCCCGCTGGGGACCAGGGCCTGGGGTGGCGGGCCCCCAGCGACGGCTCACGGGCCCAGCCACTCCATGGCATGTGGGATCTTCCCAGACCGGGGCACGAACCCGTGTCCCCTGCAATGGCAGGCGGACTCTCAACCACTGCGCCACCAGGGAAGCCCCTTGCTTATGTTTTAATGTACTTTTCTTCAGATCAAAATATCTGATATTCCATTTCCATATTTTTGAAAATGAGTATATCAGCGTTTTACTATGAATTTTTAAGAGAATATTTATAGAGTAATTCATATAGGACTCTGAATCAGGTATCTGAAGTCTCAATGGCAAGTTTTACTTTTTTCTTTAAGCATAAATACCTTAGAAACCCAGAACTGTAGGGATTTTTAAGAATATTTTTTGTGTCATTTATATTTATTAATTACCACGTATTATCTGTCTGGTTTCTTTTCAGGTCTCTGCACATATCTCTAAGGCACATATGACTGAAACCATTCCATATATGAGCATATTATGACATATTAGACATATGATATATGAGGGGTCACATATAATGCACATGTGATTCAAAATTTTAAAAGCAAAATCGTGCGAGTTCATGACATGAAACCACTAACATATAGACAAATATTGCATCACCTTCCACTTTCAAATCAATTTGCATCAGCCTAAAAGACCTAAAAACCACAGTATAATTGGATTGGAACTGACCTAACAGAATGGTATATAGATGAGAAGGCAAATGTAGAGGATTATTGGAGAGGGCTTTGCTCACCAGTAGTAGCAAATATCTCCCATTTTTTGACACTTTATTTCTTGATTGAGGGTTTTGGTTAACAGTTGCAGCTTGATTATTTATGCAATCACTGAATACCTTGGCTCAGAAATTCCACTTCCCTTCTCAAAACAGGCTGAATCAATTAAATAATTTCTTCAAACTCATGTGGTTTTTTATTATAAATCTATTGTCAGATCCGTATGATCCCAGTTTTTTTTCCAAAATGATTCTAATAGGCCAAGTTACAAATAGAGAAACAGGTCCTACAATGTCCTATGGAAGCTCTCACCAGGGTTTAATAGCTGACATCACTGGTGGATTTCATACACTTGTTTCCACTGTATAGACTAATGTAAACAGAACATATATGTAACTGTTTTTTAATCTTTAAAACTATAACATGTCGCTTATAAAAGTCATTCTTGGCAAGTTAATCTGTAAATTTATTTTTATTTTCCATTTGCTGTGTGATTTTCTCAACAATTTGTATAAGCATGTGGTTTTATCTTTTTTTCTTTCTTCTTTATACCTGAACTTTCCTTTAGATAGTGTAGCTCTGGCTTTCATACACAGAAGATTGACCAAAAGTAGCATTTTGGACCCACTTAAATTATCAGAAAATTAATTTGACTAGGTTTTCTAGCCAGAATGATTTAAAACAAATAGCTTCAGTCAACATAAGCAAATTGTATTTTAATTATTTGCACGAGGTAAATTTAACTTAAAGAAATAAACTGAATTAATGTGTATTTATTCTGCAAGTGTATGTATGCAAGTTTTATATCACTGGATTTTTTAGGGAATATTTCTGTCCTTTTTGTCATTTTTCCATCCAAATATTACTTTTTTAAGAATTTAAAGTCATATTTCGTAAGATCTTGCTGCCTCTGCTTATAGGGCAATCCATCCTAAAATCTCTAAAAAATGTATCCCTTGTGTTATACAGAAAAAAATAGTTTCTCAAAGATGTCCATTTTCTGATTTGAGAAATCTGTTAATATCTATCTTATTTGGCAAAAAAAGATTTTGCAGATGTGGTTAAGAATCTTGAGATGGTGAACTTCTTCTGGCTTATATAGGGGCCCAAAGTAATCACAAGGATCCTTATAACTGAAAGAGGAGGGCAAGAGAGAGTCTGAGTTAGAGAAGGAAAAGTGAGGGTGGAAGTAGACGTCTGTGTATTGAAGGCATTAGAGCCAAAGAATGTGGGCAGGCTCCAGAAACCAGAGAAGGCAAGGAGTGGATTCTCCCTGAGAGCCTCCAGAAGGACTAGAGTGTGGCCAATCCAGTTTAGACTTCTGACCTCCAGAACTGTAAGATAATAGATAGCTGTTGTTTTAAGCCACCAAGTTTGTGGTAATTCCTTAAAGCACTAATTGGAAACAAATACATCTCCATTCCAAGAATTTCTGGAATTTCCCGGTGGTACTTTGTGCTTACAGACATGGTTCTCATTTTTGGTTTCCCCAGCCCTCACTTTTTCAATATCAGTTGCATCTGTTTGGTACCAGTGACACTCTTCTATTGTATAAGATAATGTCTACTGACCAACAATGCTGCTTGGGTTCATTATCACTATCATTTGAATATTAAAACATCTGTTTAACATCACAGAGTTGCCCTGACACTGCTAGTGCTTTCTTTATGTCCCACTGAGTATTACTCCTTCTTGCTATTGGGTATATTACTACACTTTTAAAAAAGTTTCCTTCTCAAGATAAGACTGATCAGAAGATTTCCTACCCTGAACTTTGACTCATTTGGACATTTATCTGGTACCACACAGAACACAAATACAACTCATCTTCCATCATACTTGATGATATGAATTCAAGCCCTCACATCATCATAGTTGCTCTCATGGAGCATGCTTTACGTTATTATCACTCTTCTGCAAGTGGGACAACTACAAGACAACACAGAGTCTGAACCACACAAAACAGAAAAGTGCTTTCATCTCCACTGTTCTGAACTATATAATCGTGCTAATATTGCAAGGTTGCACATTAACTTATGTGGGTAATAAATTTAAATCATTAATCAAAGGGATTTGAAGTGATCCCTAATATCTTTTATAAATATTCAGATTTTACTAGTTCTGTTTTTTAGAAATTTGTGTGTTTTGTCCTTATCCTGATATTTAAAAGAGTATTGTATATATTAAGAAAATATTTGATATTTTCTTTTTAGTTGAGGAGAAAATACCTTAGTTTTTATCCTCCCAACTTCCTTCTCTCTCACATAATAAGTTAATTAAATGTAGAATTGTTAATTATTAATGAAAAAGGGTGATTATCAAGATGATTGCCAATTCACCTTTTGCCTTGCCAATTAAATCAAATATAATTTAATTAACTAATTAAATGAATTAAATTGTTCTTAGAACAAGAGATTATTGAATAGAAAGGATTAAGAAAAACCCTGATTAACAGGAATATTCGAAACAGAAATTTTTATAATTGAATTGTGTGTTTAAGTTATTGAGTTAAATACTGTCAAATATTGAAAACATTTGACCAATACATTAAAACAATTTACATAAGTGTGAATTGATTGAAAACAATAAGATTATTTAAAATATTACAAAATTCAAATTTTTACATTTATTTTTTCAATTATTTTGTAAATATAAAAATTAAATTAGATTTAATTGCTTTTTTCATAGTCTATATAAATATATGTTTAATATTTTATACCTTATAGAGCTTAGAGAAGAAGACTTCTCTGGTATGAATATCCACATATTATGGATGAGGAAATTGAAGTTCAGGTGAATTTAATGCCTTTCTCAAATAACACTACCAGGACAAGGATCCAGAGCTTTTGATTTTTATACCTTTGTTCTTTGAACAACATGTTATTGACTTTCATTATTAAGCTAAGCTTCTAACATAGTTATCTTCTTGCTTCATTTTCTTTTCTCTTAAATGAGAGGTATAGCAAATTTCTAAGTAATGAGAGATTTTTATAATTAGAAGTTAATATTAATCTAATTATTAGATTTTTTAAATTGAAGTTTTATGTAATTAATGGTATTCAGTGATGTATTGGTTAAGATTTTTTTTTTTGGCTGCACCACGTGGCTTGGGGGATCTTAGTAGTTCCCAGACCAAGGATTGAGCCCAGGCCCCCTGCAGAGGAAGTGCAGAGTCCTAACCACTGGACCACCAGGGAGTTCCCTAAGATTTACTTTTAATGCAATTTTCCAAATAGTATTTTTGTTGAGAAGACAAATGCATAACAACTAATTTTGTTTTTCTGCAAAGCTGGCTCTAAACATCTAAATATTGTACTCAGCAGATTATATGTGGCAGTACACTATGTGCATTCTAATAGAATTTGACAGTTTTAATATTGAATTACCTGCATATATTGCTACTAAAAATGGCGGTCAACTTTGTGTCCATTAGAATATTTTTTTGTTGTTGATTTCTTGCTTTTAGAAGCATCGTTTTGAACTCCTGCTCCTACAGATTCTGTTCATTTGGAACAATTTCTAAGAAAATCAACAGAGGTTTTTAAGGCTTCCTTTTTCCTCTCTTATATTACCTGTAATTTCATGACTGTAGGAGTGAATCATCACTATAGTTAGAATTCATTTTACTTTCTCATGGCACAAATTCTTTTTGCATAGCAGTTTGAGGGAGACAATTGAAGGAGGAGGGGTCATTTGAAATTGTGTTGCTTTTATCATCAACTATGTATGCAAATGTAAAAAAAAGCATTGTTTCAAACCCATTTTAAACCCTAAGTATCAAAATTACATTGATTCAGTTCATTTTCATGCAGCTTTTCAATACTTAGTGCAGTGCACATTCTAAAGACGGACTAGCTAAGTAAGAACCTTGATTCCACCATTTCTCACTGTTTGACCAAGTTGCTTAACCTCTCTGCCTAAGTTTCCACATCTGTAAAATGAAGATAATAATACCTGACATGGCAATGTTGAAACTATTAAATGTGTTAATATATTTAAGCTCCTGGGTACTTTATCTAGCACATAGTAAGTACTCACTAACAATAAGCGATTTTTTGAAGAAATAATATGTAATTTAAAAGTAAATAAAGTATAAGTGTGCCAACTTGCAATACTTAGAAACTCTTGAAAATAACACCCTAAAGGAAGCATGAGGCATCCAACGATGTTTGTTTGATCTTATCTTTCTTTCATTAGCTATCTTCTGGGCCCTAGAATGTATGAATTTACAGCTCTTTGGAGTTTATTTTATAATAGCAGGAAAAACAAAATAAGAATAATAAACCAGGTGTTGTATTTTACAAGTTGGGCATTGAAAAAAAAAAGAAATGTATATACTATAAGGAATCTGCAAATATATAAATACTAAGACAAACAAGCAATTAACAATAACAAAAAGAACCAATCTAATCCCACCTAATAATGGTAGTATTTGAATGTTTGAATATATTATACTCTAACCTTAGAATTTTATAATTCTCTTGAGATATTTGTGAATCAAATATTGTATCATTATAATACTCTATGCACATGGAAAAATTATGCTCTAATAATATTAGTCAAGCAAGCCCATAAAATTTCTATATAATTTGGGGGGAAATATATATCATATTGCTTTTGACTATTAAAGAAGCAGTATTTAAGTAACTTTAAGGGCAAATTATTTTAATGTCTAGGTAACTGTACATTCAAGTGTATTGTGTTTATTCTAAATGAAAAGAAAGTGAAGGCAACTACAATAGACTCTCTCTTCACCAGCCTCCACTTAATAGACTCACTAGAATAACTACTGCACAATGCTGTCTCCTTAAGGCACACAGACCAAAGCCTTTGATGTGTTGAGTGCTGACTTTTATTGCTTCTATGAAAAAAAAAAATGTGTCCAATTGGGAACTGATGGACAAGGCAAGTATTTTCATATACAACGACAATGACAGCAACAATGCTTTTCTATTGGCTATGGCCAGAGTCAGAATGTGGGTAGGTGGGGATGTAATATCTAGTACTTTACATTCCTATGGCTCATGAAGAAAACTGAAATGAAAAATCGTACACAATGCATTGCAAAAGTAGTGCCAATGGCAATTTTGTTTAAAAAGATAGTAGTAAATAAGCCCTGTATTAAAGGACTGTCAAATTGCCTTTCATATTTAGGTTCAAATAAGATATTACTGCATATTTTATGCCATTTATTATTTCCCACTTTAAAAAGATTTTGATCAGCCAAGTAAGACTGACTCTCAATTATTTTATATAAGGATGCTTCTGTTGTATCTAAAACATGCAGGAAAACTTCACATCTGGTTCTTACATAAATAATTAACAAGTATTTCCTTTTCTGAGCAACAGTATAGTATAAATCTGAGAATTAGAGAGTAGCCATACATTTCAGATGCCAGAATGGAACATAAATGAGGCCTACCTATCTCATTTTTAATGTATGCATGAATGCTGAATTTAGTTGATCTGTTGCTTTTAAATAGGGGACAAAATAATACAAAAAAACCTGAGATAGTTCATAACTTACTCTTTCATAAACAGTTTGGTTGGAGTTTCTAATTATTAGAATTTATCTTTTAAAATTGTGCCTTTCTTTTTATTTACACTTAGTTCCAGATTATTCTTACTCTCCTTTTCCTTCTTTCTTCTGAGTAGATTGGTGTTATTTTTTAGTTATTCTTCTTCTGGTTAGACAAATATAGCAATTCTAGGTGTTACAACCACCAATGATCATCTCCAGAGGTAAAGAAATAAAAGAAAGAAAAAGAACAAATTTTGTCTACTTTTTAAAGTGTGAGATAACCACATATTTCTCTCACCCCAATATTCTGTCTCTGCAACATATATCTTGTCACATTTATTTGGCCAAAAAAGTCACCATAGTATCCCAAGCCCATCATTGCCCAGGGAAATGGGAATGGCATGATTGATTTAGACTAGTTTGAATTTACCCATTTATTAGAGATAGGGATATCTTTGGTGAACCATGGATACCTAAGGAAATATACTGGCTGATGGCAAGAAAAAGGGCCTGGATGTTTTGTGTGTAGACATTAAATAATGTGTATTAAAATTGAGGACCCAACCTGTTTAAAATCTTAAATGATTTAATTGAATCCAAACTCAGTTAACGTTGAAGTGATGTAGATTCTACACAGGATAATTTTAGCTGAAGGAAAAGGAGTGTTCTGAAGAGATTATACAAGAAAACATTCAGCAGTCCAAACAAGAGTCAGAATTGCAGAAGTTTAGAGAACGAGGTAGGATGATATTTGACAGGGAGTTCTATTGGGAAAACAGATAATGCATATTCAAAAAAACTGCTCAGCAGGTAACATCAGGAAAGGTTAGATCTTAGCACAGTTTTCAAGACTGCTGTGATTTAACAGAGGACAAATCAGCATAAAATAGCAAATAGTTCCAGATAGACAAGGAATCTTGAGGTTGATACTAAAACCTGGAAGTAGGAAAAGGAGAACATGTTAGAAAGTTAAATGTTTGACTGTTGGTAATGAAAAAGGGATTAACTTTTCAATTTTATGGCAAAGACAAAGGTGAAGGAACAATCAGTATGGTGGATATGCTACTGAGATCTGAGTAAATTACCTGAGATATTTAAGTGATAGCCAATATGTAGATCATTGTTATCTCTGATAATGGACACAAAAAACTGCAGAACCTGGATTAGGAATGAAGCTAAAACATGAGGTTATTATTTATATTACCATGACTGTGAGAGGAAATGACTTACAGAAAAGCAGATAGTACCTGAGCATCTGGGAGGTAGTGCCTGATATTTATATTACCATGACTGTGAGAGGAAATGACTTACAGAAAAGCAGATAGTACCTGAGCATCTGGGAGGTAGTGCCTGAGATAGTGAGAGAAATTAATAGGCATGGGCTGGAGAAGAAGTTTATTAAAGTATTGCAAAGACTTTTGACATATAGTAGAGTTTATAAACAAATTTTAAATGACCACCATCTGTTTTTTACAATATTGGAAAGTATATTAATGCGTTATATATTATATGTGTGTCTTATAGATAGAATTTAACATCCATAAAATATACTTGCATAGACTTTTGATGTACTCCAAATATATAATACATTAACAGCACATAATTCCCCCCCTTATAATACAGTATGATGTAACTGCAAAAGTTTTTGATTCCTTCAGATAAATAATGTGCTTATAAATAGTTGACTAAATGTATTAGTAAAATTAATGTTCATTCTTAGACTATGATAACATGTGATTCACCTTGTTACTTAAGCAAAATTAAACATTTACACATGTTTTAGAAGCATAATTTATATTTTATTTTTAATATTTATTAATTAACTTAATACTCTATTTATAGACTCAAACTAAATTTTCTGGGCATTTTGCCCACAGGACTATTTGTATTTATCTCCATACAGTAAAAAGTGAAAGGCAGCTGCTACAAAAGAAAAGAATATGTAATATACATTTAAAATATATAAAATTACTATATTAGAAAATAATACAGTATAATACTTATAATATAAAAAAAATATATCTAGCTCTTTTAAAATAAACTATGAAAATATGTGTTTCTCTCTTTATATCAAGGACCAATACAGTTATGGGAATTGAGATGTGTATATAAGTTTCTGACATTCAGAGAACATTGTAGGTTGGAGAGCTTCTTAGATGCCAGTTATCTTACACCACACACTGCCACTGCTCTGGCCACAGCTGACTGAATCAGACACTAAAGGGCAACCATCTACAGGATAAGCAATGGCCTAGGTGTGGTCATAGAGAAGAACTCTTCTAACAACATTTTGCCATCCTAGCCCAGGGCTGGAATGCACTTTGATCCTTCTTATTGGGTGTATGAGGCAATCATAGAGAAGAAAACAGAGTTGAAAGAAGGGGACTCAAGCTGTCAGACGCACAAACAAGAAGCACTGAGCAGAGGCTATGTCAAAGGAAAAGCCACACAGACGCAGAAGCAGTGATGTGGAGAGATATTTATGGTATTAGCAGGGACAATCACATTTAGAAGCGGAGACAGAGGATTTCTGAGTCACCACCACAACATAAGTATGGTTACTGGCGCCGGGAGCAACGTCTTCTGCCTGCTGAGGAAATGAGAGGATGGCCAGCTTGTCCAGCTGGACCACTAGAGATCCTTCTGAGTCCTGAACAACATTCCTGACTTCCTTCAAGTTTCAACATGAGGCAGCTGAAGTGATGACCTATTTTTCCTTAATCCTCATAAAAAATCCTTGACAACTGAGACAGCCTTTATTTCAATCTGATTCTTGCAGCCTAAAAGAGCCTACCTAACACAGTCAATATTTAATTATTCATTTTCCACATACTTCCTCAAATGAAAGAATGAAATTTAAACTAAGAAACTGTAAATTTAAAAACTGTGAAAATATAAATATCAAAATTCAAGACACGGAGGAACACATTTTTACCAATTTAAGAGCTAATCTCATTTCTAAGTTTAAATATTATATTTAAGTATAAATTTCTTGTGATCAGAACAAAAAACAGACATCTGATGGGGTAGGAATGTCTATATAATTCTTATTATCTCATGAAAGAAACAATACATGCTATCCAAAGAAAGGCGTCATTTTTGTTCACAGTAATTTTCAATTCCAAAGTGACCTTAGACAAACAGCATTAAATCACAAGCTGTAAGTGATGTCTTTAACAAAAGCTTATAGTAAATCCAGTTCTTTTATATGACTCTTTCCTATGATCAACCATGATAAAAGACAAAGAAATAGTATTGAAACTGCAGAGTCTGTTTTCAATTTGCTCTGTGTTTTGGTCTACAATCTTATTGTCCTTGAAAGGTACTTTGGAACTGTCTTTTCTTTCTATATATAAATGTAGAACAATGCTATTCCTCAAATTTCTATAGCCTCATTTCCTAGTTTTAACTATAACTTAACAAAGCTTGCCTAACATACGACTTAAACGCATTTATTCCTTTGCCTGAACTTGAGTTGTCTACTCTAGTACATTTTCTCCAAGTCAAACATTACACATTGCACGTTTTTTAATACATAGATTTAGTTCCTCAGAAAGGCATTTCCAAAAGAAATAGTACTTCAAATGCTATGATTTAAGATGTCCAATATTTCAAAAATGAAACAGCACAGCTAAAAGGATGATATAAAAATAAATCAACTAAAATATTAAGGACAATGCAAACATTCTGACAGCTCATACAAATTATCCATTACTAATGTCTATCTGGATTTCATCTCTAGAAGTTCACTGTATATTTCTAAAGTACTTTCTATTTAAATTTTAAAAATCTCTTTAATCAAATGGCAAGCAATGATATTTCTTTGGGTTGTAGTGCAGCCATAAATGGTGTCAAAGTCTAAAAAATTGTTTGTTACAATTAGAAGCAAAATACCACTCTTTCTTATTTTAGCTATATGTATCCAAACCCTTTTACTATCTAAATTTGGGTACGAATATCTGGTTTAGAATGCAAGCTTCATGAAGGCTCTGGGTTTGGGGTGAGATCTAGTGGTGGGGGACTTGAGTGTTATTATTTGTCTTTAGGCTGCTGTACATCTATCTGGGGAAGTAATTCATGATGTGGTGTTCTAGAAAAATCAAAATTCTGGATAGACCATCCTAAAGGTAGTCAACCTGAAAGAGATAGCAAAGAGGGAAGTCTAGATACAACACTTACAGGATAGGTTTTGGGAAAACTAAGAGGTAGGGAAAGGTAAGCAGAGCACAGAGTAGTAATTAATTTTTTAGGGTGGAGAGACTAAAGAGAAATTTGAAAGAATATCCCTTTGTATAGCAGAAACTAACACAACATTGTAAAGCATTTATACTCCAATAAAGATGTGAAAAAAAAAAAAGACTATCCTTGACCTTGGCAGGAGGAGGGAGCAGTTAAAAGCACAGACTTACTGTAAACCACAAGGATGGGAGAGGAGTCCCTTGATTTTGAAACAAGAGTAAGTAGCAGTAGGCTCTCAAAACTCACCTAGAAACATGGATTATTGCCAACTTCAGGGCTGATGGTGTCTAGTTATATCTTCACATCAGAATGTGCCTAGTTGGTTTGGTAAGCATCAGTCTTTCCATCTAGAGAACATAAATATAAGTTTCAGTAGTAGCTTATTTAATCCTACACTGTGGGCTGAGCAGCACACAGCTATATAACATGATATAGTTAAAGGTTTTAGAAATGTTCATTTTTTACAAAGTCTATGATGAAATAACTTTTTGATTGCCACCCTCCTCCAATATGAAGCTTCCATGCTCAGTTTAAAAAAATAAGAGAGATTACTGAAAGGGTAAGTAAGAAACAAAATACATTAAACATATCCTGTACACAAAATAGTTCCAATTAACAATTAGTATTTTTCCTTTAAAATTTCCTGTGAATCTTTTATCATAGTTGATTTTATTTTCTTCATATATTTTGATTTTCCAACAGCTATTCTTTTTTCTAATTTCTCTTTCCTTCTTTTCTGAGACATTTGTTGACAAATGAATTTACTATATATATTACCTATTTATACAGGAATTCTTCAGACAGCCTCAAGCTATCACCTAGCCAGGTTTCCAGACAAATGATTTCCCACCCACCCAAGCCCAAAGATATGAACATCCAATTAAAACAAACTGTAGCCACCACTTCCCTTATTCAGAAATATTTTCTCAGACTCTTATTCAGATTGTCTCCATGATCATTCCAACTGGTCTCACATTCGTTGGTGCTGTAGTGTCTCCCCTTCTGACCAGCCCTACCCTTTACATCTTTGATTTTTTAGCTGATCTTTGTTGCAAAGTGACCAAGTAAATTTGGACAAACACAACTACTAAGATTTTTTTGGTACTTATTTTGGCATCAGTGTTACAGGTAGTAAGAGGAATAGGTCTCCTCTGTCACAACTTTAATATCAAGTGCTGATGAAATCAAATCTCAGCAGAGTGCCACTGTAAATCCTCACACTGATTAAACATCACTAGTAGGAAGACAAACCCCCTTTTCTATGGTCTCAGTGAAGCTTCAGCTCTTTGTGTTTTTTAGGTTCAGGTTCTCTGACCCCACCTAAAAACAAACCTCACAATATTTTAGAGGCAGCATTTAGGTAACTATACATTCAGCAGCAGAAAATCAAAATTCCACAAGTATATTGATTATCATGGGGCAATTTCATAAAAGACTGAAAATCAAACGCTTGCTAGATTTTCAAAGCTAGCTCATGAAAAGGTAGAGACTCCCTAGAATAGTTTAGCCAATCTACTTATTTTGTTTGCTTGTAATTTTATCAGTGAAATCACATTTCTAACATGTTATGTATGCCTCAGGTGTTGGCCAGAGCAAAAGATGTCTGAAGAGATCTCTGAAATGTGAACGTTTGACTGACATTCTCAATGTATGCATTACTGATTTGGACAACTGTCTCCCCCTAGAAGTATAGATCAAACACTCACACATGTGCATTTTTAGCAGAAGTGTGTACTGAAATATTTTCTGATAAATTATGGATTATTTAGTAGTCTCCCAGATATTATGACAATCTAGAGTGCAGCTTCCTGAATATTCTTCTCAACATTGACATATACAGAAGTCTGGCCCATGATATTCTGCTCAAGACTCCTGCCTGGCTGGAGGAGTAATAAGACAGAAGGAGAGCATGGACAAGGTAGCTGATGTTTGTAATACCTGATTATTCTCTCCTTCCCAAGAATGTGGGCATACTTTCCAGCCTCTCTTGCAGTGGGATATAGCCAGTGACAAGTTCCAACCAAGGGGATGAATTTTACTTATAGGTGACTGCAGATCAGACAGTTGCACTTCTGTAAAGTTTTCCTACTTCTCTCTTGCCCTGATTTGGCTAATCGTGAGGTACGTGTTGAGATGATCATATCACAAGACGATGAAGCCTGGTCTCTGAGAAATATACGGTGAAGAACTACCCTTTTGTCCTCATTGGAAATACTGTGTGAGTGAAAACTGAAATGTTCATGTGTTGAACCACTGAGATTTCAAGGTTAATTTCTTTTTATAGCATAACTTGCCTATCCTGATTTACATAGAGATAGATTAAAATATGTAAAATCAATAGGCCATGTTAATTTTCTTTTAATTAAATAAAATTTGGGGAGAAATGATGCACACGCATTTTTGAATTTCACTGTATATATCATCTATTGCACAATGAACTACCGTGTGATTTAGCATGCCATAAATTTACATATAAAAATTAAAACCTGATGTATTTTACTTGTCTGCCCTTAATCACCATTAAAAAAAGAACTAAGAAATTAATTGAAAAATATACACACACAAAATAAAAGTATGGAAATTTGTAGTTTCATAATCATCACTAATGTGTTATATTCAGACCTCTACAGAGATAAAAATTCTATGAAAAACCAAAAGAAAACCAAGCACTATCCTCTGGTGCATTGATTTGTACTGCAGATCTTGAGAAAGAGCGTGAGTTTTCACCAGATGGATAAAATTTTTAATTTTTAAATTAATCCAACCCTTACTGACCCATGTTCCGTGGAGAAGTTATTTCCCCTTGGGGGTGCAGCAGATATTTATGTAGCACTGATTCTCCCTTTGAAGGGCACACTCCTGAGACGTACTGGCACAAGAAATACCTATGCCTCCTCCAATTTCACAAGCTGAAGTGCACAGGTTTCCCTGCTCCCTTTCCAGTAGAGTCAGGGCACGTACTCATGAACCAGTCTCCTTCCCTGGGACTTGTTTTCTTGAGTGAGGTGCATCCTGACAAAGTGGCACCAAGTGATCTCTGTGCTTCTTGCTTCCTCGTTCTCCAGAGCTGCCTCAGATCATTCTAAGTCTCTCTAGTTTTTTATTGCTTCTCTAGGGTATTCAATTCTTCTTTGGCATGTGTCATGAGCTGGTTATTTTTTGTTGCTTGAAATGCAAATATCAGATAAAGCTGGACTCATTTTCTTCTGTGTAAGAGGGAGCCCCTAACACTGACCTCCAGGCTGATGGACGAGCCGAGAGAAAACCTGAACATATCTGCATGGTACCTAATTTCCATTCAAACCACGGTCTTCTCCTCACTCCTCATTTGTATTTTCTGTCTCTATAATGAAGTAATTTTACCAAACCATATTAATATTTGTCTCCAACAGGTGTTTGATAAAGATCTTATAATTTCATTTTATTCTCACTTTGAATTATGTTTGCTAGGACCAGTGTTTGCATGGCCAGAGATAAATGGTTAAAACTGAGGAAACAAATTGCACACTCTGTTTTATTTTTAAGCATATAATATGTGTTAAATACAAAATAATATATGTAGAATATACGTGAATTACAATAAAATAAATGACATTATACTGCCCTTTAGTTTAAGAAAGAAAATATTAAAAGTAAAGAATAACTGTTGATTCAGAATTGAGCATAAAAACATCTAAGGAGTACCAAGCTAAACTGATGCAGGGTCTATGCCCTCCAATTTGAAGCAAGGTGATACCTTAATGTTGTTAAAGAAAAGTGGAGCGGGGTTAGACAATATGAACATTCTATATTAGATTGAGGCTATTAATCATACACGTCAGTTTGATTTCCCTTGCTGAAGGAAAAAAATTAGTAAGGACCAACACTGACTTAACTATGCTTAAAATTGCATATTCTTTTAATTAAAAGTGATGACCCTTGACCCCTACAGCCCCACCAAGTTAATGGGAACTAACATCGCAGCAGCAATAATGAGCTCTGAACTGGAAATTAAGAGTTTGGGATGTAGTCTCACTTGTGTATTTGATGCTATTAAGAATTGTAATTAAAACTTCACAAATGCACAAAAAGGTGAAATCTCAATTGTTAGTATCATTAGTGCCAAAAATGTTATCAATACAGAGAGGCAGAGTCAGAGACAGAGAGAGTGGAGAGAGAACACTAGCCCTCAGTGGTCAGTGAGTTATTGCTTAAAAAAGCATGTTTAGACTACGTAAGTTTTCACAGTAAACTATAGGAATAAATTATAGAAAGTAAAGATAATTAAACTTCTCTTTGCTGTTGGAATATAAAGAAGAAAGAGTGAAGATGCACTGGAGTGGGGGATGGACAAGAATGGATGAGAAATACTAGTAAGCAAATACTAAGGTTTCTTCCATCTAACTTTCAATCATTCATGGTTTCCCCAGCTCCCAATTAATTTTTTTCCTTCTTTTGCATTTAAAACAGACTAGTTTAAAGTATCGCAGTAAGACACAGTATAGTTTGTATGTATTTATAACATAACTATTCATCAGTATTGTTATTTTACTGGTTGTCCTATTTTTAAAACAGGGAAAAACATGTCAGCATGTAAACAAAAACAAAGTGATATACATTTCAAGGTAGACTTTTTAGAAGTTTAAATTACACCCACTCTTTCATACTTTAAAATCACTTATATTAGACGTGAGAACAATTCAAGAAAATGTGTTTTGATAATCTAAGGATATTAAGTTTAAAAAGAGAGAAAAACAGTTTTCTGTATATTAAGTAAAGGAATAAATTATTTTTTAAATTAAAAGTTTTAGGATCAAATAGAGCAGCATGATCTTTTTTTTTAAAGTAACTTTGAAACCTCAGAAAATAAAATTTCAGTGTGTATAATTGGTATATATGCATAAGCATAATTGGTAGATATGTCTTTATTGCAAAAGGCAATTGCAGTCGTCTGCATCATCATCAATGTCTAAAGATGGCTTAATGTGTGCTTGTTTTATTATATCCCTATTAATACAGGGAACATTGCATCCAAGTCCCTACCCCACTGTGGGTTATAATATTATATTATTAGGAAAAGGACAAATATCTGAAGTATTTCCTTTATTCTGACTTCTGATGCTGCAAACTCTGTTGAACTCTTTTCCACTCACTAATACACTTGTATCACATTAATATAAAAACCTATCTTTCAAGTCATTAGTATTCAGTAAAGCAATGTTTAAGACTTTACAAATCCCTGTATTTATAGGAATGCTATGTTTATGCAAAGTATATAATACATGTTTTTAGTGGCAATTTAATCTAGGTTTTATATATCAAGATTTAATAAATTGGTTCAAGCTATCTATAAAGAAATGAAAATATCTGAGAGCCAATGGTGAGGTTTAAAACCATTTTAAAATTCACTTTCTGATAGCCCTCTCTCTTTCTGACTAATTTCAAAAATTATTCTTTTTTTTTTGCTTTTTATTTATTTATTTTAAAAAATATTTTATATTGGAGTATAGTTGAGTAACAACGTTGTTAGGTGTACGGCGAAGTGATTCAGTTATAGATATACATGTATCTATTTTCCAAATTCTTTTGCTATTTAAGTTATTACAGAGTATTCAGCAGAGTTCCCTATGCTATACAGTAGGTCCTTATTTGTTATCTATTTTAAATATAGGAGTGTGTACATGTCCATCCCAAACTCCTAATCTGTCCCTCCCATGCATGCTTCCCCGCTGGTAACCATGAGTTCATTCTCTGTGAGTCTGTTTCTGTTTTGTAAACAAATTCGTTTGTATCATTTTTTTAGATTCTAGATAAGCGATGTCATATGATATTTGTCTTTCTCTGACCTACTTCACTCAGTATGGTAATCTCTAGGTCCATCCATGTTGCTGCAAATGGCATTATTTCATTCTTTTTAATGGTTGAGCATACAGAGAAAAACATGGTTCAAAAGGATACATGCACCCTGATGTTCATTGCATCGCTGTTTACAATAGCCAAGGCATGGAAGCAACCTAAATGTCCATCAACAGATGACTGGATAAAGAAGATGTGGTACATATATACAATGAAATATTACTCAGCCATTTCAAATATTATAATAACGAATCCTTTTTCGTTTATACTTTAAAAAATTTAACCTTTAAAAGCAACTTCTATTTCACCAACCATTCTGAAAAAAGCTAGTTTATTTTTTTCTCCAGTGTCCTGAAACAGGAACAATTTCATTGATACAACTTTTGATTTAAAATAACTCCATAATGACAATTTACTGACTCTCTGATATAAGAAAGATTACAGGATGCCTTAGGTGTTGAAAAATTAATATGGTACAGAATCTGTGAATTTCATCAACTAAATTCTCAACTATTCTAGTTAACGTGCTTTTCTGAAGGCAGTTTTACATTTGTGTAATAGTTATAATAAGAGAGCATGCACATATATTAATTTTATTTAATATCATAAGGTTTACACACATAATTATAAATATATTCTTAATATTTTTAATATTTCTACAGTGGATGAAATGAGTCAAAGATATCCATATAAAACCAAACTACCTAAAATAAATACTCTTCCAGAAAATATTTACTGGACACCAAATGTGTGCAAAAATCTGAGATAGCTTCTTTGTTCAAGGATTTGTTAAGTCTCACTCTAGAATTACATTCTGGGGGCAAAAATGCAACCTCAAATGCTTACAGTGTCAGTCATGTATTCATGATTGCCAGGCACTTGAGTGTGGGGTGCAGGTCAAACTAGAATAGGTTCTTGGGCAAGTCATTGATTTTGGAACCAGAACACCTGAGGAGAACAAAGGCAAAAATAAAACACATTTTTGACAACTCCTATTTTTAATATTGTTCCAATATTAGAATATAGCTTTGAATCCTTTCGTATAGTGAGCATTTTTTTATTGACTAGTTTTCCCAGAACTAATTATATTTTCAGATTTGAGATTCTGGCACTGAAGGACTGAATCCCAACACCAGAAAGGTATTTCATACATTAATTTTGTTTTAACTTGAAGCACTTTTTGTTAATCATATTTTTTTCTTGTAATTTTCTGAGACAGTAGGAAAAGGATATTAAAATTTGAGGAATTAGCTAATTAGTGTTTTTCTCTGCCTTCCCTCTTAATTGATCATTTAGCCTACATTGATAATTTAGATAAATTGATGTTATCTTAATTGATAATTTAGATTTCAATATTAAATATCATATTCAGAATTTTGAGGGCAGTGGTCCATTCTTTCTAATTTCTCAGGTGTCTGGTTAAGAAGCATTATTATTCCAGATTCTTTGTACATTATTCACCTCCTTCCCCGTACCCAAGACTTTTTGGTTTTTTTCTTTATTTTCAGTGACCTGAAATTTCACAGTAATATACCCTAGTGAGTGACCACTTTTGTTTCTATTGCTGAACACTCAGTAGGGACTCTGAAACCTATTTCCTTTTAGTTTGATGAATTTTTTGCTCCCCTCCCTTATATCTGTTCTTTGTGAAATTAATATCATTTAGATTTTATACTTCTTAAATTTTAATTTAAAATCATCTTCATTTCTCCATTCCTTTCTTTGTCTTTGGGTTCTTCTGTCAGGAGTACTTCTTCAACTTCAACTTAGTTTGACATTTAACTCTCTGCATTGATACTATTCTGTACAAGTTCCTTTTTTAGGCTTATTTGTTTTCAGATTCATTTTTTATGTTGGAGGGTTTCCTCAAATAATTGGTGACAATTGGTATGTTACTACATAGGAGTAAGACATCAGAAGTTGAAATAAAGCTCTTATGTCTTTACAAGGCTGTTGATTAGTGGGTTTTTATAAATGATTAATGCACAGGCACACTGATATTTCTGTGAGGGATCTGCAGATGTTCGTATTTGTAGATCATCTTTTTGGGTGGTCATTTCTCCAGGTAATAATCTTCTAATTACCAGTCTGGAAGGTATAATCCTGGTGGTGGTTGTCCGCACCTGGGAGAAGTAGGGGGACAATGGTCCTATCTCGAATTAATTGCCTTTCAAAAAGGTGACTTACCATGGCCCTCAACTGGGCCTGGTGCCCCAAATCTGTTTGTTTCAAGCTCTAAACCATAAGCCTCCGGTGTTAGACTGGGAAGGTAAGAACTTGTGGCCTGAGGTAAGATGTGTGCAAAGACACATCTGGGCTCTTTTAAAGGCTTAGCACCAGTTATCCCTGTTGGCAGCACTCTCCATTCACACATGTGTGATAGGTCCTGTGTCTCCAGTTCCTGAGACTTTATGAGGAGAGGTTCTAAAAAGGACATTATTTGCCTCTTGTTAACTTCTTTTACTCCAGGTTTAGAAATTTAGCTTTATGTTAAGTTAATTTCAATAGCCCATAGTGTATTCATTTATTAAAAAAATGTTTTTCTTTGTTTTCTTATTGGACTGAGCAAAGATAAACATTTGTGACCATTATGCCCTGTTTTCTATGCCCTGTTACATTTATTAATTTATACTATTTTGAGACGTTTTAAGGCATGTACACTTCTAACATTATCTCCATATCCACTGCTTGGTCTTGTGCTATATTTTTAAATCTCCTGCTTGCACAGGTCTCTAGAATTGACTTGTTTTTATTTTTAATATTTCAATGATCTTATTCCCTAGTTTAATAGGTCACACACAATTGAGTATTATTTTATTCTTTCAATAAATTTGATTTGCTATAGGCATAAAAAATGCAATATATATCTTTGAAAATGTTTCATATGATTAAATTCAAAACTCAGAACTAAATCCTTTAGAGATGATTTTAATAATTTCATTTTAGAGGTCTTAAAAATGTGTTCATTTAATTTTAACTCCTTCCCCAGGCCGTCTGGGAAGCCACACAAGATTTCATTGAATCCTTATTTAAAACTGGTAGAAGTGAACCGAATCTTTGAAAAGACTCACCCCATTCTCAAGTTCCAACTGAAGTATCCACACCAAGTATGTCTAAACACACTGATGTTAACAAAGTCACTATGTTTGATGGAAGTCAGTTTCATAATTAAACAGCTCTAACTGCTGAAATACATTTTTTATTTATTAAGAAGTGGTATAAATCAAGTCTGGAGGCAGGGAAATCAATAAGATTTTTATTATTGCATTGTCTAGTAAAAGTTGATAGGGTCTGGAGCAGGGATTTGCAAACTATATGCCATGGGTCAAATCCTGTTGGTCTCCTGTTTTTGTAAATAAAGTTTTATTGGAACATGCCCAAGCGTATTTGTTTTGTTATGTGAATCATAAGTGTTTTATGACATTATAGTAATTATCATATTAAAATTATTTGCCAGGGAATGCTAACAGTAATTATTAAGTTTGTTTAGCTTTTGGATTGAAGAGTAGGATATGCTTAACTGAAAGTTATTCCAGATAAATTGAGGGAGATAATTCAAACCCAGTGTGGCTGATTTTTAAAAGAATGGTTTGTGGTATAAAAGAAAAATGAGACAAGATGGTTTTAGTAGCTACTATAAAGGACATCTTGTGGGAATTCCCTGGTGGTCCAGTGGTTAGTACTCTGTGCTTTCACTACCAAGGGCGTGAGTTCAATCCTTGGTCAGGGAACTAAGATTCCCACAAGCCATGCAGTGAAGCCTATAAAGCTTCTTATGGAAAGAGTGAAATAAGATGGTTAAAAGAAAATTTTGAATGTTTGCTGCATTATGTAATCCCACTATCTAAATTAATCCTTTACATTATGCAGTACTTTAAGGATTGATACTTTGTTGTAAAATTCATGCATTTTTATGTTAAAGGCTATCAGAACAGAAAATACGAGCAAACAGACATTGATTTTATTGCAATACTATTTCCAGCATTAGGGGAGAAAGCACAGACCAAGTTGGATACTCAGCTCTGTGGGAGAGTTTAAGAGCTGGAGCGGGGTGACTGTAGACCATATGTGTTTGCTAACTGGCTTTACCCAAAGGAAAAGTAAATTCTTTCTTGTCTTCATGACAGGAGATAGTTTTACATCTTAGAGCACGGTACTCAAGGAAGTTAGGCTTTTACTCTTCCCACAGATATTGGAAGATGGAAAGCTATCTTCCCTGATAATTACATCCATGGATTCCATTCTGCACAGAGAAAAAAAGAGTGGAGTTCACTAAAGATGATAAAAGTAGTAACATCCATCATTATTGGCAGATGAGTCAGTCCATGTGGAAAAACTATATAGAATAATTAATGAGTCATTCTACTTGGGTGCAGACTCAAGTCCCAATACTTGTAGGATCTGTGACCCTTGGAAAGTGAAACAATTTATCTTTCTCACAGCTTCCTTTTCTGTGAAATGTGAACAATGGTGCCTAGGTAATAGTCTCTTTTGAGAATTTATTTATAGGAAACTTATTTAGTGACTTCTATGTGTCCACATCATTCAAAAACTCATTTAATCTGTACAGTCACCCGGAGAAGTAGTATACATTTTATCCCTATTTTATAGGTAAGAAAATGGAGACCTACAGAAGTTAAGTAACACATAAAAGAAACATGGAGATTGAGTATGGCTCTATAGCTGTGCTGTCCAATATGTGGACACTAGCACATGTGAGTATATAAATTTAAATTAATGAAAATTAAATAAAATTATTCAGTTTATTAGTCAAACTACTCACATTCCAAGTACTTCATAGCACATGTGGCTAGTGACTGCTACAATTACAAACTTTCTGAGTTTTTCTTTTTCCTCTGAAAGTTTTAGTGGACAGCACTGCCAGAGCCAATAACCGTAGCAACATTCTATCTTTCCACAAGGAAAATAGTCAAGTGTCCAACATATAGCAACTGTTCATAAAGGTTTATCTCCTTCTGTTCTTCAGGAAAAAAGGAATCTTTTATCAATGAGATCCTTCAATAAAAAGATATGTACTTCCTCAGCCCCCAGAATTTTATTGAGAAAGAAAACTCAAGTTTCTCAAAATCATGTTTACAGAACTTTCCTGAGAAGGCAAAACTACAGTTTATTTACTTGTATGCGAATCAACAGCTAATAAGAAGCAGTGAATTTTAATCCAGTCCTCCTTACTCTGGCTGCTGGAATGAGATGAATTTGTTTTAAGTATTTCATTCAAAGGTACTATAATTTCATCAAGCAACATCTGCCAGACATTACTCCTCTACTGTTATTACAACTTGTAGAAAATGAAATTCCTACTATCTGTCTCATTTAATGTTTGGATTTCAGGAAATTGTGTTTGTTCAGCTATTTGCTATCTATGCTAAATATAATTTTGCTTTAAAACTGAATACAGGATAGTTGTTTTTTTCTTTTTTTCAAGTATGAAATTCTGACCTATAAAAGCCAAATGAGGAATATTTTAGGTCAAGTTCTGCTGTATAGCTAAGGTCTATCTCTCTGGCTCAGCAGTTTCTTACCAAAGGCAATAAATTCAAATTTTCAGTACACTGAAATAATTTCTCCTTATACCTACATTTTTCATTCTTTTCAAATTTTTGACTGCCATTACCCTAATTTTGTAAACTGAAATAATTTCCTAAAATATCAATTATGAGATGAAATTTGGACAGTCAATAAAACTATTAGTATATTAAATAATTTTAACATAACTGGACCTTTGGTTAAGCAAATAACTTTGATTTCTGTCTAATTGTGCTTCTAAGAAGTCACACTTAATTTGCTTCTACAAGGGAGAATGAGAATATTAGTTCCTGCCTTTTTTAAAAAAATTAGACTAAGCAATAAAAGAAATTAGTTACAAATATGAATATAAATTGGCATGCTTATACCAAGCCATAAAATCATACATTATACCAAGTAATAAAGTCATACCATACGTACTGAAGTAACATCAATTCCAAATTATTTAACATCAATTCCGAAATTGTTGAGTGGTTGCAAGGCATTAAAGCAAAGTGTCAGTGAATCGGACTCTGGAAAGAAAATTCAGATGAAGCAAACTTTGTTGTAAGGTAAATATTAAAAAAAAAAAAAAAACTTTGTTATATCAGCAATTTTTAATTTCCATGACAACTTTAAAGAAATTACTAACAGGACATCTACATGTGTGATACACTATGTAAAAATAATGTTTTTTAATTGGAAGATATCACTCATCCTTTTTGAATTTAAATAAAAAACAAAGTCAATTCTTGGTGTTTTTACCTATTGAGAGTTGTTTGAAAAGTACAACCACAACAATAAAGACAAAGTGTTCTTTTCTTTACTTTGCCTTTGTTTCACAGTGTCAAACAGGCCAGATTAAAAAACTGAGTTGCAGATGTGTTGGGCTTCTTATAATATTTCAAATACCTCTAAACGTCTTATCTTTATCAATTAATTATGGAAGTTAATTAATTTAGTAATAACCTATTAAAACATAGACACAAAGTCAAATTTGTTGCAAAACCAGAATATATTACTTTCCAAATCAAAAATAGAACTATGTTCCACAACTCTTAACTAACGCAAATCATTTAGATCAGATTTTAAATTCAAGCATCAAGTTTTCTCTATATGAAGATATCTATTTTTCATCATCTTATATATTTTCTTTAAAATTTTTAATATAAAGGGAAACATGCGCATTTGTAAGGAAATATTTAATTTCTTGCTTAAATAGCCTCAAATGGGAATATCAAAGCAGTAGGGATGCTTTAGTCAATAGTTTTAATATTTTGAACTATATAAAGAAAATAGAGGAGCTTATTGGTAGAAGTTTTCTCTTCCTCAGTCTTAAATGACTGAAGGTATGAATTTTATTGCTGAAAAGGAATCTTTCAGTTTCCATAGGCCAACACTTTCTTTTTACAAACAAAAATGTTGAAGGCCTGATGCTTTTTTTTTTTAACATCTTTATTGGAGTATAATTGCTTTACAATGGTGTGTTAGTTTCCGCTTTATAACAGAGTGAATCAACTGTACATATACATATATCCCCATATCCCCTCCCTCTTGCGTCTCCCTCCCACCCTTCCTATCCCACCATTCTAGGTGGTCATAAAGCACTGAGCTGATCTCCCTGTGCTATGCAGCTGCTTCCCACTAGCTATCTATTCTACATTTGGTAGTATATGTAAGTCCATGCCACTTTCTCACTTCATCCCATCTTACCCTTCCCCCTCCCCGTGTCCTCAAGTCCATTCTCTACATCTGTGTCTTTATTCCTGTCCTGCCCCTAGGTTCTTCAGAACCATTTTTTATTTTTTTAGATTCCATATATATATTAGCATATGGTATTTGTTTTTCTCTTTCTGACTTATTTCACTCTGTATGACAGACTGTAGGTCCATCCACCTCACTACAAATAACTCAATTTTGTTTCTTTTTATGACTGGGTAATATTCCATTGTATACATGTGCCACATCTTCTTTATCCATTCATCTGTCGATGGACACTTAGGTTGCTTCCATGTCCTGGCTATTGTAAACAGTGCTGCAATGAACATGGTGGTACATGACTCTTTTTAAATTATGGTTTTCTCAGGGTATATGCCCAGTAGTGGGATTGCTGTGTCATATGGTAGTTCTATTTTTATTTTTTTGAGGAATCTCCATACTGTTCTCCATAGTGTCTATATCAGTTTACATTCCCACCAACAGTGTAAGAGGGTTCCCTTTTCTCCACACCCTCTCCATCATTTATTGTTTCTAGACTTTTTGATGATGGCCATTCTGCCCAGTGTGAGGTGATACCTCATTTTGGTTTTGATTTGCATTTCTCTAATGATTAGTGATGTTGAGCATCTTTTCATGTGATTGTTGGCAATCTGTATATCTTCTTTGGAGAAATGTCTATTTAGGTTTTCTGCCCAGTTTTGGATTGGGTTGTTTTTTTTAATATTGAGCTGCATGAGTTGCTTGTAAATTTTGGAGATTAATCCTTTGTCAGTTGCTTCATTTGCAAATATTTTCTCTCATTCTGAGGGTTGTCTTTCCGTCTTGTTTATGGTTTCCTTTGCTCCTGATGCTTAAAAATATAAATGCCTCTGATTTTTCAATCGTGCCTATTTGGAAGAGGGTACACATCTGCAGAAACATATATCCCCTAAAGTCTCATGTCGAGGAAAATAGAGTACATGCTGAAGTAATATGATACTCTGTCTATAGAATTAATTCTCTAAGAAAGCTCTTAATACATTTTTTAGGGTGGAGATGGGGGTGGGGAGAAGGAACTATCTATAATTTCTGAAATGAATCTTGGCAACAACCATCCTTCTCATCCACAGTATCATTTGGGCAGAGTCTGGAAGATGGTCAACCAGATATTTCTTTTTCCCTAGTGTAGCCATCCTAGCAAAACCTAGCATATTTTTCAGTTCAAAGGAATTGTGCGTCCTCTCAAGGTTCATATTCATATGAAATTCTCAATTAGGATACAATTTTATTTTCTACTTTATCACACTACTTAAAAAAAAAGGCTTGTCCAATTTCAGAGAGAGGGTAACACTTGAATACACATTTATGCATCAGTCATTCAAGTTGTTTAGATGTTCTTTTATTCATCTTTTGACAAATGTTTTGTAATTCCTTTGATATGTTCAATAATTTCTAGTATCTTTGAAAACAAACAGGAAGACATATTATCTTGTGTTTAAGTATTTCACAGCAAAGAGTGGGAAGAGACACTAATTCTGCCCAGATATTAGATAAAAGATAAAATAAATGTAGTTTTTATAACTTTTAATATAAAGAATATGGACCATGGAAATTATGCAGTTTTTTAAGGGGACATTGAAAAAAGGCCCACTTATACTGGAAAAAATTGCCTAGAGTGGTCCCTCAGAATCATAGGACTATGAAAGCATCAGTTATTAGGGAATACAAAGTACAAAGGAGAAATGGAGTATAAGGAAGCTTGATATGAGCCACACAAGAGATTGAGAAGATTTAAATCAGAGGAGGAAAAATGGCCAATAATAGCAGTCAACTTACAGAGACCATTAATGACAGTTCCTTCCTTTATTTTTTTTTAGCCTTTTGGTTAACTAAAAGTAAACAGGAAAAGTTATAAATTCTCCCTGAATACAAATGCATAGATTATTATTAAAATAGTGTGTTTTTTTTAATATCATAAGCACATTATTTTAACTGGTAACTTTACCAGAAAAAGATGACTTCTTTCTCTTTAAAATAGCATCACTTTTTAAATAGAGAAATTCAAGTACACAAAGAATATATATTCACACAGTATTGTTGGGTAATCTTCGTGTATCTTTTCTCTAAAATCAATGGAAATTTTTCCCTAGATTTTTGAACCTCTCATAAATCAGTATCTTATGTTTAAAGGTATTTTATTTTTAATGCCATTTGAAAAAGTTTATTTGTACTCAGAAAAAAAGATTAAAGTAGATAAATTTAACAATTTGACTATTGTATGCTAAACATGCACACTCAAAATTTATGGCAAATTAATTTGAGCATAACATTTAAGTTTCAAACCAACTTACTATTTTGAATATAAGAGAATTATAAAATAGTTGTTTCTTATTTCTTATTTGTTAATAAGATTATCTATGGGAATTTAGTATTTTACTCAATTTACTTCCATTTTCATTTTTTTAAAGAACTTTGAAGTAAAATGCCTACAGTTAGTGCTTTTAACCATGTTTATTTTTCCAAGTAAAAAAGCAACAATGTATACTCAGGGTAATACTTATGAGGAATATAAAAATAGAAAAACAATAAATATTCTGTAACATTTTACTACAGATGAAAAACATTTTTGTATCTAGCATTTTGGTATGTTTCTTTCCAGAGATAGATTCAAAAAGGGTAAGCCAACCATAATTTTTAACTATTTCTCCTTTACTTAAGAATATATTATGGATTTCTCCTGTGTCATTAAGTGTTCTTGGTAATCCTGTTTTAGTCAAGCTGTTTTCAAAATATAGGGACTTGAAAACCTATACCAAAAAAACCAGATTATTTTAATGAACTTATTGTACTCATTACCCAGCTTCAGCAGTTAATCAAATATGTGACTAAGCTTGTTTTCTCTATATTTCTACCTACTCATCTGTCATAATTATTTTGAAGTTAGTTCTGAACCTCATATCATTAGATCTTTATTTTTGATGGCTGCTAACTAATATGTTTCTTCAATTTACCATAATTCTTTTATCACTCTTTTTTATTGGATATCTTAGGCAATGTCAATATCTATTATATTTAGGTATTACTATTTTAAAATCCTCTTTGAATTTAATGATGGAAAGGCAAAAGTGTCTAGTGAAAAGTGCACATGTGTTGGAGTGAGACTAATATCAATTTGAATATTAAATGGTAGGACTGTGACACCAGAGAGTTTATCTCTCTAAGCCTCAGTTCCTCCTCTGTGAAATGGGAATTAAAATACTGTACTTGTCTAATAGAATTGTTGTAATAAATAAGACACATACATAGTTCCTGACACAAATTGGTGACCTTGTCTATTGAATAATTTTATCTTAGACTCTGTAAGTATATTCGTGGAGGAAAACAGTGAATCTGGTAAGAAAACCTTTACATCTCAGGCTTAAAAATATGAAATAAGTCTTGTAAGTATATCTATGACTTTACAGTGTGAATAAACAGAAATAAAGTTATCTTTATTTAAAAACTTTTAAAATATTTTTGGTTTTCAAATTTAGCTTTAAAGATAAATAATTGCAAATTATGCTTTATAGAGTATTGAATATAGAATTGCTTTATATGCAAGTTCATGTATTATACTTGAAAGAATATTTTAGTAATTTATATTTTTATTTGATGCTGTTGGAGAATAAGGGCAGACTAGAACATATTGCTTTAGATTATTTTGAATTTCATTTCAATCTATTACCAGAATTCTTAAATTCAGGGAAAATATTACTCTATAGCTATTTCAGTAAAAATATTTTATGACATATGAAATAGCCATTTGGAAGTTTTACAAATTGTAAAACAGACTTTTATGTATGGAAACAGTCTCTAATATGATAGAATTGGTAATTTGGAGAGCTCTTTTTTATAAATGTAAACGTGCCAATGATTCTTTTCTGAACAGTAATAAAATGAAATTTTGGTAAATTGACTTGAAGCAACACTTCTAAAGGAACAAAGAGTAATATCACTGAACTTAATTGCCAAATTATCTTTTTGTCCATTGAAGAATGTGTTGTTATAATAGTTTGTAAGTAGTTTGAAATATTTATATTATAGAGAAAGTGACTAAAGTACATTTAGATTTTGTGGATATATCAAGTAGAGCCCATTGACTATAGACTAGAATACTGGTTCAGCCCAGACTAATAGCAAGCCTGTAAATAAATCATTTATACTATCTCACTGGCATTTATCTATGAAAGAACTGAGCCATTGAAATGCTCTTTTAAGTCCTTTCAACTACAAAAATTGAAAAGTTTTGCACATTACTTTTCCAGGCCCAAACCATTCTGTTATAGGTTTTCCATGAAATACATACCTTATAAAACTTCAATAGACCTGATTTTTAAGTCTCAAGAAAGATTGATAAAGGAGAATGACTCAGGTTGGTCCTACTGATATCACATTGATAGTTAAGCTAAAATCAGTGTATAATCCATGCTTATGTCTACCAAAATAACCCCCCAAATCTTCCCTTTCTTAATCTTTTGTTTCTTAGAAGGGGGTCCCTATAGACAAGCAGTGTTCCGTAGAGCATGTCAAACAATAGAAAAATAACAGCAAGACTGTCAGTTCAGTTTAAAAGCTGAACTTAGAAGCATAAGGGGAATGTTGATAGCATTACCAGACAGTAGGATCGGCCACTTAAGAAGTGTAACTCAAAGGTAAATTATTTCATAGCAGTTTAAGTTCCTATAATGTGTCCAAGGGGACTGGTCACCATCAAACAGAAAAAATGTCAGAGGGCTATGATTAACTGGTCACATTCATGCAGGGTTTATCCTGTCCATGCTCAACTCAGTTATTTCTCCCAAAGGATCCAGGAAGGAATTTGATACCAGATAGTGAGTCTGTACATAGCTTCACAGTTCAAAACAAAACTGGGTGATAATTTTGATAGTGTTGATATTAGTGCTAAAAATTATACAGAGCTATTGTTACTGTTTATGCTGTTTGTGTAAAGCATTTCTGTAAAGGTCTGGTTTATGACAGTTTAATCTTATGTAATATAATTATTCTTCTACACGGTCAGCTGTACAGGCAGCTGAAATAAAAGTGCAAGGCATGTTAGAATCATAAATGATCCAAACACTCAGCAGTAATGAGCTCAGAAACAGATACTGTTATGAGATTTACTTTGTGCTTAAAGACCAAATTTTCCTTTTCTTGATTTGGACAGTTATATCATATTGTGTCAACTCTGAGCATCTCCAAGTGGGTAGACAAGCCAGATAGGTTGTTTACTACAAAAAGTTTTGGCAGAGCTAAAAATGAAAACACTTAGAATAATGTAGTATGTAATATTAGCTTATAATATAATTTCTAAAGACATTGTTAGAACTTCATGCTTCTGATAATAGTTTATTATATAGTTCTTTCAAATTTACTATAGTAAATGTGATGTTAGCGTATGATTTAATTCCTGGAAATACTATGTTAACGAATTGACTAATTTAAAAATACCAGATTCAAATTTTCCAAGCTATTTTAGATTTGTTAGTAGAATAGGAAAGGGATTGTCTTTTTTGAAATTCAGTAAAGGGGAGCCCACACTCCATAGAAATGCGAGTAAATGCACATTTACTAAGAATGATATACTTTACTATGTGAGCCGCAAAAGCAAAAACTAGAAACCGTGCCCTAGGCTGTGATGGTGTGCCTTAAAACCTTATACAAACAAGCTACAAAACAACAAACGGAGGATTTTTTTTTTTTTTTGGTTTACTGTGTGTCTGGCCCCTCAATCCTTGCTGCAAGAACCAGATCCCCAAGAAATATGTGTGGATGGATACACAAGGAGAAGGCATGCTATTTATATTGTTTATCTCAATGTGACTATAAGCTCACACAATTATGTGTTCTCTTATAATGCTCAAGGTACAGACCAGCTTTTAGTTGCAGAGAATAAAATACGCTCTACCTAGTTTTATGGTAAAGGGATGTAATAAATATCATAAAATATATTTACTGTATTGTTGGGAGATCTGAAGAGAGAGATGCTAGCCTGGATTTCCAGAAATGATTCCCAGTGTCAGTATCAACCAGGATGCCAAAGAAGCTGTTACTCCTGCTAAGACCAAAAAAATTGCCAGGACTTAGGAACTTGCTTCTTCAGCATCTAGCTCTAGAATCCTGCCTTTTCTTTCTTGGCTGACCAGCATAATGGATATATTTATATCATCCCATATCTCTCCAAAATAAGCTCAGGTGTTTTTTTGTTTGTTTTTGTTTGTTTTTGTTTACGGTATGCGGGCCTCTCACTGCTGTGGCCTCTCCCGTTGCGGAGCACAGGCTCCGGACGCGCAGGCTCAGCGGCCATGGCTCACGGGCCCAGCCGCTCCACGGCATGTGGGATCTTCCCGGACCGGGGCATGAACCCGTGTCCCCTGCATTTGCAGGCGGACTCTCAACCACTGCGCCACCAGGGAAGCCCAATAATCTCAGTTCTAATTCAAGTCTCTAGTGAAGGAATTGCTTTGCTAGAATTTAAATTAGATATAAGTTTCAAGGCCCTCTGAGAAATGAATTTTTAGTGTTGCAACTGCTGCACTATAGAAATGCAAACGAGAAGTTTTAAATAAGATTGTCTTTAAATAAGACCGTCCATATGTCCTCCGTAATAAAATAACCTGAATTAACTATAAGGTGGGAAGAGTCATTTGGCTCTATACAAAAATCTAGACTACATCCTTATGTCAGTCCTCAAATTTCTATTGAGTTGATGTAGAAGATTAATACAGACTAATTTTTCCCCCTTTCCTCTCCTCAGTGCCGCTACTCCTCCTCCCACCCCATGTTCCTCAAAACTGGAGCAGATGCCCCAGCTCACAATGGCCCTGGTGTTTAAAAGGTGGTACGGTTTTCACACAACATGACTGTCAACTCACACCAATCACTCACCTTCCCCTACACCTGCCAACTGTCTAGTTCTAATTTTTTTAAATAACAATGGAAAAACTCATTTTTCCCCCAAAGATAAAAGAAGCATGTCAAAGATAGCTGCCATTCAGTTCCTCCGTGATTTTTTTTCATAAATTTATTTACTTATTTATTTATTTTTATTTTTGGCTGCACTGGGTCTTCGTAGCTGTGCACGGGCTTTCTCTAATTGTGGCGAGAGGTGGCTACTCTTCGTTGTGGTGAGCAGGCTTCTCATTGTGGTGGCTTCTCTTGTTGCAGAACAGGGGCTCTAGGCACGTGGGCTTCAGTAGTTGTGGCACGTGAGCTCAGAAGTTGTGGCTCGCAGGCTCAGTAGTTGTGGCACACGGGCTTAGTTGCTCCACGGCATGTGGGATCTTCCCGGACCAGGGCTCGAACCCGTGTCCCCTGCATTGGCAGGCGGATTCTTAACCACTGTGCCACCAGGGAAGTCCCTATTGCATAGACTATTAAGCAAAGAGTGATCCGACTTAGAAAGGATTCAAGAACAAGAATAGAAAGATGTGTCACTGAGCCATAAGAAGAGCTACCAATCTGTTTATATTTTTTAATCACTCACTCACTTCGCTAGGAATCCCATCCTCCTGGATAATGTCATTTGTCATTTACCTGTAGAGGATAACTCATCTTCCAGGTGGATAGAATGAGGTGAATAAAAGAGAAAGCCTTAAACCTTCCATAAAGATTACAGTGCTTAACAGGCACAAGAGTCAGTAAAGGAAAAAGTAACATGGAGCTATTATGTTTTATTATATAAATATTAGATAACTTTGAGAAATTATTAGCGTGTCAGATAAATTTCAAGTATAAAACATTACTTTAGAGCCACATATATTTTATAAATTTAGGGTGGTTACATTGTTATTTGTTTATTAAATACCTGGTAAGCTTTATATAGCAGGCTCTACATACACATAAAACACATGAAACAATCTAGCAGAAGAAGGGAGATTTTCAAATTATTAAATATGAAAAATTAAATGTATTAACATGGAAGTCATAGAATCACAGAGAAGTGACTGATCATTTCAGATTTTTATTTTTATTTTTTAATGTTTGAATTTTATTTTTTTATACAGCATGTTCTTATTAGTCATCAATTTTATACACATCAGTGAATACATGTCAATCCCAATCGTCCAATTCATCACACCACCACCCCCACACCACCACCACTTTCCCCCCTTGGTGTCCATACATTTGTTCTCTACATCTGTGTCTCAATTTCTGCCCTGCAAACCAGTTCACCTCTACCATTTTTCTAGGTCCCACATATATGCGTTAATATATGATATTTGTTTTCCTCTTTCTGACTTACTTCACTCTGTATGACAGACTCTAGATCCATCCACATCTCTACAAATGACCCACTTTCATTCCTTTTTATGGCTGAGTAATATTCCATTGTATATATGTACCACAACTTCTTTATCCAGTCGTCTGTCGATGGGCATTTAGGTTGCTTCCATGACCTGGCTATTGTAAATAGTGCTGCAATGAACATTGGGGTGCATGTGTCTTTTTGAATTATGGTTTTCTCTGGGTATATACCCAGTAGTGGGATTGCTGGGTCTTATGGTAGTTCTGTTTTTAGTTTTTTAAGGAACATCCATACTGTTCTCCATAGTGGCTGTATCAATTAACATTTCCACCAACAGTGCAAGAGGGTTCCCATTACTCCACACCCTCTCCAGCATTTGTTGTTTGTAGATTTTCTGATGATGCCCATTCTAACTGGTGTGAGGTGATACCTCATTGTAGTTTTGCTTTGCATTTCTCTAATAATTAGTGATGTTGAGCAGCTTATCATGTGCTTCTTGGCCATCTGTATGTCTTTGGGGAAATGTCTATTTAGGTCTTCTGCCCATTTTTGGATTAGGTTGTTTTTTTTAATATTGAGCTGCATGAGCTGTTTATATATTTTGGAGATTAATCCTTTGTCCATTGATTCGTTTGCAAATATTTTCTCCCATTCTGAGGGTTGTCTTTTTCTCTTCTTTATGGTTTCCTTAGCTGTTTCATTAGGTCCCATTTGTTTATTTTTGTTTTTATTTCCATTACTCTAGGAGGTGAATCTAAAAAGATCTTGCTGTGATTTATTTCAAAGAGTGTTCTTCCTATGTTTTCCTCTAAGAGATTTATAGTGTCCGGTCTTACATTTAGGTCTCAAATCCATTTTGAATTTATTTTTGTTTATGCTGTTAAGGACTGTTCTAATTTCATTCTTTTACATGTACCTGTCCAGTTTTCCCAGCACCACTTATTGAAGAGACTGTGTTTTCTCCATTATATATCCTTGCCTCCTTTGTCATGTATTAGTTGACCATGGGTGCATGGGTTTATCTCTGGGCTTTCTATCTTGTTCCATTGACTTATTATTTCTGTTTTTGTGCCAGTATCATATTGTCTTAATTACTGTAGCTCTGTAGTATAGTCTAAAGAAAAGGAGTCTGATACCTCTAGCTCCATTCTTTTCCCTCAAGACTGCTTTGGCGAGTTGGGGTCTTTTGTGTCTCCATACAAATTTTAGGATTTTTTGTTCTAGTTCTGTAAAAAAAAAAAGCCATTGGTAATTTGATAGGGATTGCATTGAATCTGTAAATTGCTTTGGGTAGTATAGTCATTTTCATAATAATGATTCTAACAATCCAAGAACATGGTATATCTGTCCATCTGTTGGTATCATCTTTAATTTCGTTCATCAGTGTCTTACAGTTTTCTGCATACAGGTCTCTTGTCTCCCTAGGTGGGTTTATTCCTAGGTATTTTATTTTTGTTGTAATGGTAAATGAGAGTGTTTCCTTAATTTCTCTTTCAGATTTTTCATCATTAGTGTATAGGAATGCAAGAGATCTCTGTGCATTAATTTTGTATCCTGCAACTTTACCATATTCATTGATTAGCTCTAGTAGTTTTCTGGTGGCATCTTTAGGATTCTCTGTGTATAGTATCATGTCATCTGCAAAGAGTGACAGTTTTACTTCTTCTTTTCCGATTTGTATTCCTTTTATTTCTTTTTCTACTCTGATTGCCATGGCTAGGACTTCCAAAACTGTGTTGAATAATACTGGTGAGAGTGGACATCCTTGTCTTGTTCCTGATCTTAGAGAAAATGCTTTCAGTTTTTTACCATTGAGAATGATTTTTTCTGTGGGTTTGTCTTACATGGACTTTATTATGTTGAAGTAGGTTCCCTCTATGCCCACCTTCTGGAGAATTTTTGTCATAAATGGGTGTTGAATTTTGTCAAAAGCTTTTTCTGCATCTATTGAGATGATCACATTGTTTTTATTCTTCAATTTGTTAATATGGTGTATCACATTGATTGATTTGCATATATTGAAGAATCCTTGCATCTCTGGGACAAATCCCACTTGACCATGGTGTATGATCCTTTTAATGTGGTGTTGGATTCTGTTTGGTAGTATTTTGTTGAGGATTTTTGCATTTATATTCATCAGTGATATTGGTCTATAATTTTCTTTTTTTTGTAGTGTGTTTGTCTGGTTTTGGTATCAGGGTGATGGTGGCCTCAGAGAATGAGTTTGGGAGTGTTCCTTCCTCTGCAATTTTTTGGAAGCCTTTGAGAGGGATGGATGTTAGCTCTTCTCTAAATGTTTGATAGAATTCACCGGTTAAGCCATCTGGTCCTGGACTTTTGTTTGTTGGAAGAATTTTAATCAGAGTTTCAAATTCATTACTTGTGATTGGTCTGTTCATATTTTCTATTTCTTCCTGGTTCAGTCTTGGAAGGTTATACCTTTCTAGGAATTTGTCCATTTCTTCCAGGTTGTCCATTTTATTGGCATAGAGTTGCTTGTACTAGTCTCTTAGGATGCATTGTATTTCTGCATTGTCTGTTGTAACTTCTCTTTTTCATTTCTAATTTTATTGATTTGAGTCCTCTCCCTCTTTTTCTTGATGAGTCTGGCTAATGGTTTATCAATTTTTTTTTATCTTCTCAAAGAACCAGCATTTAGTTTTATTGAATTTGCTATTGTTTTCTTTGTTTCTATTTCATTTATTTCTGCTCTGATCTTTATGATTTCTTTCCTTCTGCTAACTTTGGGTTTTATTTGTTCTTCTTTCTCTAGTTCCTTTAGGTGTAAGGTTAGATTGTTTATTTGAGATTTTTCTTGTTTCTTGAGGTAGGCTTGTATAGCTGTAAACTTGCCTCTTAGAACTGCTTTTGCTGCATCTCATAGGTTTTGGATCATCGTGCTTTCATTGTCATTTATCTCTAGGTATTTTTTTGTTTCCTCTTTGATTTCTTCAGTGATCTTTTGGTTATTTAGTAACATATGGTTTAGCCTCCATGTGTTTGTGTTTTTTACGTTTTTTTCATGTAATTCATGTCTAATCTCATAGCATTGTGGTCAGAAAAGATGCTTGATATGATTTCAATTTTCTTAAATTTACTGTGGCTTGATTTTTGACCCAAGATGTGATCTATCCTGGGAATGTTCCATGTGCACTTGAGAAGAAAGTGTAATCTGGTGTTTTGGGATGGAATGTCCTATAAATATCAATTAAATCTATCCGGTCTATTGTGTCATTTAAAGCTTCTGTTTCCTTATTTATTTTCATTTTGGATGATCTGTCCATTGGTGTAAGTGAGGTGTTAAAGTCCTCCACTATTATTGTGTTACCATTGATTTCCTCTCTTACAGCTGTTAGCAGTTGCCTTATGTATTGTGGTGCTCCTATTTTGGGTGCATATGTATTTATCATTCTTATATCTTCTTCTTGGATTGATCCCTTGATTATTATGTAGTGTCCTTCCTTGTCTCTTGTAACATTTTTTATTTTAAAGTCTGTTTTATCTGATATGAGTATTGCTACTCCAGTTTTCTTTTGATTTCCATTTGCATGGAATATCTTTTTCCATCCTCTCACTTTCAGTCTGTTCGTGTCCCTAGGTCTGAAGTGGGTCTTTTGTAGACAGCATATAGATAGGTCTTGTTTTTGTATCCATTCAGCAAGCCTGTGTCTTTTGGCTGGAGCATTTAATCCATTCACGTTTAAGGTAATTATCGATATGTATGTTCCTGTGACCATTTACTTAACTGTTCTGGGTTTGCTTTTGTAGGTCCTTTTCCTCCCTGGTGTTTCCCACTTAGAGAAGTTCCTTCAGCATTTGTTGTAGAGCTGGTTTGGTGGTGCTGAATTCTCTTACCTTTTGCTTGTCTGTAAAGCTTTTGATTTCTCCATCGAATCTGAATGAGATCCTTGCCAGGTAATCTTTTTTGTAGGTTCTTCCCTTTCATCACTTTAAGTATATCATACCACTCCCTTCTGGCTTGTTGAGTTTCTGCTGAGAAATCAGCTGTTAACCTTATGGGACTTCCCTTGTATGTTATTTGTCATTTTTCCTTTGCTGCTTTCAATAATTTTTCTTTGTCTTTAATTTTTGTCAGTTTGATTACTATGTGTCTCGGCATTTTTCTCCTTGAGTTTATCCTGTATGGGACTCTCTGCACTTCCTGGACTTGGGTGGCTATTTCCTTTCCCATGTTAGAGAAGTTTTCGACTCTAATCTCTTCAGATATTTTCTCGGGTCCTTTCTCTCTCTCCTCCTTCTGGGACCCCTATAATGCAAATGTTGTTGCGTTTAATGTTTCCCAGAGATCTCTTAGGCTGTCTTCATCTCTTTTCATTCTTTTTTCTTTATTCTGTTCCGCAGCAGTGAATTCCACCATTCTGTCTTCCATGTCACTTGTCCGTTTTTCTGCCTCAGTTATTCTGTTATTGATTCCTTCTAGTGTATTTTTAATTTTAGTTATTGTATTGTTCATCTCTGTTTGTTTGTTCTTTAATTCTTCTAGGTCTTTGTTAATCATTTCTTGCATGTTCTCGATCTTTGCCTCCATTCTTTTTCTGAGGTCCTGGATCATCTTCACTGTCATTATTCTGAATTCTTTTTCTGGAAGGTTGCCTATCTCCACTTCATTTAGTTGTTTTTCTGGGGTCTTATCTTGTTCCTTCATCTGGTACATAGCCCTCTGCCTTTTCATCTTGTCTATCTTTCTGTGAATGTGGTTTTTGTTCCACAGGCTGCAGGATTGTAGTTCTTCTTGCTTCTGCTGTCTGCCCTCTGGTGGATGAGGCTATCTAAGAGGCTTGTGCAAGTTTCCTGATTGGAGGGGCTGGTGGTGGGTAGAGCTGACTGTTGCTCTGGTGGGCAGAGCTCAGTAAAACTTCAATCCGCTTGACTGCTGATGGGTAGGGCTGGGTTCCCTCCTTGTTGGTTGTTTGACCTGAGTCAACCGAACACTGGAGCCTACCTGGGCTCCTTGTTGGGCCTAATGGCAGACTCTCGGAGGGCTCACACCAAGGAGTACTTCCCAGAACTTCTTCTGCCAGTGTCCATGTCCCCACGGTGAGCCACAGCCATCCCCCCTTCCTCTGCAGGAGACCCTCCAACACTAGCAGGTAGGTCTGGTTCAGTCTCCACTGGGGTCACTGCTCCTTCTCCTGGGTCCCGATGCACACACTCCTTTTGCCCTCCAAGAGTGGAGTCTTTGTTTCCCCTAGTCCTGTCAAAGTCCTGCTGTCAGATCCCACTAGCCTTCAAAGTCTGATTCTCTAGGAATTCCTCCTCCCGTTGCCGGACCCCCAGGTTGGGAACCTGACATGGGGCTCAGAACCTTCACTCCAGTGGGTGGACTTCTGTGGTATAAGTGTTCTCCAGTCTGTGAGTCACCCCCCTAGCTGTTATGGGATTTGATTTTACTGTGATTGTGCCCCTCCTACCATCTCATTGTGGCTTCTTCTCCTTTGTCTTTGGATGTGGAGTATCTTTTTTGGTGAGTTCCAGTGTCTTTCTGTCGATGATTGTCCCGCAGCTAGTTGTGATTCTGGTCTTTTCTCAAGAGGGAGTGAGAGCATGTCCTTCTACTCTGCCATCTTGGTTCCTAATCCCAATCATTTCAGATTTCAAATACACTTAAAATTTTTCTAATATGTGCCTGCTATGTAATGGGTGCTTAGTAGATATTTGCTAAATAAATCAATGGAAAACAGAAAATATGAATCTCCTAGAATTCATTTATATATATTATAATGTAACATATGAAAGCATATACAACATAACAAAATAAGTATTAAATCATGATTACATACATATTTGTAACATAAGTCTACACTGCAAGATGTAGAGAATTCAGTTGTGTGGCTTTCACAGTTGGAAGTGCAAACAGGGTGATACTATAATAGAGAAGGGATAAATAAATTTCTAGATCCTGGATAACTACTATTGATATTAAATTACTTGGAGGTTTCTGTAATGCATGAAAGTTAAAGAATATTTGAGTTGCATTGGTAAAGTATTCTAGGTTTGTCCACTCTTCATACATTTCAGTGTTTTTAATCTGAAGGAGCCTCTTGGAAATTTGCCACATCTGCACAACTGAAAATGGTTAGAATTTCTGTTAGTTAGCCTATTCCATTGTCTCTCTCAGCTTCTATTCACATTTAAAAGGTTTCAGCAAAATGTCCATGAAACTGTAGTTTCTTTTTTTTTTCTTCTTTTTTCTTTCTGTTTTTCTTCAGGATTCCCATCTGTCCCATGGAGTTCTCTGTTACATCCTTAGGTAATCTGGGAACCAACCTATTTTCCAAAACAAAGGCTAAGACTCATTCACTATTATTATGCAGAACTCTGATGTGTAATTTAAGCCTTTTCTTATGAATCCCCCTAGGTATTTTCTCACCGTCCTCACTGAGGTGACTTGTTTTGTGTCCAATTCATTGAAATTCCCCAGACCCAGATGGTTTGATAGCCTGATATTTTAGAATTTTGCCCTTACTTACTTTCATCCATCAAGTATAGCTAGTATATTTTTCTCCCATCTCTTTTACAGGAATCATGAGTGTTAAACTGTGACAATAACTCCTTAGTGTGTAGAATACCTTAGAGAAATATTATTTTGACAATTCTTGTTAATAATGTGAAGTTTAATAAATTTCAATGTTGGGGGGAAAAAAAGACTCCATAAATTGTCCCTTTGTGTATCTTCCTTTAATTAGAAGGAATCATTGGATTTCACAGTAAAAATTTGAAAACATATGCCCTCAAATCAAAGGCATGACTACTTAACACCAACATGTATTTGTTTACAGTGTGGGTTATGGGCTATATGTGTAAATAGTAGGGGGTACTACTTCAGTACCATATTAATTCAATACTAATAGTAGTACTGAATTTCATACCATGATTTCTTTCTCTCAAAATTATGCCATAATTTTCTTTTCTCAACCTCAAAAATTCTCTATCATCAATCTCAGGGTTTTCTTTATCAAAATAAGAATAAAAAGTTCCTTTTTATTTATGAAATCAATCCTTTCCCAGTATTTTTCTTTTTTGACATTAAGTCCATTATTAATATTTAATTTTATGGAATCTATGATTAATTTCTAATATAATTGGTTATAATTATATAATTTTTATTAATTGTAAATCCTAGTGAACTATTAGCAACTCAGCAAATAATAATATTTAATAAAGATACATTTGTAAAGACATTTACATAAAAATTTAATTTCATATCATAAAATTGAAGCATATTACCTTAAAGAAAACCTTATCTTGTGAGAACATGTAGTATCATAATTTAGTGATAAGGTTTTGGATTTTGCTGTAACTGAGCAACTGACAACTGTGTTTAATCTTGGCCCCTCCTGTTTCGTTGTTTTTCTTTTTTGTTTGCTTTGTGACTTCAAACTCATTTTCTCATTTCTTTATCATCTCTAAAGTGGCTGTCATAACAAAATCCATATCCCAGTTTGCTGTCAGCATTAAATTCAATATTATAAGTGAGTACTTTAAACATGTATTGTATACATAAATTGCTCAATAATTGTTAGATACTATAAACATTTCATTATCAAGGTCCCCTAGGTTTACTATTTACTGTTAGTGTCATAGGGAGTGCTGTCTGCAGTGATTATAACTTAACATATTTTATAGGACAGAGATGACAGCTCATGTGTATCACTTTCCAGGTGCAGTGTTTCTATTGGCTCATCCTGCCTGGGCATTTTCCAGGTGTGATTGCACTTTTATATCTTATCACTGGACGGGTACAGTAGCTCATAGTACAGGGCATAGCATCCTAGGTAAAATATTTGTAAACAAGTCACAACACGAAATCAAGAATTTTTGTTATTTCTGTCAGGACCTGGAAGTTAAGATAGTGAATGGTGTGCTTCAAAACTGGATATGAGTCCACCCTCATTGGAATCAGTGTGGATCCATTTATTCAGATCCCATTCTTCCCTTGTCTAACTCAACTGTACTGGGATGTCCAATCCTTGCTTCAAGGCTTTTCTCCCTAAAAAGCACAAATGCCATAATTTTCTTTGCACCTGCACAAAGTACATTGAGTACTGGTTCTTTATCAGTTGTCTTCTGTGGATTCTTTGTTTGCCTCCAACTTGCTTTACAAATTTCTGGCTAGCTGCCTTACTTTTCAAACACATTTACCTCTTCTTCCAATGTAATAGCTCTTTGTGAAAATGTTCTCTACCTGTAAATCATGTTCTCTTGGATGCAGTCAGTTTTCCTGGTTCTGTGTACTGAGGCTCCTAGAGAGGCATTTTTTAGCAAAAATGGTAAAGTTGTGAAGTGAAAGAAGGAGTCTTCCATCTCAGGGCACCATGGCATTTAATATATAATCTGAATAAATATCTGTGTACCTCTACTCCTAAATCAGCTTGATCAATTTGTTACTATCTAATCACTTTACAACCAAAACTGCAAGGTTAGTCATACATTAATCCCCATTCACCAGGTTTGGAAACCAGCTATCTCTCTGACTTTTCTACTGTTGTTAATATGACCACAGCTGTTCTTCATCAGCAAAATTTAAATATCTGAGACTGCTTTAGGATTTCGAATAGCTTTGAACCAGCATCTTTTAATTTCACAAACCCGATGAGGCTTTCTTTTTGATATTCATACCTTAATTTCCATTGACACAGAAGCACATTAGCACAGGCCCTTGCTCTCTTGCACCTTTGCCCTTCATGAGTGTTACAGCTTTCTAATTAGCTACTGTATTAACAATCTTTCTTGTATTGTGGCATCAAATATTTTTTCTAAAATATTACTTGAATTGTGGTTTTAGCATCAGTTTTTTAAACTTTTCATTTTTAACATCTTTACTGGAGTATAATTGCTTTACAATGGTGTGTTAGTTTCTGCTGTGTAACGAAGTAAATCAACTATACATATACATATATCCCCATATCTCCTCCCTCTTGCGTCTCCCCCCGACCCTCTCTATCCCACCCCTCTAGGTGGTCACAAAGCACTGAGCTGATCTCCCTGTGCTATGCAGCTGCTTCCCACTAGCTATCTGTTTTACATTTGGTAGTATATATAAGTCCATGCCACTCTCTCACTTCGTCCTAGATTACCCTTCCCCCTCCCTGTGTCCTCAAGTCCATTCTCTACATCTGAGTCTTTATTCCTGTCCTTCCCCTAGGTTCTTCAGAGCCATTTTTTTTTTTTTTTTTTTTTTTTAGATTGCATATATATGTGTTAGTATATGGAATTTCTTTTTCTCTTTCTGGCTTACTTCACTCCGTATGACACACTCTATGTCCATCCACCTCACTACAAATAACTCAATTTCATTTCTTTTTACGGCTGAATAATATTCCATTCTATATATGTGCCACATCTTTATCCATTCATCTGTTGATGAACACTTAGGTTACTTCCATGTCCTGGCTATTGTAAATAGAGCTGCAACAAACATTGTGGTACATGACTCTTTTTGAATTATGGTTTCCTCATGGTATATGCCCAGAAGTGGGATTGCTGGGTCCTATGGTAGTTCTATTTTTAGTGTTGTAAGGAACCTCCATAATGTTCTCCATAGTGGCTGTATCAATTTACATTCCCACCAACAGTGCAAGAGGGTTCCCTTTTCTCCATACCCTCTCCAGCATTTATTGTTTGTAGATTTTTTATGATGGCCATTCTGACTGGTGTGAGGTGATACCTCCTTGTAGTTTTGATTTGCAACCCTCTAATGATAAGTGATGTTGAGCATTCTTTCATGTGTTTGTTGTCAATCTGTATATCTTCTTTGGAGAAATGTCTATTTAGGTCTTCTGCCCATTTTTGGATTGGGTTGTTTGCTTTTTTGATATTGAGTTGCATGAGCTGCTTTAAAATTTGGGGGGTTAATCCTTTGTCAGTTGCTTCATTTGCAAATATTTTCTCCCATTCTGAGGGTTGTCTTTTTGTCTTGTTTATGGTTTCCTTTGCTGTGCAACAGTTTTAAGTTTCATTAGGTCCCACTTGTTTATTTATTTATTTTTATTTCCATTTCTCTAGGAGGTGGGTCAAAAAGGATCTTGCTGTGATTTATGTCATAGAGTGTTCTGCCTATGTTTTCCTCTAAGAGTTTTATAGTCTCTGGACTTACATTTTGGTCTTTAATCCACTTTGAGTTTATTTTTGTATACGTTGTTAGGGAGTGTTCTAACTTCATTCTCATGTAGCTGTCCCACTTTCCCAGCACACTTCAGCATCACTTATTGAAGAGGCTGTCTTTTCTTCATTTTATATTCTTGCCCCCTTTATAAAAGATAAGGTGACCATAGTTGCATGGGTTTATCTCTGGGCTTTCTATCCTGTTCCATTGATCTGTATTTCTGTTTTTGTGCCAGTACCATACTGTCTTGATTACTGTAGCTTAGTAGTATAGTCTGAAGTCCAGGAGCCTGATTCATCCAGCTCCGTTTTTCTTTCTCAAGATTACTTGGGCTATTTGGGGTCTTTTGTGTTTCCATACAGATTGTGAAATTTTTTGTTCTAGTTCTGTGAAAAATGCCATTGGTAATTTGATAGGAATTACATTAAATCTGTAGATTGCCTGGGTAGTATAGTCATTTTCACAATGTTGATTCCTCCAGTCCAAGAGCATGGTATATCTCTCCATCTGTTTGTATCATCTTATTTACCATTGCAACAAAAAGAATAAAATACCTAGGAATAAAATACCTAAGGAGACAAAAGACCTGTATGCAGAAAACTAGCATCAATTTCTAAATGTAGTATTAGAATGTTTAGATGTTCAATACTTCAAGAAGCTCTTTAAAAAATCATGTTTTTCAAAGGTAAAATTTAACAAACCACCCATTGATTTGTTTTGTCCTTCTGTAATGTTTACCTTCTGCTCCAAATAATTTTAATTAAATATCCCATTTACCTTGAATATGCTCTATTTTCAACTTAAAATTATGCCATTAATGGCTGTCTATATGTCTCAAGTTTAGTGTTTGCTATCATCGACATGAATATCATAGATGTTTATGTCACATAGTTTTTGCCAAAATTTATTAAATTAAATGAATAAATCAATTAGTTAGCATGCTGAGATTTACTCCAAATATTTTGCCATTATAACAATAGAGAAGGGGAAAATTTTCAAAGTAGTATGTATATATTGGAGATATATTCATAAGAAAATATTGTCTTATGTGCAGACTTAAATACACAGCTAACACCATTCATTAAATATTATGAGATGGTGAATATAATAATTGTAGCCCAAAAGACAAATACTATGTAAATATAAATCTTAAAAAAAAAGTTGTTACTTACAGATTGTGGAACTATCACATTTTAGTATACTACTTCAAAATGTATAGTTACTCTTGGTCAGTTTTTAAGAGCAAAAATATTCCAGAAGGGTTTGCAGAGCAGCTTTTCTCTTTATGGTTTCAATATACATTTAGAGGTAAGAATAAATTACATTTCACAAAAAGGTGTGCTTTTTACCATTGTCAGCTTGAGGTAAATGTCTACAAACATACAACTTCTTGTGGTTGACAGCAAGTTTTTATTTCTCTCGTCTGTACTTTTACAGCAGAAATGAAATGAGTTAAAGAGGCATATCAACCTCTGGACAAAAAACACCTGCTTTAACCTTTCTCCTTCTACTGAAAAATTTATTTTGAAACAAATGATGAATCCTAGGTTTCTGAGATAGGGTAAGATCTTAAGTAGGTTCTGTTAAAGACAAAAATATGCCAAATGTTACTCACACCAGCAGTAAAATGAGAGACCACTTTTTAAATTCCAATCTCAGCCTAGGAAGTAAATATCTAAAAAACAGAGGAACATTACAGTTTTCCAGGCACCAAATGGAGGGCTCTTAATTTTCCACATTGATAATTTTGCTTATTGCTGGGTGGATGGGAATTTGACTGAAACATATGATTTGCTTGCAGATAGAAATGTTGGGAGATGTAGCTCAAGAATAAATTCTCATAGTCTGAAAAGGAACTAGATATTAATATTTTTTCAAATATCTATGTTATGTCGAATATGACATGTACTTTCACATATTCTGTCTTCTGTTACCATAAAAAAACAATGAACTAAAACACAAAATTAGCATTTACCTGCCTTTTCATATATATTGTTTATTCAGTAGTTACTATGAACCAGCAATTCACAGATATTGTTTATTAAATAATTACTATGAACAATGCATTTTATATACTTTATTTTAATAGTCAAAACTACCCTTCAAAGTTTGCATCAAAGCACCCACTTTGCTATGAAATGAACAGAGGGTCCATTAGATTAATTAACTCACTTCATTTAATATGGCAGGTAAATGCTGTAAGGAATGAAAGCTGTAAGGAATGAAAGCTGTAAGGAATGAAAATCTTCTGCTTCTGAAGCATGTTTCTTTTTCAATATTTAGCTACTTTTCAAAGAAGACTATTGTATTGGAAAAATAGATAAAACAAGATAAAAACTTCCATCAGTTAATTATTTTAGCTGAGTGCTATGAACTAAAGTATGGAAAATCGATGACACTATTGAAGACATAGTAATTAAGACCCCAAAATAAATGGGTTTCTCAATGCCAACAATATAGTCTAAGCCACTATCATTAATTGCGTGACCATCTAAAATACTAGTATACTCCTATACACCCTTTCTCTACTTTACAGACTTTTTATTGTAATTATTAAATTTGTAATTTTAATATCTTTTTAAAAATATTTAAGCCATATTCCAGTAATCATGTCCTACTCACCATAGCAGCAACTGCAGTTAGCATGTGCTAGTTGATAAATAAATATTTATTCAGTTTATTAGTTAATAAATATAATATTGACCAAATATCTCAGTAGAAAATTCTGTTGCCATGTCATTATAAAGTGATTTTTCTTCTAATATTTTTTGCTTCTTGACCTCTTTGTATTTTATGTCTCAGGGATTTTCCCTATCAGAATAATTAGTCTAGGATACCTTGAACCAGAACCTGAGAAAAAGTCTTGTGTACAAGTGGCTTACTTGGAAATGTGATTTTAAGAAGCAGGCAGAAAGTGGTTCTTGGGGACAGAGTGTGAAAGGATACAGCATACAAGGGTGCTTTGTCCAACTGACTACTGCTTCAGGTGCCTGGAGCTCAATCACACAGAACCTTTGAGATGCCTTAAGAAATGTGCCAGGGTACTGTTCACCTGGGGAAGGAAAGAGTGAAGCATTTTTTCATCAACTTTTTTCTTCACTTTCATCTTTCCCTCAACTAGGACAACACATTGCACATGAAGTTGCCCTCACTTCCAAGTTCCCCAAGTGCAAGTGCCAAGTAGGTTTATCGAGGTGGCCACATTTTTGTGTTAGGTTAGCCTGGGAGAAAAACTGAGGTGAGGTGTTGTCAATTTGCACCTGTAAAGAGCTGGCTGATGTATGCACCAAACTGACTCATCAGGAGTAATACTTAGGATAGAGAAAATTTGAAGTGATTGCCCTTGAGAAGGGAGACCCCACCCTTGTATCACTTCCATCCACTTAGTCATTAAATTCTTCATTCATCACAAGGTCCCAGTCAAGGTGGTAGCTTTCCAAATCTCTAAAAAGACCAAATGGAACAAGCTAAAGACCTCTGCTGGCTGCAGCTTATTCTGAGGCCTTGACTGAGAGCAATCATCTCAAGTATTTACTGGTCATTAAGCCTCCCTTTCCTCAGCCTGCTTCTTTAGGTGGTCCAGGTTGCTTGCCTTATTGGGTGACCCAGACCTTCATCCCCAAAATACTTTTTTAAATTGAAGATTAGCTGTTTTACAATATTGTGTTAGTTTCAGGTATACAGCAAAGTGATTCAGCTATACATATATATTTTTTTCAGATTATTTTCCGTTATAGGTTATTACAACATATTGAATATAGTTTCCTGTGCTTATCAGTTTTATGTATAGTAGTTTATGTTTGTTAATTCCATACTCCTAATTTATCCTACCCTTCCCTCCCTTTCCCCTTTGGTAACCATAAATTTGTTTTCTATATCTGTGGGTTTGTTTCTGTTTTGTATATAGATTCATTTGTATTATTTTTTAGATTCCACAAATAAACGATATCATATAACATTCATCTTTCTCTGACTTACTTGACTTAGTACTATATTCTCTAGGCCCATTCCTGTTGCTGCAAATAGCAATATTTCATTCTTTTTTATGGCTGAGTAATATTCCTTTATATATATATGTATGCATGTGTATATATATATACATATATATGTATGTATATATATACATATCTTCTTAAACCAATTGTGAGTTGATGGACACTTACACTCAGGTTGCTTCCATGTCTTGGCTATTGTAAATAGTGCTGCTGTGAACATTTGGGTGCATGGTTCTTTTTCAGTTAGTTTTTCTCTGGATATATACCCAGGAGTGGAAGTGCTGGATCATATGGTAGTTCTATTTTTAGTTTTTTAAGGAACTTCTATACTGTTTTACATACATTCCCACCAACAGTGTACAAGTCATCCCCAAGATGTCTTAAACCTTAGTTTCCCTATCTGTGTCAGGTCTGAGGGGTTGCAATTTCTGTTCACAATTACCATTTGTCATGGAAATATCAAAATGCTCCAGTGAATGTCCTTCATTTGAGGCATGCCACAAATAAATAAATGCTCTTATTGTATAGAAACAACTCTAGAATGCCATTGAAATCAGGATTACTTTTGCCATCATTGTAGTAACTCTTACGTTTACCTACTAGTCTACAGGTGGAAGACCGAAATGGTGAGGCAGTGGTTGCTTCTTCCAGTTTAGTGGAACCTTTACTATTTCTCCATAGAAGTGTTCTTTCCTCGAAGAACAGAACTTCTGATATGAGCTCCTAAGGCTGTGAGATGGGATGCATATATTCTGCAAATGGGTCTCAGGGAGTGATCTGGAGATGTGCTAATCCTACTTACAACTTTTGTCTCCTGAATCTGGCCCTATATGTCAATTTGATTTGGCATATCTATTACAATTGGAGAACAGTGCTCAAGGGACACAGGGTGGCACAGGTGCCATCATAAAATGGTGGCAGCGTATTTACAGCTAGCATCAACAACATATTGCTCAGCCCCTTCTGTGAACCAGGTTTGACATTTTCTTCCTAATTATGTGGTTAAAGGTAATTTCCACATAATCCATATGTCTGAAAGAGAGGTATTTGTCCAACAGGAATATTTGTCAAGGAATCAGTGCCAAATGTTCATGTAATTTATTTGTGCTTTTTGGAACTGATTGTGCCCGATCCTCTTTTTGACATTTCCATCATACAGTGGATTACTGCTGCACCTGGATAGCCTATGATTCAGTGGGTTTTATGTTAATCGGCTCATGATAGGAAGGTTTGATTGCACAGTCACTTGGTGTCCACAGGCCAGTGTTAATTCTCTTCCAAAGACTGGTATTATGCCAGGGACTTCATTTTCAAATTGAGAACAATTCTCTGCTCCAGAAGGCATGGACACGTGTTTATAACTTAAGGATCTACATAGCAATTCTCCTACTGAGGCTTCACAGATACACCACACAGCACATTCATCCATCACAGATACCTCTGACATCTCTAGATCACACAGAAGAATGCCTGTATCCTGGAGCTGCTGCAGAGCTCTCACTTGCTCTGTACCCTAGAAAAGTAGAGTGAATGTATGATTTGTTTTATAACATGACTGATTCTGTTTTTTAAATAGTAATACATTAATAGAGAGAAGATGTAATGGGGACTAACACCTCAGCATCTTTTAAGTCTTTGATGTTGTCGCTCATTATTGCAATACCTGCCATGGTACCATACTGCTTCTGATTTGTGATATTGACTAGGGAGCAGAAATCACCCACTAGGAAGTTCCCTTCATAATGGCTTTTAGTCCACAGGTCAGGAGACCAATAAGAGAGGGTGGGCAACTACTGAGCATATCAACCCTAGATACACATTAAGGGGGGAAACTGTACTTGAATTGATCTCCAAACACCTTTCAGACACAGTGTGAGATGTACGTGAAATAGAACACTATTTTGTATCTAGCTTTCATAATTCCTCTCTCTAATTGGGGACAATAATATTTTCTAGATTTCCTCTTATTAATGTCTATTCAGATATCATATCCAGTAGTCCTCAAATTTTCTGGGTATTTTCTTTTGCCTAATGCACATTAACCTGGTAAATGGCTCCAGCTTTTTTTAAGGAGAGGATCAGAAAAATGTATACACACACATGGCAGGATTGCCTGGTCCTTCTCAAAAAGTTCCAATACCTGCTCAACTTTCTATGCCACTGGCTGGTATCAGGCTCTATCTTGAAAGCTATTATTATATTTATTATATACTAATAAAAATATTTTATACAAGTCAAGTAACATCCTCATCTTTGTCCATCTTTTTCACCACTTGGAGCTACATTATTTGTTAGTTGTAACTGATACATTGAGGAATCCTCAGTTCACTGCAACCATGAATGCACTTTTTTATATAAAGTATAGACTCATTTAAAATATTTTCTTAGCATATAATTTTTAAGGGATTATATTATTTTTGATCGACCATGGCATTTCCTACTGTATACTATAGGTACTTACAGAGACTTTCTTAGATAAGAAAAAAATCATAATTATCCAGCATTGAAAACAAACCATTGAATATTTCTACCTTTAACTCTCTCCCTATTGGCCAATAGTCTGAATCTACTATAAGTAGGCACATGGATTTTATTATTTACCTCATGTTCATCATAGTTTTACCTGTACAGTAAATTATAACATTAAATCATCCAGTTTACTTTTAATGCAATTACCTATTTAAGTTTATTTCCTGTTACTTTAAAATATTCTCTTTTTTGAAAATCCATGCTTCAAGGAGCTAAAAGTTCATGTAGTCTGTACCTTGGTTTCTCTGGATATCATTAGGCTAAGTGGAATAACATCTACATATGGTTACATTTGTCTGGAGTGGTTTATGCCTTTAGCAAGTACAAATATTATAAACAGCCTGTAGTCTTCTTTAAAATCACACACCATGAATCTTGTTTTAGAATGATCTACATTCACAAAAAATGTTTATAAAAAGTGATTTCAAATTTTACATCTCCAAATGCATGCCCTCAATTACATAATACACTTTACTTAAAATCAGTCTTTTAAAAAGTACTCTAGTTTCCTCTTTATATCCTGGGCCATGTACCCTAGTCACACAAAAATGAGTAATTCAGAATGCATAGAACAGTGTACCTCTGTTTTTCTCCACCAGACATGGAAAATTGCTCCTGACACTGAAAATAACATTGTGATATATTTTTGCTGGAGATCATGTATAACTATTTCACTTTATATCCTTTGGTGAACTGCGGTTAGATTTTAAAACCAATTTTTCTTATTGGTTTTGAAATTCCAAATTCCAAATGGGTAATTTATAATTAAATTTCTAAAAATATACTTGTCTGTATTGTTTAATATCCATTGAAAGTATTTATTATAAAATATTAATATTAAATTATTAAATATTAAATGAAATATTTAATAGGAATGTTGAAGATATTCAATATGAATGTTGACAGCTGACAGCAGTTTGTAGCTGTATATGATTAACTGACTTGTCATTCTGAGACAATAGGAACAAAGTTGACTCTAGGTAACATGATTTATTATAATGGATAATGCTTTTTGTAATCCTACTTATTTCATCAGATTAAAAATTCCTTTGCTTTTCTTTAAGTTTTGGTTTAATGTGTTAAATAAACACAGTTTTAGATTTAAATATCCTTAGTTAGTGGAAATTGGAATTGTGATTGCATTTTTCCCAGAAATTAATTTGATCCTTTTTTTAAAAGACATTATCAGTGAAACTATAGTTGGTAACTTATCAATAACTTTTTATCTTTGTGTAAAACGATGGTTATTTTTTGATTTAGATAACAGTGTGTTAAAAAGTGTGACTTCTTTTGATATTGATAAAACAATCTGACTGTTAAATATTAAGCTGTCAATATGATCTACATATAGAGAATTGGAGATTAACATAAATTTGTAATTTAGCATAGGACCTGTTTGTATGTTATTCAAATAATATCATATATGAGAGCATATCAATTATTCAACACATCTAAAGATTCATATAGTGGATAATATTCAAGCACAAGTCAACTAAAAATCATAGTTTAAAAAAATCAACTCTGAAATTTTGTATGAAGCATAACTGATGATTTACTAAAATTATTTGGTGTGATTTATCTGACGGTTTGAGACTCATTTATACAGTGTAACTGAGAAGACCCAAATGCAATTAGCTGTTGACTTAAAAATACTTTATAAAAATATTACCAGTACTTTTTAAATTTAATTGCACCTAAGTCTGATCACATAACACTTTGGACGTATTCTAGATATATTTAACTTATGACTATGTCATCATCTTCACCATGGCCATCACATACTCTTGCTATAAATAAAAGGATAAATTGCAGGATAAGATGTGGTGACCTGCTTTATGCTCTTCTATATGTGTTCCAGTGTGTCTCTTTGGGGCATACATAAAAGTATTCTATGACACATAATATGCATATCTATATACATATATACATGTACATCTATATACAGATATCTATCTATATTAGCAGTTATAGTTTTTACGTTGATCATTTGCAGATTAATATATAACATAACCAGAGTAGACAGTTTTGATACATATTCAAGTATTTTAATCAATTTCAGCCTTAAATGTCTAATATGTGTTACTCTTATTTTTTGAGAATTTAAAATATATGTTCTTATTATTTTAAGGTTTTTTTTAACAAATATCTTGCAATCTTATTTAAATTTTTATATATGCTTAACTGAATTGAAGGTACTTTTCTCTTTAACTGAGTTTTCTCTATTGACGTAATATCTTTAACTGAGATGACTGGTAACTCAGAATACATTCTAATGAAGGTTGTTCTCAAATCTGTCTTCCTATTAAAATGTGCAAATATGTCAGCTTACAGCAAGAACAGTAGCCAGAGCACCATCTTTTCAACTGATTTCCAAATCCCAATTCCCACAAGACAACATAAAAAGAACAGATGACAGCCGTTTACAGTGGGCTGAATTACAAGAGATGAAGCTTGAGCTTATCGAAGCTGAACCTTTTATAACGGGCAGTATACAAGCCTTCTCTCTGCTTAGAGGAAGACACTATCTCTATCTTGCAATGCTATTTGCTATAAAAATATCCTTGAATAGAACCTCTGGAACAAATGGCAATCAGTCTCTCCTTAGCAAAATGCACGAGACCAATGGAGAATTGTCTTACAATTCTTTACTACTCTAAAGTTAATTTGCAGTATAGTTCTTCAAAATCTCAGTTCTAAAATTTAGTGGATTTACAGTGACAAGGCAAAAAAGAATACCAGCTGAAGTACTTTTAAATATTCAAAATTATTAAAAAGTTTTGTGCTTCACTTATTCTGTTTACATATAAAATTATCTATACTTTTCAGGCAATTTTTGCTTCTATTAAACTGGTAAGATTGTGCATGTTGTTTGAGAACAATTTCGTGTGTATACCAAAACAAATTCCAAGTATACATTTGTCCCATCATGCGTTTAGTAAGAATAATGTTTTTAGAAAAATAACGTGGTCTTCTAAAACTCATATTTGCCTTATCAACCTCAAAGCAAATAATTGTATTTTCCATGTTGGACTTTTAGCTATATTTACAATGGCACTGATAATATTATGAGATTGTATTTACAATAGAGTGAACTTTTGAAAGCTTTATTTTCACTCCGTGAATTAGATGAGAAAAGTGAAATCCTCATCAGGAAAAAAAAAACAACTCTGATTTTCTATTTGAATATTCTGATGACATTGATGTAAACCTTGTATAATTTAACTCTTTGAAGTGTTCTTCTGGTAACACAGCTAGCACATTAACATCTATTTTTTTAATACCTGCACACACACACACACACACACACACACACACACACACACAAATACATCTTTTAATTGCGAATTGAAAATAAATGAGATCATTTGATCTACATGAAAAACCGTGCTTCACATGGTGATATATAAATGCACTTTAAGTTCACATGTTAAACTATTGTGCTCTGCACAGCCTTTTTACTATAAGTGATAAATTGTGAGGTAAATGTTGAAGCAACTTCAGCAGATGTCTGTTTTTCATGTGGTCTGTGATGTTCTGATATCTGTATGATGTAGGCTACATGGCATCAACTTTCAGAAATAGAAATTCGAATGGCAGTTTTTTTATTAAACATGCTATTTCATTTCTTTTTCAGTTTATTGCTGTGCTGTCAAAAATATTTTATTACAAAATTTAAAACGTTACTATAAAAATGGATATAGATTAACACCATATAATAAATGATTAAATCACCATATAACAAGACATTAAGACTTCCCCCTGTATACTCAACAACTAAACTACTCAGCTTCTATTTCCCACACACATTTGATATACAGCAAATCTATACTTTATCCTGTTTCCCAACTAACCATTTACTGTGGCCTGATAACTTCATGCAACTCACAGACTTCAGTGTGGGTCCATGCATAACAGGCTGATACATCAAGTGATGGGTAGAGGCAGCTATGTTTAAAACCTGCTCCCACTCACATTATAGACCAGAATGAGTTAATGCTTTTTAACTGAACTCGTCTAAGAAGCTTTCTCTTAATAGTTAGCATCATGAAAACTGTCTTTAAAGGGGAGGTTCTCAAATCCAGGTGGATTATATTAATGCAACTTAATAATAACACCTCATTAAAAACTGAAAAATTTTGTACAGAGTTTCAGCTGAACAAAACACCAGTACAACAGGCATAAAAAGGGACTGTCTTCAAGTAACTGGGATATATATTCACCCTATTATTGGCTTATAATTGATAGTAGCCACAGACTATTAATATTCATTAGTATATATATAGTTAGTGGTTTTTCACTTACATTATCTTAATTTGTATTATTATCATACTTTATATGGGTGTTTTCCTTTGTGTATTTCATCTTGTTTCTAATTTTCATACAATATATTTCATATGCTCCCTGAATTCCAAACATCTGTGAATCACCACCATTATCACTTAAAGTTTAGTGCTTTGCTCACTCATCAGGCCTAGAGAAATATTACTCTAAATGAACTACAGTTTCCCAATAAAGTGAAAATAGCAAGTTCAAGAGTCATCAGAAATACTAGAGTATAAAAATGTGATCTGGGTGAGAGAAGAAATGATGATTTAGAGGAGATATTTTATAGCAACAGGTGATTAAGAAATCAGTAAATTATCTGTTTTCTGAACATTATTCATGTCTACTCAAAGTCTAATTTCCTTTTTTTTAAACTTACTAAATATCTCACGAGAGGCATTTCAGATGAAGAGATAGATTTACTTTTAAATTTCAGTTCTAACATTGATTAGCTTTTCACCTACAAATATTAGTTTATTTATTTATAAAATAAGATTACTGATGCCTGCTACATAAAATTGCTTAGAGAGTGAGAAGAAGTATGTAACCCACTTAATTTAGTACTTGACTTAGCTTTTATTAAACTTTAAATGGGTATATATATATGTATAAAATTGTGACTTTAATCACCATTTTCAATAACTGGATATATTAATTAACTTTTATGTACACTACACTCTTTTTAGATTATGGGAATAAAAATCCACACTATTTTCTATTCCCTTTTTTTATTGCTACTGTCATTGAACTAATTCGATTTTTCATATTTTGCCTGGATTTTTGTTTGATTTTTCTGCCTTGCTCTCTTTACTAAGTCAGACTTCAGTTTCTTGGCAGCTACCTCCCAAATCACCCAGGTAAGATAGTTTAACTCATATCATTAATCACAATGATTCTTTATTACTTTTTAGGAGTAAGTTAAACACCCAGAAAATATCCTCTGTGTGACTTTAGCAGCCACTTCCATAGTTATTTATTCATTCTGGCATTGATTTAAAATTTAATGAGGACTCTGTATGTGCCGGATTGTGTTTTGCAGATTAAGCATGGAGAAATGATTTCGGTATGGTATCTACTTTAGAAAAGTTAGTAAGAAGATCCCCTCATTGAGTTATATAATAGAAGCACGATGTTGAGGCTGTGGGGCTATTAGGAAAGAGTAACTCACTCTGTGTAGAGAAGGTGGTATTTAATATCATCCCTGAGAAAGAGATTATAGTTGCCAGAAGACACAGTATGTGAAAAACTCAGGAAAATTAAAACATATACCTATTCAAGGACAGGGTGATTGGAAATAACTGGAGATAGGATTATAAAAGTTGGTTGGAGACACATATGATGGCAGGTACTTCTGACAGTTTTATTATGTTAGAGAAAAGAATGTGAACAAAATATTAGACATAAATGATGAGCATTAAGTATTGTCATATTGTTAAAAGGAAAGAGTGAAAAAGTAAGCAACATGTGAATGACTGCCTATTTCAGGTAAATACTCTAAATTACTAACTGTAGCAATCAAGGAGACCTGAATTTCTAAACCTGTGAAAAATAACATCTCATTGGAAAAGTTAGAGAAAGGTTTGCAAGTGACGTTTACATCAGTGAAAAGAGCGGGACTTTGCAACAAGGACCTCAAATACCCTACAGGCCATAAAATATTGAAATTGAATTAAATACAAATCTTGCAGGAATGATAGAAGGGTATACAACATTTTAATGTGCTTGTTAATGTATTACTTTTTAGACATTGAGGCAAAATCATGTAAGAAGCTGTGTTTAAAGGACACTCAAATAACAAGTCTTCAATTAATTTCGTGGCTGGATGCCTAAGACAAGTTGAAAACATCCAAACTATTAACTTCATTTTTTTCTTTTTGTAATTATAGTATTTTAAATCATATAAAACCAAATAACAGAATAAAATCTTTCTGCCCCACTCTTCTACATAGCCATATCTTGATCTTGCATAAAAACAAAATCAGCAGTCCTGTAAGAGTTTCTGAATTTGGGGCATTACATATTGCTCTGAGAATCTAACAAAAGTAACTTTTTCCATCTTGTATCTTCACCACATATAAGACATTTCTGCCTAAACCCATAGTAAGTTTATACAGTATACCAACTTATAAGTAACTTTAAATTTCTTGAAGCCCTACCATAGTTCTCTTTGAGTTCATAAAATAAATGTTAAGAATACTATTTTTAGAGATATTTAGAGATTTAATTATCTTTTACAAATGAATAAATTGGAGAAAAAAAATTTTTAATTATCAGTCAATATGTGACTTAGCCCTGTGTTAATTAAGCAACCTAACCAGCTACTTCTTAGGTTGTCAATTATATTTGCTCAATAAGAAGTGTAATAAAATTCATGGAAAATTTCAAACCATAAGCAACTGCCCACCATTCATTGGCAAAAGAATCTACTCCAAGGATTATCCTGGCTTTTCCTACTGAGTCTTTCAGGCACTTCCATAAGCACTTCAGTAAGAAAATGAATAATGAAGATAAGGGAGCTCCAATTCAAATCATTTGGCAGTAATTGATGGCAAATAACAAAAATAAAATGTGGAGATCATTTATGTATTTCATCTATATATATGGTTCCTGTTTAATTGAGAGTTGGCTCAAAGTCCTGTGATTGATTATAATTTGATTATTTATATTTCATACTCAGACTCTAAAAATAATTTTATTTTACAGTCTGTTAGTTAATGGATTACAGAATCAGTATGTTCTGTAATTTAGGGACATTCAACTGTTGTTTTCTATTTTCGCCTAGTATTGGCAATTAGGTTTCCACTCACTACAGCAATGACTCTCACCCCAGGGCAATTTTGATTCCCCCAACCCTGCCCAGGGGACATCTGGCAATGTCTGAAAATATTTGAGACATTTTTGGTTGTCACCACCTGGGGAGGGTTGCTACTGGCCTTCAGAGAGTTGAAGCTAAGGATGATGTGGAACAAATTATAAAGCATAAGGTAGCCCACCACAACCAAGAGTTAGGAGGCTCAAAAGTCTCTAATGCCAACTTTGATAAACCTTGAAGTAGAGAAAATGCAACAGAAATACTAATGTAATGATTTCTCCTCTTCCCATCCTCTTCTTGACTGACATCCAATAACTAGAGAATAGGGGCGATTCTATCTTCCAAACCTCTTTGGCATGCTGTATCTTTAAAAACTTGTCAGATATTATTAGGCCTGTAGTTACTTGGTCATACAGTAGTGGCTAATTGGCTGCATACCCAAATAATACTAATGCTGAATCTAGAACACTAGATTAACATGTGATTTGCCTTACTAAGACAATATATTTGAGAAAATATTAATTATTATGAGTACCTGAAATAAGCTCTGTTACCCCGTTTATCTCTAAAACTTCCATCTCATCATTTAAAAGTATATAATTTTATTGCTATTTCCAAATGATTCTTTCTACAGTTTTACACCCAGAAAGGAAATCTGTAACTCCCAGCTCTGTCTTTTGTTTGGGAAAAATAAATAAATAAATAAATTGATCTGGCTATGTGATTCATCCCACAGAGATTTTGAGAAGTAATTTCCTTTTTTTCTGTCTTTTTCTGCTTTAATTGTCTATTGATGAAATATCAAAGGCAATTAAAAAAAGTGTTTACTCTCAAGAAGGAGCAGTTGAGCATTTGCATACTAGAAGTCAGGGAACAGAAAAGCTCTGCTTGATCAGCACGTTAGTAGACTCGTCAATAATTTAGATGCAGCCTAAAGGCTATAGATGGATATTTGTTATGAACTGCTGACTTGAAAAAGAAATGCATTCTATTCTGAAATGCTTGCAAGACTTCAGCTTTCAAGTCAGGGAATGCTGCAGACAGCTGGAAGCAGCTATAACAATCTCCATACTCCCTTCCCTTTCCCTTCCATACTAGGAAGCACCACATGCTTCCACACTTGAGGGGAGCTTTTCTTTGACCTTTAGTTTTAAGATTTCAGTTTTTTTCATTTCTCAAACAAAACAAAAGAAAACAAAACAAAACCCCCCAAATTGCTTATTGGTTCTAAAGACAAGAGAATGCAATCATGGTGAGGTGACCTAGGCTATACCCATGTTTAATTTCAAAGTTCTAAATGCTGAATGACAGTTATATAGAAAAGTTACATTTGAGGCATTTTTAGAGAAACCATTAGGTTCTATAGCAGAATTTAAAGAGTAAATCTACATCTTTTTTTTTTGTCTCCAAGATTATTTATACAAATGCTAAATATGTTGAAAATTATGCACACATACCACAATTTTTTAAAATTTAATATCAGACAATACTGATACATATCAAAAAGATATTCTTCCAAAGTTTATGAAAGCCAACATTCTTTCCCTCAGATCTGTCTGACTAGAAGAGGCTACAGTATTTGAGATACAGCACAGCTTGCATGTAGGGGCTGTGAGCTGCAAAGTCCTCATATCTTGACCCTTAACATATTAAATGACTTGGGTTTAGTTTTAAGAAAACATAAATAAGTTAAAATATGTGAAATTAAGCACCATCAATCTTAAATCTCATCTAATAAATGGTAAGGAATGCAACATAAACAACTGAACTAATTATTTTTGAATAGGACCAATTTACTGCCATATTACAGTGTGGTGGACTAGAATGTGTCATTTGTTATCAACCATTTCCAAAGAACAGTTTTCTTTATATGTCAGTCTCCAGTATTCCATCCACTTGCAGATCTCTGTTCTTTAATGGCGTAAAAATAAGACTTCAGAATCTGCCCCAACTTGATTAATATAATTTTGGACATGCAGGACAAATTATCTTAAAATTGACTTTTATTAATTCACTTTCATTGGGGCTTTCATATCTAGAAAAATGTTCCTGGAATAGCAAACACATGCCAATAACTGGAAAGATATAAACATTGTACATTAATAAACTTTTATTCTTCTTTATAAATTAATGTCTCATCAAAAATATCAATAAAAATTTCAGAAATTAATTGGATTCTGAAAATACACTGGCATTCTTACTATTTGGATGGTCCCTAGATAACTGACAACTTCAAAACAGGAGAGACTAATACTTAAATATATTGGCTTTTGAACTTTGTTCACATTTGTACACTTTTGTTGGGTAGACAATGGCTCTAATAACAAGGAACAGATGTCTGGAGAGTGACTCTGCATCTTTGGGAAGAAAGAGTTCTAAACAACAATTACAGGAAAATCTGGTGACACTCAGAAGAAACTATATTACAAGGCTAAATTCATTGAAAAGGATAACTGAACATTTGTCATTATCAAGAACCTGAGAAGCCCAACTTCCAGGACACTTGTATGAAGAATTAGTTTGATCTTGATTTTGTTCATTTCAAATTTCTAAAGGTTTTGATGCCTGAGAAGGAGAGAATGTGGAAGCTGGCTAATTGTCTATCAACGTGACCAGAATGATGGCTATTGTTAGTTTTTTTCTGCTGCTATAACAGAATGCAATAGACCAGGTGGCTCATGAACAACTGAAATTTATTTCTCACAGTTCTGAAGACTGGGGAATCCAAGATCAAGGCACTAGCAGATTCAGCATCTGGTGCGAGCCAGTTTCCTGGTTTATAGACTGTTGTCCTCATATGGAGGAAGCAGCAAAAGAGCTTTCTGGAATCTCTTGTAACGGTACAAATCCCATTCATCAGGGCTCCATCTCCTGGAGTAATCATCTCCCAAAGGCCCCACCTCCAAATACCATCACACTGGGAATTAGGTTTCAACATACACATTTTGGAGGAACAAACACTTTCAGTCTATAGTAATAGAGAATAATTTTTCTTCTTTAAAATCTTGTAATGTTCATTATCTTTGCAATGTTTACTTCAGTTTCTTTCAGCATGACCAACATAAATGATTTTAGTGTACTTTGTACTTTAACCATCAGTCTTAAACTCTATTTTATCTGCTCTAATTTAGCATTCATTTTCTACAAAAAGTCAATTTGATATTATGAAACAATATGTAACAATAAATTAAAAATTACAGCAACAAAGATGATAATCAGTTATATGGTTACTTAGTAGTTCATTTATCAAGTATGATTTAGCTGTTTTATTTTATAATGCTATATGATTTGCATTTAGTGTTCATACTATTTTTTCATGAAGGATCAGTTTAATGTAATTTCACTGCCTCAGTTGGAACTGAGGCTTACAGAGATGACCTTTCCAGTGTCACAGTCTATTTAGTATTCAGATTGATGTTAGTCTCACTCTAACACATGTACACTTTTCACTAGACACTTCTGCCTTTCCATCTTTAAATTCAAAAATGATTTTTTAAAAGTTTCCATTTTTTAGACAGGCAACTTAAATAAGAATTCTGAACTTTCTTATTATAAGCCAAAATATGTAGAAATATTAATTCTTTACTAAGAAAAAAACATTTTGAATTGTAAGATATGAAATGTTCTACATAGACTAGTAGCAACAAAATAAATCTTAGTTGAATAATTACAACCTATTAGATCATATTATCAAGAGAAAAATTTATATCATGCACAAAAAAATGAAGCACTTTCAGAATCTGTGTTTTTACAGGTACTTGCGTATTTATTCATGGCTTTCTCAATGAAATATTTATGTGGAAGATCTTTTGACCACAATGCTAATAATTTATTTCATATTTGTACTTAAAAGGAAAATCTACTTAAAATTTTTCTAAATTGTATAGAGTGATCCCTAGGAGACATTAAGTATTATTAATTTATAAGATCTGATGTTCTTGACAAACAAAATAAAACAAAAACAAATTCATAGGTACAGAAAACAGATAAGCAGTTACCAGAGAGCTAGGGGGTTGGGGGTGTGGGCAAAGTGGGTGAAGGGAGTCAACTATGTGGTGATGGATGGTAACTACACTTGTGGTGGTGATTATTCTGTAGTGTATACAGATGTTGAACTATTATGCTATACACCTGAAACTGTTTTAAATTTTAAAAGATCAGACATTCTTAAAATTTTAAGATCATGGCAGAAGATAATCTAGGAAAACGTAAAAACTAAATCCATGCAACATAATCTAGAATTCTCTGGCGGTAAGATGCTGAGGCAATGTTGTATAATTCACAGTCATTGTTCTCATCATCTACATCAGTTCTGAATGCATGATATGAATTCAATATAGCCATCTTTATTACTTGTTTTATAACATTTATATTGCTTTACTTTGTTTCAAAACAATTAGATTTGTGTATGTGGTACTCATTAGACAATGAGTTTGAAATGGTCCCTCAGAGATTTAGATCTTGAAGAGGTTCAGAGCATGCTGCCCCCAAAATATGACACCTTGGCATATTGACTATTTAAGCTGAAGGAATTTGAGGAAAAAAGCAAGTTCAAGGGTGACTCTGACCTTCTCCCACTCTACTCTCAGGAAGAAGTTCATAAGACCATCATGTGAGAGGTGCTTTATACCCAGAGGACAAGAACTTTCTTATCTCCAAGACCAAAGGGATAGCAACAGGAATCTGAATGAACAGGCCTTGCTACATTTCTCCCAGTTTACTACACTTAGCTCATACCCCTTTTCGTCCTATTGCATTTTCCCACTACTTGCCACTCTTCATCAAACCTAGCCTAAAACCCATCAGGTTTAACTACTTAGGAGGTCCTCATTTCCTCATGAAGTTTCCTGTGTCACATAGCACTTATTTTAAATAAATCTGTGTGCTTTTCACTTGTTAATATGGCTTTTCTTATAGGGTGCCCAAGGGTGAACTTAGAAGTGTAGAAGCAAAAGATATTTTTCCTCCCTTACAACTTCCAGGAGCAGTCAAATTCAGAAAATTGGGAAGGCACAAAAGGAGGAAAAACAGTTGTATTTTTTTCTCCATCAAAATGAAGGGAAATTTTTGTCCTCACCTTCATTTAACTCTAGATAAGTGACAGGGGAAGCTTCATGCTTCATTCACCCTTTCAGATCCTTGGAATGTTAATATTCTTACGAGTAAATTAAGTGGCTTATCTTACATGCTGGTTTTGTGAACAGAGGAGGGTATCTCAAAAATTCTTCTCTCCCATCTTTGAAATATTGCAGGCACTGTGAGAGTGTCTTACGGTCCTTACTCAGCGGGAGGACGCACATTGCCTGAGCCACCATGTCAACCTGCCTGAGCGAGCATTATTAGCCCTCCATTAACCTAATAAAGCACATCCGTGCTTGTGTCTAAGGATCTTGACAGTTGTAGACATTTGATACCTAAAATTGTGAGAACCGGTTGGGTTTTCCATTTCTTTGCAAATTACTTCATGACTTGTTCCAGACAAGAAAAATATTTCAAATATACTTCCATAATCACATGCAATGCAAAGTAATTAGTTTGAGATGAAAGTTAATTATGGATGCTCTGAAAAAACAGGTTTGTGGGTTTATCGGATCAACTTCCAATTGTAGTTTTGTAAATGTATAACCTAATACTGGAGTCACAGGAAGAACCTGTACATAAAAATCTAAATATGTAACTCAATTATAGACTATCAACCTCCATAGCATATGGCTCGTTACAAACAATTTAATTATTGTTACAAAACGCTGCCTTATGTGTATACTTGTATCAGGTATAAAATTATACTTAGCAAATCCTTGCAGGTTTTTAGCCAAGATTCTTCCCTAGTTGGTTTTGAATCTAGAAGTATGATCTTTTATTTTCTTGTCTGTAAAATAAAAAAAAATTTAAGTTATAACTAATTGCTTAATATTAAGCATTATGCATTACATTTTCTGTATCTTAATTTGTTTGATTTTTAGTTGACAATGTGTTGAGACACATCAGCTTTTAGTTTCTTTCTACAATTTGTAAATAAAGACCTAAAATGCTATTGTTGCTTTTACTTTTCTTTAAACGTTAGGAATCCTGATAGGTCTGTTTCCAAGAAAGTTGATATACAGAAATTAATGATTCCATTTAATAAAGTAAAATACATAAGATAGTAGAGTACTTCTTCCCAAATTGTTTTGTTGTTACTCCTCTTGTTATTGTTGTTTTGGTTTGATTATTTTTCCCCCAAGTAAACCGACCTACCTCTACTATGAAGTTTCCTGGAATATCTCAACAAATATTGGGACTATATGAATGTGTATGACATACACAAATGTCCATGAGTGTGTGAATCTGCATCTGTGGCTTTGCCAAGAAGCCCTTAGGGAAAGAATTTAGTATGTATAGGACTCAGTTTTTACAGACATACAGGCCTGGGTCTGCGTCCTGGCTTTTCCTGCAAATCAGAGAAAGTTTAATTATCCAGATTCTTGGTTGGTTAACTACTCTGATAGAGTAATTATCTCTGGCAGTGGTAGACCTATTAAATTGTAAAAGAAAGAGAAAGTCCTCAGCACAGTGACCCGGACACTCAGTAAACTTGAATTATGTCCCTAACATCTGGATTTCAGATTTCTGGTTCCTTTGAAATGACTTCCAGAATTAGGATTCTCTTGGCTACTCATTTAGATTTAGTCATTGTTCCAGCTCCGTTAATTTATTTGTTTTTCTTGATTTCTCATATATTGTTCAATATAACAGTGATTTAGAATTCTGAATTCTGGGCATAAATTAATGCTTCTTTGACAATCACTAATAGTTAAGAAATGCTTTGGATCAAAAGTCACCTTTCACAATAATTGATGTGTTTTCATTTATCACTAAACATGTTTAAATTATAATTAAATTTCTTGTCTACCATGAAATGTCCTTGGTTGTAATATCATTTTGTATGTCTGTGGAACATTAAAAATGATAATTACTACAAATTTTGCTTATATTATTTGTTAATTTTATAGCAATATAACAACTTTTGACTCTAATAGCAAAAAGGTTTCTTCAACTTACTCTTAAATTTATTTAACTATTATAAAACATGAAATAATTACATATTGTTAACATTATCAGTCTGATTAGTTTATAATAAACTGGTACATTTGATGAACTAATATAATTAAAAGTGATCACAACTGAGTATTCTGTTATCTCTTATCTTTTTCATGTTCAATTAAGCTTTAAATATTAAACTTTTATCTAAGTGGTATTAGTTATATTGAAAAACATGAGTTTCTATTCTAATGTTGGAATATGTATGAACATGTAGAATATGTATGAAGTGTACAAAGATTCAGGAATTTTAAAACCATGCAATTCATTATCGATAGAAAATGGTGTCTTGTTTCACCTGAGGTTGGGTGAGAGGTACAATTTAATCAGCAGCTGACTTCTGTAACCACTCTAAGTTTAGTTTAAAAATATGTAGATAAAATGAGGAAGAAAGATATCTATCTATATGTGTGTGTATATATATATAGAGAGAGAGAGAGAGAGAAAGAAATAAACTTTATTTCCACATATTAATCTTGCTATAGTTTTGCTATAGTTTGATATATATTTAGTATTTCCCAGGTAGTTTTTCAAGTTCTCTTTTTCTCATTCAGATATTTTCAAACATTGTGCATCTAAATGTGACATGCAATATTTATTCATTTATTTATTTTTATTGAAGTATAGTTAGTTTACAATGTTGTTAGTTTCAAGTACACAGCAAAGTGATTCAGATATATATATGTTCTTTTTCAGATTCTTTTCCATTACAGGTTATTACAAGATATTGAGTATAGTTCCCTGCACTATGCAGTAGGTCCTTGTTGCTTACTTATTTCATGTATAGTAGCACGTATATGTTAATACCAAATTCTTTTTTATTTTAAATTAATTTATTTATTTTATTTATCTTTGGCTTCGTTGGGTCTTCATTGCTGTGTGTGGGCTTTCCCTTGTTGCGGCAAGTGGGGGCTACTCTTCATTGTATTGCGCGCGCTTCTCATTGTGGTGGCTTCTCATTGCGGAGCACAGGCTCTAGGCGCATGGGCTTCCGTAGGTGTGCCACGCAGGGTCAGTAGTTGTGGCTCGCAGGCTCTAGAGTGCAGGCTCAGTAGTTGTGGTGCCTGGGCTTAGTTGCTCCGTGGCATGTGGGATCTTCCCGGACCAGGGCTCGAACCTGTGTCCCCTGCATTGGCAGGCAGGTTCTTAACCACTGAGCCACCAGGGAAGCCCTCAGATTCTTAATGTATCCCCCCCTCCACCCCACTATCCCTTTTAGTAATCACAGATTTGTTTTCTATGTGAGTCTATTCCTATTTTGTGAATCTATTCCTGTTTTGTAAATAAGTTAATTTGTATCATTGTTTTATATTCCACAAGTCTATCCACAGATGAATGGATAACGATGTGGTATATATATATATAATATATATATATATATATATATATATATATATACACAATGGAATATTACTCAGCCATAAAAAATAATGAAATAATGCCATTTGCAGCATTGCCATAGATGGACCTAGAGATTATCATCTAAGTGAAGTAATTCAGACAAAGACAAATATCATATGATATCACTTACATATGCAACATTTATTTTCATACTAATGAAATAGCATTTCTTTTCCAAATAGAGGAAATACTAGGAACCAATTATTCAATAATAATAATAATGATAATAATAATATAGCCTCAAAAGGAAAAAAAAGTATGACCCTGATATATTATTTTCTAAACTTTATCTATTTTCTTTGCTACTATAATTTATCTTTCCATTTTATGTTTGTTTAGAACTGAAAGCCGTCGAAAAATAAGGAGATATAGATGTAGGTACCGATATAGATGTACATGATAAAGGAGAGAAAAGAATGATTCACATTATGTTTAATTTTATTTAAATTGGTGAAAGCTTAAAAGTGAAATATATGTTTAGCAAGAAGAAAATAACATTCAGCTTCTTTAAACTTATTTAAGGCAATACAGTAGGAGAATTTTATTTCACTGTTAGTTGTGCCCATTGATATACATTTTAAGTTGCAAATGATACTTTTAAATGTAGGCTTTCAAGCACTTTCACCCATGCAGTGCTATTTGAAATATATTAAACAGCTGTTAGTTATATTCTAATTTGTTTGCCAGACTCAGAATTATTTGGTGCTCATAATTAAAGCAAAATATGCAGAGATCAACATAAAGGCAAATCAGAATGTGCCATGTAGACGAATAAAGGAAACTTACTTAAAGGTTCTGTTCTAGGAAATTGATAATACCCACAACTGAAGGAGCCGAGGAATTACTGGCTGGTAGAGCCCTCAGTGGGCTGATAATATTCTTAAGTATCTTCAGATGTCATACACCATGAAACTTTCATAGCACTTTGATGCTCTTCTGGGAAAACTATTATATGTTTTTCAAAAGTTAACAAGCTCTACTTTATTGCCCTCAGCTGTGCAAAGCTTTTGTCCCGTGTTCCTTCCTTCACGTCTCCAATATCGTATGTACACATAAAATTCCTTTGATGTTATGGTCCTGGAATTTACAGAAGCCCACCAAGAGAGAGTTCAGTGGAAAAACCTCTGGATTAGGGATTTGGGACATTTTCTGTGTGTGTGTGTGTGTGTGTGTGTGTGTGTGTGTGTGTGTGTGTATAATTTCTGAAAAGAATACATTTTCCAAAGAAAAATGCAGCAGCATCAGAATATGGAGAGAAATGAGGTATTGGATTTGAGGGTGTGTTTTTGGAAGACTTTTAGACAGGGTGCTTGGGAAGTACTTTTTCAGAATGAGATTTTTGAACAGAGACTTAAAAATGCATAGGAAAAAGCAATAAGAAAATTGGATAAGAAATAAGAAAGAAAGAAATTCCAGTCAAATAGTATGTTCAAGAACTTAGAGGTAGAAATTTGCATAATGCATTCAAGAAACTGATTGGGCATGGGTGACCATGGTAGAAAAATTAGTTGAAGAGGTAGGCAGGGGCTAGAACATACACGTGTTTGTAGTCAACATAGTCAATGGTAAGGTTTGGTTTTATTCTAGTTGTAAAGAAAGTTGTTGTAGGATTCTGCTTAGTTGAATGTATGATATGATTTATATAAGCAGAGACCACACCGGATGCTAGGATAAAATCCATTCTCATGGTCTAGGAACCAAAGATAATGGTGGCTCAGATTTCCATGCAAAGGAAGAAGAGGTAAGAGGAAGAGGCAGAAATTAGGCCAGTTTGGAGTATAGTTTGGCCATCAAAAGAACAAATGAGGTTGAAAATACTCTAAAGAAAGAAGACAGTACTGTTTTTAGTCCTAAACAACTATATGAATGGAGGTGCTGCTTATGTATATGAAGATACTGAGGAGGGACAGGGTCAACAATGTACGGTTGACACATCTATTTTACAGAAAAATGGAGAAATATAGATGTACTTCCTTATAAACTGGATATGTGATCCAGACGCACACAGGTGGGCTCCAGAGATATGTATATAGAAAGATAACATTTAAACTTAAAGAACTAATGAGATCACCTCTTCAGTGAATATAGATAGTGAGTGGACACAGACTAATGCCTGGGAACTCAGATATTTAAGGATGAGAAAGAAGAGGAAGAAGAAGCAAAGAGATGGAAAATGGACACTCAGTGAGCAATCAAGCAGACTGGAGTTTCCTGAAACATGAGTTTACCCATTGGGAGAAGTGACTGTAGGAACTTGAGGTAGTTTATGTCAAATTGTCCCTATATTTCATGGAAATAAGAAAAGTCATCAGGTGAAAATGTGGAGATGGGGCAGGCAGTCGTTTTACAAGGAGAGGTGGAGATGTAGCCAACTTTTTCAGAGAATGGAAGATAAAGTTGAAAAAGACATGTAATATATTGGATTAGTTTTTAGGACCTATTTGAGATTTAAGTTTACAAAGTGGGATATGCATTTTTTCAGTATCAAAAGTGAATATATTTAACCATACTCAACTTACAACAAAGGAAATGGGTGAGCAGAATAATAATTCATGCTACAGCATGTTTAGTCAACTGGCAACAGAAAAAGTCAGGTGTAGGAAGGCAGAGAACTTTGTCTTATAAGAATTAGAACCAAGGTTGTTCTGTAATCATCTGGTATACACTCAGTGTTTTACCTCAGGTTAAAATGTACGTGATGGGAACTCCAGGGATCTTCCAGATTCTTTGTTTACTGTCACGGTCAACTGTGGCCACAGTGTAACACTTGTCCTGAGTTACACTCTGTACTAAACAGTCATCTGTATAAGTTCCTTTGTGTGCACTTCATAATCATTCAAATCTTTGATCCTGAGCAATACTTAGAGCCACTTGATACTTCTGCCATTACACAAGCAATTATCCAAGGGATACACTTGGCACACAGACAGTCCATCATTGACTGCACTAAGTTTAGTTTGGCTTTAATGGAAATGTTGATAAAGTTGGTATGAGCCAGGATGTGGTAAAGTGGCCCGAGCTGTGTGTTATAATGGAAGAATAAGCAGGAAAAGTGACGGGAGCCAGGCACAAAGGCTGTGTGTATTTCTTTAAGCCTCATGCAATGCTGGGGTACATGTAAGCAGAGTAGATAGAGGTTTTTCTACGGGAGTGACAAAAAAAAGGAGAGATCTACAAAAGTGTTATACTAGAATTGGCTAGATTATGCTGCAGAAGCATACAATTCTAAAATCACAGACTTAACACAAAATTATATACTTTTCAATTACGTTACAACATATGAATCATCATTTAGCTGCTCAAGATAACAAGGCTTCATCCATCATCCTTTGACTATACCATCTAGTGATACAGCCTTTCTGTCACCACAGCAAGGAAGAAGAGCTGCTAGGGAATCCCACACTGGCCTGAAATGTTTCAACAGGGAAATGATTCATGTCACTTCTATTTACAACCCACTGACCAGAACAATTAATTTGTCCAGACCACACTCAAAAGACCACTGGGAAGTGCAGTAGTTGATGTTCTAACAAAGAGAGGAAAACCAGGTATTGGTGAGCACAAGTAACCACAAGAGTGAGCATGTATACACAAGAGAGGATCTCATAAGGAAAGAATTAAGGACAGGATGACAATCATGGACAATGAAAAAGTGACATGTTCAATATGTTGGTATTTTTCAAAGGAATAGAATAGTGATTGCAGCAGTGAACTAGCCAATTGACATGAAAAAGAACATATATGGAACATTTAAATTCCATTCATTGGAGTTGGGGCAATTATGGTAACAACAAGCTAGGAACTGACTTTTTTCAAAAAATTTCTCATTTACTAGCTTTATGGCCTTAGCCAGATTATTTAACAATTTTACATGGGTTCATCTATCCATAAATTGATGAAAATTCAGGGAACTTCTCTCATATGGCTGTTGTGATGATCAGATGTGATAACAAACACAAAAAGCTGTATGTTTTATTATGTAACACACAGTCAAAGTAAAATTCCTTATTATTAATGGAGATGAAATGGTAAAACCCTTAAATGCACATGAATAAGCTTTTTCTAAAAACGAAGCTGGAAACCTAAAGAAACTGGCTTAGAATATCCCTTTAAAAATAGTGAATTTATTTTGAGATGAAGTCAATAAAAATTTGAGGAATGACTGTTCTGTGGTTGGATATCTACAGTGCACATTGAATATAGAATATTTTAATTTGCTGCTATCAGCTTTCCTTAAAGCATAGCTTAAATCATTTTTAAATTACATTCTTTAAACACTTTTTTTTGTACCTAGTGCAAGTGTTTAGAAGTGTGTATTTTTTTCATTTATCTTACCAGCTGACTTGGAATTGTAGTAGTCTGTGATATAACATGGAACATTTTATCACTTAGAAGGAAAAAAGGAAAGGATATCATTTGTGCAAGTGACTGTTTTCTGATCTTTCTATTTATCAGAGAGTTTATTACTCTTTAGCCATTGAGTTTATTGTTCCATGTAAACAAATATGTGCATGCTTGTGTGTGTATGTGTTGGTCTGTGTGCATGTGTACGTATGCTGAGAAGAGCATACATGCATGTATTTTCATAAAATGTATGGCAATGTCTTCTTCCGGTTAGTTCTATTTTGTTTGAACTTTTCCCAAACACACAGCATTCTATAGATAGCAAAGGAATCTACACAAAGGTCTCAAACAAAATCAGATAAAGACATTAAAGGACAACATCAAATCTATTTCACAACTATATTATATCATTATATCATATTATTGGAAAAATATATATGGAGAGTCAGATTCAGAAAATAAAGCATGAGAAAAAATAAGAATGCTATTTAGAGATCAGCATTGTTGATTATTTATTTTTGAGAGATGTTTAGTCTGGTATTCTCCTATGCTTTACATGAACATTCTGGCCTTACTTTCTTATTCAACTCTGAGTTTTCTCCATAAATTATACCCAGGCACTGAAACTCTCTCTCTGGAGCTAAACTGTTTACATGCCAGTAATTAAACAAGTTTTTTAATCTAAATTCTACTCTGTTAATTTTTTGATACACATACAAAAGTATATCATTCCTCAAATCAAGGAACTAAAAATATGCTTTAAGACGGTTTAAAAGAGAGTTAAATATGTCAGCCTTTATATAATTGAATGAATAATGAAGACAAAACCAGTCAAATTGATTTTTTATAAAATCTAACATTTATTCTGGGCAGACATGGTCTGTGAAGGACTTTTTCTGGAGAAACGATTTGAGGTGATATCTGAAAAATTAGCAGAGTTGAATGAGTGAAAATGACATAAACTATAAGTTAATATTCAAATTATTCTTTCTTTTACTTTCAATCCTGCTTTCCACTCCTGGCTCTTTATTGTTTTAAGAGACGTCTTGCTCGCTCTTTCCTTCCCATGCACCGCCCTACACCTGCTTTTTTCTTTTCCAGTCACAGCCCTCTTTTTTCTTCATCTCCTGGTTTAATACTGAGCAATAACCATGTTCCCTTTGGTAAATACTTTTCAGAATGATGGCATTCTAAATGCTGCCGGGCACAAGCAAACAGGTGTGTAGGTATTTAATGGAAACATTCGTGGGCCAAAGTAAATTGTTAACTAGAATTCTTCAAAGGCTCAGTTAGAGAACATATATTCTAAAAGATAATTCTCCTAATCTTTATTTTATCACTCAGATACAACTTTGGTAGTTCTTTTCTTAGATTACAGTTGCTTCCTAACTCCTCATTTAGCTAGCTCTTCTTGAAACCTGAAATAAAGTATTCCTCTATATTTTATATTGAACTGTTATTTAAAAAAGTATCTGAAACTTGAACGTAGACAAAAAGTTGGGTCAATGTCTTTCAATGTTCGTGGGAGTTGAGATCTCCCTAGGATTAGGATTATGCAGATTCCAGGGGAATATTTTTAGTTCTGTTCCCTACTTACTGTTGATTAAAGATTTCAGACTTAGAGAACCCACAGGTTCACTTGTGGATTTTTGTCCAGTAGAGATGCAAATAATTTGTGTCCATTGGAGCAAATAACCCTAGAGGTAGCAGTTTATGGGCCTATTGGACATTAAGCGGCTATTTTTTTCATCTAACCCACAAATTTTGCCATTTTATAAGAATTTTAGCTTCTCACATGCTCTTTGAACCAGAAATTAATATGTTAAAATATTTGATATGTGTTCAATTTATATATACGTTACAGTTATAATCTGATCTTCTTGACAATTATGTGAATTATATTTTAACACATTTCAACATCTGTGTCTTCCCTACATTGATTTTTCAGGATCCTTGGTTCTTTTTTTTGTACTCTATAATTCTAAAACTATTAAAATAGTTTGTATTACAAAGGTCACAATGCTTCTTCGCATAGATTTAATTTAGGATGTGAGGAAATACCTGGAGGGACAGTGGGTGCTGTCCCATAACCCTTAATCCGGCAGATGGAGCTTCAGTTATAAAGCACATCTGTTGTTTCTGAAAATTTTCAGTTGATCAGAAGAGTGGAGATGAGACAAAAACCCAAGGATTCTTCATGTAAGAAACTTCATATTTCTGACAATGCAAACCTCCTGGGAATACTGAGTATGTTCAGAGGCTTCATAGCGATTCACCGACTCTTCTTCTGAACCTGGGGGGTTGATCTCCTTTCCCTCTACTGCCAGCAGTCTTTCTCCTCCCCAGGCCCAAACACATACTATCCCATACTTTCCACCTTCCTTGCCTATGTCTACGGCAAGCATACAATCTTTTTTGTGGTTTTCTGACTTATCTATTATAGCTGATTATTTGGGAAAGAGCCAGGAAGGGAGAAAAAATGAATATAAAGTAAAAAAAGAATCACATAAAACTGTTTTGGTCTCACCTAATTCTACAGATACAGGCCCTGCCGCTTCTTTGTTCCTATCCGTGTCCCTTCAATTCTCTTTCTTCCCAGGGATCATGGTCACAGTTCATCCAGACAGGTAACCTTGCACCTCTTCCCTGGGACTCTTTCCCCTCTCTGGGGGATGTCATGATGCGGTGCTCAGATCTCTTTTCAGGACTGAGGAACTTGTTGCTTCAGCTACTGAGAATGTTGTCATAAAACTACCTTTAATTTTCAGTTTTTTTCTGAAATGCCTCAGCTACAAAGGAGGTCCCTATCAAGTCCACTTTCCTGGAGTGGCCCACATCCAGTGGTTGACAATGGGGAGTTATAGAGGCCAAGCCATCTAGATCAAACTCATGACAGTTCTGAAGGGTCCTTCCATTTCCAGAGTACCCTGGGAGGTCAGCCATAGTCATGGTTGGGATTGTTTCACGGATCAACTCCCTCTACACAGACTCTTCCCCTTCCCTCCCTTCACAGGTGTTGATTCCAGGGGTAAATCCTAGTAAACCTTCTGCAGACTTGCTTCCTAGTAATCTTTACCTCTGAGCTTCTAGCAGAACCCAGCCTGGGACTGCAACCCAGAGACGGTATGTCTAAAATAACAGTTGTGTAGGTAATCATGATTGGTGTTTTTAAATACAAAGAACTAAATAAAGACTCATTTGCATTTCAAAAAGCTATCCAAATTCCCCTCCTTTTCCTCCTCCTTAAAATGATGGCTCAACTGGGCACTTTACCGCAGAAATTGCATGAGAATTCTGAGGAAAGGACAAAAATAGAGTATTCAGAGAAGGAAGTAAGTGTAGGTGAGAAGAAAGCTGCGGGTAAAGCCCAGTGTTGACAGGAGATAATAGAGTAACGGGAATTTAATTTTCTTTGCAGTCCATGGTATCACAGCAGTTACTCCTCACATCAGTGTTAAAAAAAAGTTGAAATAGATGTTCCATCATTAAGATGGAACTTTGGTCATGGGGTATAGAGGAGAAAGATTCTCAGGCAGTAGGAGAAGAACCATTAGAAGCAAGAAAATAAACAGAATTCCTCTGGTCATCATCCTAAGGGAAGCAGCGAAGGAGATTTGCCCATTTGAGACGTATCAGTGGGAAAGATAGTAGTAGTCTAGACTTATATATGCAAGAATGACAGTATTGTGTTACCTATCCATAGATAAAGTGACAAGCTTAGAGGGCAGCATTTTGTGTATGTATCTATTAAAAAGAAATGAGTGTTCACATGAAATAACCTCTGAACTTTGATAGGTTACATACATTTTGAGATCAGACTACTATTAAATAGGTTCACCAAATCAGACAGCATTCACTGGCTTGAAGATCTGGGAAAAGGTAACAATGTGCAGATACCCCTCTTTGTGATGGAGTAGTTGTTTTTCACAGATGTTACTTCACCCCCCTTTTTATTCGTCACCACTCACCATATGATTAGTTTCAGCATGTAGTGGGCTCATTAGTTGCAATTTGATTTGTGCTAGCCTGTCATACTGGTATTTTCCATTTTGAGATTAAATCATTCCTCTATTCAAGAGACTCCAAAGGCTTAGAATAAAATCAAAACGTCTAACTGTGGCTGCAGGCCAATTCTACTGGCCTCTGCATCTCTCCAAACCTAGATCCTGTAATTTTCCTCTTTACTACTTTCTTCAATCACATCAGCCTTCTTATTCCCTCAAAGTCCCAGCCTTCTTTTTTTTTCTACATTTGCCTCTTTCTGCAACCTTTTTTCTACATCTGCCCTTGTCTCGGCCCGTGAAGCCCTTCTCCTATATTCACACATTATATATAACTCTCTTTATTCATAACTCTGGTATCACCCAACAGAGTTTCTTTAACCATAATGTAAGTTAAACCTCATCTCCGATTCAACTGATTCTCTCAACCCCCTTAGTTCCTTAAAATGTATTTTATAGCACTTATCATGACCTGAAATGCTTATCGATGGGGTGAAGCCCACACACATTATGAAGGATAATCTATTTTACCTAAAATCTACTAATTTAAAAATTAATCGCATCTAAAAAAATACCTTCACAGCAAGATCTAGACAAATGTTTGAGCAAACAGCTGGGCACCATAGCCTATCCCATTTAACATGTAAAATTAACTATCACAATGAGTATTTTTTTATGTATTTAATTTTAATTCCAATTTATTAATTTATTATTAAACAATCATCTCATCCCATGTGATCTATTTTCAAGTCAGAGTTTCAGATAATACAGTTAGCATCAACTTTCAGGTCCAAGTTGGAGATTTAAAACTATAAATACTATCCCATATCGAAGTGTCTGTTTATCATATTGATTGATTGTAAACTTTAATAGTAAGTGAACAGGAACCAGAAATTAACTCCATACTTAGACTTAACCTCAGCATATTATGTCAAGAATCCTTCTCATTATCAATAACATTATTTATGACTTGATAATGTTTTCCGCTTCACAGTAGAGAACATTTAGTTTGATGTTTTATAGCTCTTAACTGACCTGAATGTAGGCAAGTGAAACAAAATTGTTTGTATAATATATGAATGTGAGATATATTGAACATTTTCACAATGATCTTACCTGGACTTCCTTTGAGGTATAATATGGAGCTTCTTTTTATAAAAGTTAACCAAGAAAGTACAATTATGATATTAAAGAGTAGATTTTCTAAGAATTATTCTAATTTTACTGTTGAGAATAAATACCTTAACTTCCTTTTATGTGCTCATACCTCAATAAATACATACTGTTTTCTAATTATTTACTTAATACTTACTATCACCTCATTTACTGTAAGTTAAAAGATACTGTGAAAACAAGCTTTCTAATACTTGTTTTTTATATGAAATGAGCCTCTCACTATATATTCACTCAACGATATTTTATTTTTAATTTTTTTTCACATCTTTATTAGAGAATAATTGCTTTACAATGGTGTGTTAGTTTCTGCTTTACAACAAAATGAATCTTCCTTCTTGCATCTCCCTCCCTCCCACCCTCCATATCCCACCCCTCTAGGTGGTCACAAAGCACCAAGCTGATCTCCCTGTGCTATGCGGCTGCTTTCCATTAGCTATCTACCTTACATTTGGTAGTGTATATATGTCCATGCCTCTCTCGCTTTGTCACAGCTTACCCTTCCCCCTCCCCATATCCTCAAGTCCATTCTCTAGTAGGTCTGTGTCTTTATTCCTGTCTTACCCCTAGGTTCTTCATGACATTTTTTTTTTCTTAAATTCCATATATATGTGTTAGCATATGGTATTTGTCTCTCTCTTTCTGAGTTACTTCACTCTGTATGACAGACTCTGGGTCTATCCACCTCATTACAAATAGCTCAATTTCGTTTCTTTTTATGGCTGAGTAATATTCCATTGTATATATGTGCCACATCTTCTTTATCCATTCATCCGATGATGGACACTTAGGTTGTTTCCATCTCCGGGCTATTGTAAATAGAGCTGTAATGAACATTTTGGTACATGACTCTTTTTGAAGTATGGTTTTCTCAGGGTATATGCCCAGTAGTGGGATTGCTGGGTCATATGGTAGGTAGTTCTATTTGTAGTTTTTTAAGGAACCTCCATACTGTTCTCCACAGTGGCTGTATCAATTTACATTCCCACCAACAGTGCAAGAGGGTTCCTTTTTCTCCACACCCTCTCCAGCATTTATTGTTTCTAGATTTTTTGATGATGGCCATTCTGACTGGTGTGAGATGATATCTCATTGTAGTTTTGATTTGCATTTCTCTAATGATTAGTGATGTTGAGCATTCTTTCATGTGTTTGTTGGCATTCTGTATATCTTCTTTGGAGAAATGTCTCTTTAGGTCTTCTGCCCATTTTTGGATTGGGTTGTTTGTTTCTTTAATATTGAGCTGCATGAGCTGCTTATAAATTTTGGAGATTAATCCTTTGTCAGTTGCTTCATTTGCAAATATTTTCTCCCATTCTGAGGGTTGTCTTTTGGTCTTGTATGTGGTTTCCTTTGCTGTGCAAAAGCTTTGAAGTTTCATTAGGTCCCATTTGTTTATTTTTGTTTTTATTTCCATTTCTCTAGGAGGTGGGTCAAAAAGGATCTTGCTGTGATTTATGTCATAGAGTGTCCTGCCTGTGTTTTCCTCTAAGAGTTTGATAGTTTCTGGCCTTACATTTAGGTCTTTAATCCATTTTGAGCTTATTTTTGTGTATGGTGTTAGGGAGTGATCTAATCTCATACTTTCACATGTACCTGTCCAGTTTTCCCAGCACCACTTATTGAAGAGGCTGTGAGAGTGTATGTTCATACGCCCTTATTTTCAGTCACAATTACTACATTATGAACTGAAAGTAGAATGTTTTATATGATTTATAACGTAACTATCTTCATCTCCTGACCTTAGTGATCCTCTAGAAAGTACATTCATATTTTTAAATGTTACCATGTGCAAATAAAATTCTAGTGCATGGTTTCTAGTTCACCTTGTCCCTATACTCAGGTATGATGTACTAGATGTACATCTGATGAACTTCAAAATGACTTATTCCATAAAATAGTATTTTCTGGAAGCTCAACATGTGTCACTTTTCTATGAACTGAGTATACAGCGTGAATAAATAGAACAAAACACTTTCTTGTCCTTATTGAGCTTTCAATCTATGGAGGGGATGCAGACAGTGAAAAAAGAAATACACACATATAAGATAGAGATATGTAATATAGAGAAAACTCACCAGAATTAGGGTGTAAGGAGACCTGGGGAATGGGTTGCCTCAGTGGAGCAACTGACATTTGAGCAAATATATGAAGAAGTTGAGGAAGTGACCTACTTAGCAATCCAGGGGAAAACATTCCAGGTAGAAAAGTAAGTGCAAATAGCAAGGAGGCTAGTATGATTGGAAGTTAGTGTGACTGTAATACATGATGGGGAAATAAATAGGAGAGGAGGGCTGAGAGTTAAGAGAGAGATCATGTAAGTCCTGGGAAGCTGCCATAGATAGTTAAGCCTTTACCCTAAGAAGGGGAAGCAAGTGGGTTACGTGGAACAAGGAAGTAGCATCTCCACTCAGCTGATGTGAGAGTAGTCTTATAAAGAGGGAAAAGGACGAATTAGGAGAGTATTATAATACTACAGATGAGAGATTAAAGAAATGAAGTTGGTAAAATGTGGTTAGATTCTAAAAGAAGAAGTAGTTTGTGGTTTGGTAATAGACTGTGAACGAAAAGACAGAAATGCTCCAAGTTTTGCGGCTAAGAACGTAGAAAAAGAACACACTTACCCATTTACTGAGATGGGTAATATTGATATAGGTGCTGATTTGGTTGAAGGGAGGGAGGAGAAGCTGACTTTTGGATCTGCTAAGATATTTAGTTGTTTATTAGACATCCTAATGGGGATTTTGAGGAGGCAAATTGTAAATGTGCCTATAAATAAAAAGATGAAATATTTCAAGCTCAGCTATTAATAGTCCATGTAAAGTTTAGGAATCAGTTTAGTAATCATTTGGATAATATGTGAATTATGTAAATTACCTATAATTACATGAGAATCTTGCATTTTAGATATAATTATGAACTAATAGTTTAGTGATTTCAAAGTCAAAATGGTTAGTTACTTCAAATTTTGGTTAAAAAATTTTAAAATTTGGTGATTCAGTATTGCATTGAGAATTAATTAAGGTAATTTGATATTCTATGCTTGCAGATTTCATAGATAATATTACTTCTTATTTATCGTTTAAGGAAATATAATACTAATCTTGAGTTTACGAACTTTGGAGGAAAAAGCAACACTGAATGTTTTAATTTTTTCAATACTATTATAATGATAAATACACTTGAGTAATAGCATTACTTAGTGATTATACATGAAAATGTAAGCATTTCTTAAGTTCAAATTAAGGACTAATAAAATGAGGTTTAAGTTTTGGATATAGACTAAAATGAAAATAGATAATATATTGAAATATATGTCATATATATAATATGTAATGCATATAACCATACATTGAAGTTCATAGTAGAGATTGAGGGTATATGAAGATCATTTCAGTTAAGTATGCTTTAAAATTGATATAGTTATTAAAAGCTTGTATTTTTTGTCCATTTATATCATGTACATTCTGATGTCAACTTTTGAACATTCTCTTTATCTAAAATTACATATTTAATCAGTCATGTGATAGATAAGTATATTTTGCAAATATAAATACAGATTTTTGAGATGAAAAACAAGCAACAAGAGAAAAAAACACAAATAAGAAAAATATAGATAGTACGTGAGTGCACCAAAAAAGTACTTGATCTGTCACTACGAAGTATCCTCAGAAAGGAAAACCAAACCAAAAGGTAAAGAGTTTATGGCTATCGTTTGTCAAGAAAAAAGAGGCAAAAATATACAATTGCTTTTCCAAATAAGGATATATAATGTTAGGAAACGAATATTTTTTCTTTCGTGCATGTCAAAATATAAACACTTGTATAAACATTTGGCTTGTGTGAAAGTGGAAATGAAACTGAGTGAAGATACCGATTTGCTTCGTGAGGTGTTAGGTCACCTGAGTGAAATGGTTATAATGAAAACAGTTATTCAACCTTATCGTGCTATAAAAATGCTTCATAATCACTTTATGAAATATCCAGGTTAAAAAAAAAACCACTGTAATTTAAAACTCTTCAATTTAATGCTATGAATGAAAAGACCAAATGAATTTATCGGATGTAAAAATGTAAACTACTGTAAGAAGTAGGATTACAGTTCTCAAGATTGCTCAACATCTCCTGAATCTGAGGCTGTGATTTGAAAGAAAAAAAAAAAGAAACGTACTAATGGGCTTTCCTACAATCCTACAAGTAAATTAATAATATCAAGTAACACCTTATCTCCTAATGAATGTCAACAGAATAAAATGAATTCACACAGTAAATAGACACATTTAAGTCCTTTAAGATGTTTTATTCTCATAAATAAACATTCAAATATTGTGGGGTCTTCTCTCCCATCATCATACCATTGCTAAGGTAAAGCACAACCTTGTTTTTACTCTCCAAAATGAATTTTCATGTAAAGAAGTGATGAGTACTTTGCACTTTAACACCCAGTCTGACCTAGTTAATAGCAATTCTTGTTGACCTTTATATAGTTACCTGGCAGCTTCAAAGTCGGAATGGGGTGGAGTTGAATTCAGTTGGTTCTTTTCAATTAAGATTCTCTGTGGATTCTATAAGCAAAGCCACATAGAAGTGTACACCTTAATAGTATAAGAGTAATCTGGTAAAATATAATAATAATAAGCCATTCTTTTAAGTTCATAATAATGCATGTTCTACATAAGTGTAAAAAGGAAGTCCAATCTCCACCACACTTCTCTTGCTCTGCCTCATGTAAAACACACCTCAAAGTCATTATCAAGCTTAACAACTTGTATTCTTCTAGATATTTTTCCATATAATTGTATATAGATGTTTACAGATGTGTGTATTCATGTGTACATACATACACATACTTTTTATTTATAGTTTTTATTTATATTTTACTATATTGTTTAGCAACATGCTGTTTTAGCCAAAGATGTATCATAGATACTTATGACAATCCACACAGACTTTTATTCTTTAACAAGTTCAGAGTAACTGCATATTATGCATGTCCAATGGTTCATATTATCATTCTTCTAGTAATGGGATACTTAGGTTGGCTCCAATTGTTTACTAGCACAAATAGCACTGTAGTAAGCATAGTGGATTTTATTTTTTGGTTTATTTCCTTGGGATGTGTGTGTGTGTGTGTGTGTCTACAGAAATAGACCTCAAGAAAACAAATCCTGGTTCTGCCAATTATAAGCTATTTGACATCAGGCAAGTCCTATCCTGTCATTGCCACGATTTACCCATCTGTGAAGTGGGGATAATACTATCTCCCTCATAAGGTATTATTGTGAGGATTAAATGGGATAATACAATTACAGTTTCTGGCCTATAGTTTCTGGCCTATAGTGATCAGAGATAGATGTCTTTTGTGAATGTACTTTTTTTCAGACTTTGAATAAAGCTGAGAATTTTTTATGTTAATTATGCATTTGGATTTATTTTTCTATTCAGTTCATTTTTTTCTGTTGAGTTTTTCTTTATCCTGATGATTTGCTAGTGGACTTTAATGATATTGTCTAATTGTTATGTCATTTGTTTGCTGTTATCAACATTAAAAAGCATGGGCAACAAAGCAAGGCTAACTAGGGAGATGCCTTGTGTGGCACATCCAGATAATGATGACATGTTGGCTTAAGTAAGTTGTTGAACAATGAACTCAAAGTTTGTGTTTATTCTTCATCTTGAGTATTTTTCTTAAGCTAAAATAGGAAAGCAAAATATATCTTACAAAAGAATGCTGCCAAAATCAAATTGTGCTTTTATTGTCTTTGATACAATTAGTATCTACCTGGCTCAATAAGGGCTCTAGAGTCTAACCTACAAGAAAGGAGCAATTCACTCATTTCTGAATTGGTGCTGTGGCAGCCAAAAAGACTTTTATGTTTAGGAAGATGACAAATGATTCAATGTGTTGTGTCCTGTAACTCACCCATCCAATCCCCTTCCATAACAGGAGAAGTGGCACTCCATTGGCTGAAATAATTATCTTGTAATATAACCTTATCTTAAACAAAAGATCATCAATGTTCTATTCTTCTATATAAACTTAATTCTACTTACAACCTATCTACATTTTAGGAAAAACAGATATTTGGGATTTTAGATTGCTGAAACTTTAAATTTTATATTGCCAGGTTTTTGAAGATATGAGTGTTTTCTAATCATTCCAAACCTTTTTCCTTAAATCAAATCATATTGATTGACAGCCTTAGAGAGAAAAATTCACTATTACTATTAAAGAGCTGAAAGCTTGATACATATAATTTAGGAATTGCTGCCCCTCTCGTAACTGTTAGATTTTATTTAGAAGTTAACAGAAAGGAAACATTAGTTAAACTAATGATTAACAGGGTATAATATTTTAAACTAGAATTTTTAAACCACTCTAAATATTTACGATGTCTTAGCTAATGTTCTAATTGTATCATATTACTTATGCTAAATGTCAGCCTTCAAAGAATTATCACTGTTGCAAAACATTCCTAAGTTTCTCAAACTCATGGTATCATTTTTTGAAATCAATTTATTAAAAGGAATTTTTTTCAGGTCCTACTTCTAATCTCAAATCCTGTTCTAACCATCTGATAAATGAATTACACATAACATTTATAAAAAAACAAACATCCATATTTATCATTCTTTTTAAATGCAGAGCAATACTATCTTATTGAATGAATGATTACTTTTAGTTTTTTTTTTTTTTTAATTTCATTTTTTCTTGTAACCCACAGAGTGGAATTCATTATTTTGGGAATTTGAATATCAAACTTAAAAAGAATTCCTACCAGGAATACTTGAATACTGCAGTAAAGAAAGCACAATTAAATTTTGGTTCATTTCACTAGGAGCAGATAAAAAACAACAACAGAAACAACAACAAAAAACAAAAATGATATTTGTTAATGTAACTGTGCACTCATAACCTGCCAATCAGTGTGTTGAGGGATTTACTTGTATCCACTCCTGTAATCCTCACAACTCTGAGATATTTCCCATTTTATAAATAAGAAATAGAGGTAGGAAGAAAAGTTTAGTGATCTGCTAAGGTTACACAAGTAGTAAAGGCAGAATCTAGATTCAACTCATGTCAACTCCACAGTCTTAAAAACTGAACTACAGTGTGTTAATCTGAATGAGAATTGTAACTCACCATGTTTACATGCAAAATCTGTTGATACAGAATTGCACCGTATAGTACCAAATGGGAAGAAATTATACTCTAATACCTATTTTAGGCTGGTCTCATAAACTAAATTAAAATGATCCATTTCTGATTGCTATTTCTTTCTTTTTTTAACTCATCAGAGCAACCTTAATGGGCATTTACACTCATGATTGTGCACGAGATGCATTATGTGTGAAGTAAAAAAGAACTTAACTGTTGGTAACATTTTAAACGCCTCACACTTATTTATTTCCTCTTCTATTCATAATTAATAAATTCTTATTAAGCATAGTTTAGAAAATATAGGACATTAAATAAAACAAAAACACTTGCAATTTTACTATGCAGACATAGTTATTTTTATAATTTCAGTTTATAATTTTCCAGGCATACTTTAGAAATAATAATTTTAAAATGATAATCATAATAGATAGTTTGGTTTGTGAGCAGCTTTTTCACTTGCTATTATAGCATCTTTTAAATGGCATGAATATGCTTATACAACAAATTGTAATGAATGCAGAGCTAAGTATTTCTTAAAACATTTTGGATGTTTGGGGAGCAATACCTGCCTTACGGCCCCTATCAAAACCCTGTTGATGAAGTAACTAATTTCACCACATCTGTGTTTGTGAAAACCTGGTGCTCATTTTTCTTGTACCCGTGTTGACAAGAATTTTGAAGTAGCTTTAATAACACACAAACACATTCCCTCTGTCTTCATGTCAGAGAGAAAATATGCAAGATGCAAACATGCAAGTTAGATAAATACCTGGATTTTCAAAATGAAATTAAATTTTTATTAGAGAATTCTCATTTCCACACAAAATTCAGGGATGAGGCCATATAATAGTGACAGGTGGTAATAATTTATGAGAAAAGATAGGGTTATTTCCTGTGACTTGCATTTTGTGAAGAAACTTATAGAAGTCACAATGCAGATTAACACTTGGGAGATTATTATTTATTAAGATTTATTATTCTTTGCTTTATATACAAAAAATCAACAGCTCTAAAGGTTTTAAATAATGAGATTCAATTGTCTAGGATGTAGAAAATATTTCTCATATATTATCATTGATGACAAAGTTACAAATAGAGAAATCTTTAAAGCACATCTGGCTTTCTTGTCAGAATATGAATAAAACAGCATTTCTAACAGTTTTTTATTAATACAGGGTTTGTGGTTTTATCTTGATTCAGAAAGGGTTATTTTTTAAATGAAAACCAATTATAAGCCTTAATTTAATAATCATGACGTTAAACATGTACCATTTTTCTCCATGAAAATTGTACACTATTTTAAGCTAGTTTTAAGTAGTTTTAAGCTAAATAAGCCCAAGAGGATTCTCGTTTCTAATTACCACTCATATTCCACTGGCACTCCATGTATAGAGAAATAATCGTGGATTCATATATAATTGTATACTTTATGGTCTCAATGATATTTTCTTAAACTTTGTTTTTATCATGAAGAATTTTAAATAGACCAACTTGTACATATTTCTTGTATATCATCTGGTCAGTGGTCCTAAAAAATTAAACCAAACAAAAACAAACTACTATGATCTTGGCAGTAAACATGTTCTGGAAAATTTCAGATGTACTTAATTTGGTTCTCCATTGTCCATTTGTACATTGGTTATTTCATGACATCTTGAATAAGCTGACTGTTTCTCTGTAATACTAAAGCCTATGCAGCATTCTAATAACATCACTTTATTTATCACTTTAAGGACTCCATTCTTCAAGAATGTCTTAGTTCCATCCATAGGCCCTTGCTTAGTTCACTTCATTCTCTGGTTATGCACCAGCATCTTCGTGCACCCTGCTTCATTAATTGGAAAAGTATACGGACCTGACTTAAATCTGCATCATATTTGCACTCCAGATTTTTATCAGATAATATAACCCTAAACTCTGTGCTGTCTAATTCTTTATTTAAAGTTTTATTGCAAGGATCAGTCATCTTGAAGAGTCTCCTGAAGCATGTACAGTGGCACCATTACTCTCAGTTATGTACATAATGACCTATGATCATCTGGAAATAAGACAGTTGTGTAACTACCGTGTTTTGGCTGCTTTTAGAGTTGCTTTGATGAAATTTGGTTATGCCATTGGCCTTTGATGAGAGACATTATAGCAAACATTCATACAAAAAATGTTACTCTATATTATGTTAGCAAAGACATATGTCCACAAGATTACATCATGTTCTCTTTTATCAGGATTGATGAGTCATATTTTTCTGATATCTCTTTGTAAAGTTTCTCTTGAGGAACTGGTTCATGAAAACTTTTGTTTCTGTTTCCTATTTTGTTTTGTTTCTTAGTCGCTAGTTCACCGAATGTGCAACTACTTCCAAAGACTTTTCAGGATGCCATTTAAAACATTTCATTTGATTAACGTCAGGAGAGTCATTATTTACTTTAGGTTGAATATTTTTTAAATATTGTAAAAATAGGTCTTCAGAACTTCATCCATTTTGTTTTTCAGTCTCCACAGAGAATGCCTAAAAGCTAATCTAATTTTAATATTAAGTAAAGTAAAATGACAAATTGAGAGATTTCTGATGTATATGTTGCTTCACGTCCTGTATATTCGTGTTTACATTAACTTATGTAATTAATGGTAAGTTTATGAAGTTGTAATTGAGTTTATTGGTTAAATTGCTGTGTTTAAATAGGTTGTCTTCTGCATAAATCAGATATAATTATTAAAAATAAATGCAAGAGTTTTTTTTGTTTTAATGTTGTATTACTGGTACACACATGGTGAGTTCTAATGCCTCATTCTGTCATATACAGAAAAAATAAGTTATTATTGTAAAATGATAGGGGAAAAAATGATTCATTGCCAATTGAACTAGCCCAAACAGTCTGATAACATAAAGTTATCTTAAATTTATACTGTTAAATATTCATTATATATGTAAATTATTCTTTACGTCACATTAGATGAATTGGCTAATTTAGAAAGTGTGCAATCTCAGAAACAGCAGATAATGAACATCTTTTGCAGTGAAATTATTTTATGCTATAAATGTCAAATACTCTCCTTCTTGGCAGGCAATTCTAGAAAGCTCCTGAAACTTGCAGTTTTCTTGAAATGAATTTGAAATAAAAATATCTGTTCAAGTTTTTTAAGGTGTAAGGAGCTCCATGTATCCTGGAACTAGTAAAATACTGTCTGCTTGGTCTTTCCAGCTAATAAAAATTTAAGACTTTCAGCAAGAAACATTTTAAAAACATAATCCTTTTGATTATTTTTTACAGCTTATTTTATAATGATTTGCTATTTTCAAAAGAGAACAATGACCATAATTTAAGTGTTTTATAATTACTTGAAGTCATCATTATGAAAACCCAAATACAGTATAATTAACTAATACCTTTGAGGTTTTTACTGATGGTTGATATTCTAAAACTAGATTCAGACTTCTATGCTTTCTGAATTTTTTCTGCTTACTTTAAACTTTTTAGTCTTCTGCTTTGATTCAGCTGCTAACCTGAAGTTTCTTTCTGTTTTTATTTAGCCTTCTTAGTCTGGTTCTTCTAAAATACTGAGGTACTGGTAATTGATTTATTAAAATTTTCTGTACGTTTAAAACATAAATTTCCCATGATTGTGAACCTGTCAAGTATGACAAACTTGTGACAATTGGGCTTTTAGGACATGGGGAACTCAAATAAGAGTCACAGATAAGATCATAGAGGGAACTGTATTATTGCTTTATGCTTATTGAAGTAACATATGCTGCTACCTAACTTTGGATAGTAGATCACATACATTATCTTTATTAGAAGTAAAAACTACAATAGAAACAGAGATGTACACACTCCAATATGCTTGCTTTAACCATTTAAAAAATGTGATATTTTGTGTGTGTCCTATCAAGGAGGCTTCATAATTGTAGTGATAGACTGTTGATTGAAGCATAGTCTCCAAATTTTACTTTTCAAAGAATATGTTTCATCATATCTTCTGTTGCTATACAACTGAGAATGATTTCTTTAGCACAGCATTTATTTAGACACAGTAATTACAAGTAATCCACTAAAACTCTTGCCTGACTTTCAGTTGCTTTCATTGTAAGTCCAAAATCTTTAAAACGGCCTGTTACTGGTACTGTTCAAACATTTGGGGTCACATATTTACTAAATACCTAATTTTAATCCACAGTATTTTCTTGACCATTTTTTAGGTTGTGTTTATAATATTTAAAAATTTTAAGTTTAATTAATATAAAATGATGAAATGACAAAACTGCAACAGCAAATATATTGCTAAATTGGTCAAATAAATCCATGACATTCTTTTAAAAATTATGAGCAACAGAATTCAAAAGCTAACACAGGTTATACCCATAAATGCTTCAGTATCCTTTTGAAAACAACATGAACAAGTACTTGTAAAATAGGAAAAAAGTATATATATACTTGCATCTTATATTTTAACTCACATTTCCATTCTATTTTTCCCAGAGATTGCTATCCTAATATAATATGATTTTAATATGCTAGTCTTATATTTATGACCATGTTATACACACCTGAAAAATATCTGTATGTAGATTAAAAAGAAAGTTTCACTGGCTAATTTCCCATAATCAGTTCATTGGAAATGTATCTCAAGGTAAAATAGATGGAGTTTGTGAGTCTCAATCATTCAGTGGATGATTTTATTCTGTTAGCTTCAAAAAAAGATTTCTATTTTTATTTATTTTTTAAAGATTTAAGCAGTGCAAAATATTATTGTATTAATAAGAATTTGCAAAATCACTCAGTTCTCTGCACTCATTCTGGGTTATACGCCAATTATTAAATAATCAGTTGGAAAAATTATCCCAAGCTTGGACATAAGGCAGGAAAGTTGGAGGCACACCTTTTCAGTGCCTTATGGGGGCAAAATCTTTGGAAGGGTTCTCAGGGTAAGGTACTGAGTTTCTCTCACAGTTTACTGTTAATTAAAGGATTCAGATTGAGTGAAGTTACTTTGTTAATTTGATTTACTAGTAATGTAAATAATTTCTGCCCAATGGTACAGATAACCCAAAATTAATGACCCTACAGGGAATTTATCAGTTTTATATCTAACCTGGAATTATTATCCTAACTTGTTTTTTGTTAAACGTCCTATAAATATACTAGCTTCTTAGTTCCTCTTGGAGTTGGTCGTAGCATCTTACCAGTTTCCTCTTTAATTAATGAGTTAAATAAACTCTTGATACAAGTCCATTTTATATTTGTCCAATGGTTAAGAATTTACATTTTAGAAATCGTACTTTAACATTATCCATAACAAAAATACTAACAGTGATCTATCAGCTGAGACCTCAATTAAGCTTTCCTTCACACTTAAAACAAAATTGCAAAGAATTTATTACCTAGTCATTAGAATAATTCACTGGCTTGATTTCTCAGAAGTGTATCAAGGAGGATTTACTGACATAAAATTACTTTTATTATGGATTTTACTTTTTTTCTTAAATATATCTTGTTTATGGAACCAAAGTTACATGAGTATTGAGTAAAAATAAAGCCTCATAGAATTGGACATTTTGTATTTTAGGATGTTATCAATTGGCTGTGAACAAAGGTTTATATATATTTGGTAAATACATACAGAGAGGTACATATCCACATTTAATAGTTGAACATAAATAATAGTTTAATTATGCATTTTAGTGGATTAGTAAAACAGAGCAATATCAAAAACAGAATTAATTCTAATTAAATGCAACTGAAGTTTTGAAGTTCAAGACATTAAACACAAGATTGCATTTTGCTTTTAATGGTTGCATAAATACTCCCTCCTCCCCAAGATTGAAGTATAAAATCTCTTGTGGAAAATACCATCCACAACATCAACAAAAGAGAAACATTTAAGGAATACTGGAAAATATAGGGCTTTGGAAAACTATATTAATGATTTTGTTACTGTATTTTTTTTCATAGAAACTACAACCTCCAGTTTGTTTAATATATGATACATAAATTTTATGAATGAATAAACTAGTAGAAATGTGGTTTGCTACCAGTGATAATCAGCAGCCTTGCAACAATAAAACACTGTATATTGATTACCAGTATACAAATATTTGAAGAAAATATTAATAAAAGTATTTTTTGTTAAGGGTCTGATTTATTTTTAAGAAAATATAAAACAATATTTTCAATGTTATTTTTTCAAAATATAAGGTTGATTTGTCAAAAGTAAACATATTTTCACCCTCTTCTTCCTTGCAATTATGCAAAATATACAACTAAGACACAGAGTGTAATATGGATGAACTAGATTACTAAGCCCTTTAAAAAATACTGACAAAGAGAAAAATTCAGAGAGCATACTCTTCATATCCCATTAATATCTTCCAGCATGCTTTTTTACAAGGATTGAGTATTTAACTTTTAATTTAGACAGATAGACAAAGATAGAGATAAAGACAGAGACATGAGAAAGAGAGAGAGAGAGACAGATATATAAAAAACATGAAGCCTTGCTATGGGTTTATGGATTAAAAAAATATATATTGAGCTTTTCCATATTTCTGCCTATCAATGCCCTTGCTTTACTCACAAGAGACTCTCCATGAAGAACAATACATTCTTTGATAATTTTTAAGAATAAAAATGTGATTTCCTTAAATAAAACTTGCCAACAATTTTGCTTCCAAAATCATTAATATATTTGAATTCACAACATTCCAAGGTATACTGAAATAGCCAGTTTATAACATGACTCTTGACTCTTAATTTATACATCAGGGAAAGATATAAACTCTATCATAAGTTAATGGTCGCTTGGTTAAAAAAGGGTATAGTAACACCAAGAATGGATTACCTTTTTGCTTGGCACACAAGAATTTTTTTCCATTTTTTAAAATGTTACCTTTCATTAATATAGAAATATACTTTGTTCTTTTCTTGTTTTATTTTAGATCTTTATTGGAGTATAATTGCTTTACAATGGTGTGTTAGTTTCTGCTTTATAACAAAGTGAATCAGTTATACGTATACATATGTTCCCATATCTCTTCCCTCTTGCGTCTCCCTCCCTCCCACCCTCCCTATCCCACCCCTCCAGGCGGTCACAATGCACGGAGCTGATCTCCCTGTGCTATGCGGCTGCTTCCCACTAGCTATCTACCTTACGTTTGGTAGTGTATATATGTCCATGCCTCTCTCGCGCTTTGTCACAGCTCACCCTTCCCTCTCCCCATATCCTCCAGTCCGTTCTCCAGTAGGTCTGTGTCTTTATTCCTGTCTTACCCCTAGGTTCTTCATGACATGTTTTTTTTCTTAAATTCCATATATATGTGTTAGCATACGGTATTTGTCTTTCTCTTTCTGACTTACTTCACTCTGTATGACAGACTCTAGGTCCATCCACCTCATTACAAATAGCTCAGTTTCGTTTCTTTTTATCGCTGAGTAATATTCCATTGTATATATGTGCCACATCTTCTTTACCCATTCATCCGATGATGGACACTTAGGTTGTTTCCGTCTCTGGGCTATTGTAAATAGAGCTGCAAAGAACATTTTGGTACATTACTCTTGTTGAGTTATGGTTTTCTCAGGGTATATGCCCAGTAGTGGGATTGCTGGGTCATATGGTAGGTAGTTCTATTTGTAGTTTTTTAAGGAACCTCCATACTGTTCTCCATAGTGGCTGTACCAATTCACATTTCCACCAGCAGTGCAAGAGTGTTCCCTTTTCTCCACACCCTCTCCAGCATTTATTGTTTCTAGAGTTTTTGATGATGGCCATTCTGACTGGTGTGAGATGATATCTCATTGTAGTTTTGATTTGCATTTCTCTAATGATTAATGTTGAGCATTCTTTCATGTGTTTGTTGGTAGGAACTTAACAAATATTTGTGTAAGAATGACAAATATGGTGAAAAGTCTCTAGGCTCAATTCTTTGTAACTTAAGTCATCTAAAATATCATCCCCACCTTTCTCTGTAAAACAGCTTCCCATCCTTGATATCTCCCTTTTTCTTAATTCCTACTTCCTGGCATCTATTCCCCAGTGACCCAGTTAGCAGTACCTGCTTGAGAGCATAGACTTTTAGATTATTGGTCCATCACTCCTTGCAGAGGGTTGGAGGAACTGCATTTGGTATCAAATATTGTTTTGGTCACTACATTGAGAGGCATTGAAAAAATTCCACTGTTTTTTCTTAATGCCTTATGACTTTTCAACCACCGTGATTCAAAATTCAAAACACATGCTAGTCTGCAAATCAAGTGTCTACTCCAATACTTCCTACAGAATGAATTGTTAAAAGATAAACTATGGCATTTTAAACCAATGTTTCCTCAATAAAAAATAAGTTTGAAAAAAGGTAAGCTAAGGCATATTAATATTTTTCAAGAGTTGATTTGAGCAAATATCAGTTCAAATCAGGCAGCCCCAAACTGGAAGTATTTAGTGATGCTCCACAGACAGGAGCTCTGGGAGAGACTTTTATAGAGAAAAGGGGGAAGCAAATTAAGAAAATTTTTCAGTAGCTATAGCTTAAGCCTCATTGGCTGTTTGTGACTAGTTATCATTAGGTTTCAGTTTCTTAATCTTGAGGCATTTACAGGCTTACATTTTGGTTTCCTTATGTAGGCTGTCATGGCATTAGAGGTTCTTCAGTTTAATGGCTTCTTTGTCTAATTAACAGTATTAATACTAAGAAAATCTGGGAGAATTGTTCTCACACAGCATAGAAATCACAGGAGAGAAAATGCTGAACATCATTAAGTAGTTTGTAGCTTAGAAAGAAGTTTAAAATATGAAATTTATTTGACAGTTTGAAGAATTCAAAGTTATAGAAGTAAAGTGAGGATAGAATTTATACAGTAAATTGATTTTGTGCAGTTAAGTTCGAATCTCCATAAGTAATAAAATGTCAATTTTCAGGATAATTAGAAGTCAACCTGATTTTCTGGAACTTTATCTTCAGAAAAATAGAATAATATGGCGTTATTTCCTTGTTAGACATTAGGATGATTTGACTATAGAGACACTTTTTTAGTGTTTTCACGAAGTATGCGCATGGTATCTTTTGGAAGACTTGAGTTACTCATTCTATATAATGTTACTAAGTGTTTACATAATGGGAGACTTTTTTTAAGTTTTTAAATAATTTCCTTGAAAATTTTAATAATAACATAATCATCACTATTTTGGTATACTTCTCTGCCACATCTATTTTATGATCACTAAAATTAGTAACATGTTCTATTTCTTTTAATGTCTGAACTTAATTATTAAATGTTAATCAAGATAGTTTTCTATCTCTTGATTATATATCCTGCTGGTAGGGAAGAAAGTCTGTTACTTCAGTGATTCATTATTAACCGAGGCCGACTTGATTTTATACCACTTCACAATTTACATTGAACTTTATTAGCAAGGCTTGCATTTAGTCTTTTTGACACTTGTCATAAGTTGGTGATTGTTTTATGAAACCTATTTAGCCATACATTTATGCAATAATTTAACATTTAGTGATAAGACATTTGCTGATGTGAACATAGCCAGAAAAAGACATTAAAATTTGATTTGGCACTGTATTTGTTTTCCTTAATAAGAAAAGAGCTATTACAAACCTTTTTTAAAAGCTCCTTTGCAGAAGGTTTTATTTTGAAATCTAAGATTGAAAACATGGTTAGAGATTAAGACATATTTTGAGTGCCCTTTGCTAATAAAACCCACAATAAAACAGGTGAGGCTTGTTTGACTTTTATTTTGTAAATCTTTTATCTTTTTCTTATTCCTATTTTGTTTGCTATTCTCTAGCCTATAATTGACCTCTTCTGTCTCATAATAAGAACTCATAATGATGGAATGTTACAAAAAGGATAACTGTACTAAGTAAATCTTAAGTAATTTGAGATGTTATACAGACTTTGACCAACATGCTCAGCTTCCAAAGACTATTATGTTAACATAATAAAAGGCACTGTCTTCATTTCACAAGTATTGTATTCAATGGGCCTGAGGTAGAAGGAAAATGAAAGTTCTTAATTTGATCCTGGGTCACATGTGCTTTATTTTACAAATTAAAATGTAAGGAATGAAGTGGTTGAGGAACGTTTCTATCATAGACTCAGAAGCAAGACAGAAATTAGAACTAATAATCCTTAGAACATGCATAGTAATACAATTCTTGCAATATGTATAGGGTTTGGATAAAGTTGGATGCGGATTTAGAATTTTGATAGAGGTATATCCCTGAAATAAGTAGAGGGAAGTCTGGATAGTAATTAAAAACATTCATTCAGTAAATTCAATAAATAATAACTACTGAACTGTGTATTGAGAACTCTTTTAGATATTTGTATCAGAGATTCTAGAGGGCATGACTCAATTCGGATTCCATTCTTATTTACTATGATTTCAAAAAGAGAATGGCCCCAGTGTCTCAAGACTGTTCTTCACCAAGAGCTCTTAAAACAGCCTTAGCATATGTGGACAGTTTCTCAAACAAGGAGCTTAGCCTGCTTGACGTCATGATTGTAAGAAAAAAATATTCAGTTTCACCACATTCAGCCTATTATGTGCCTTTTTGTTTATATTTTATTCAAAGTACTCCTGTTTCTTCAAATGTTCCTTTTAATTCATGTTGTTCTCCAACAAAAGGGTAGAATTTTATATATCAAATATTATGTTAATATATAGGAGTGAATTACATTAATATATTATTTATCTATCAGGGCTATAGAAGGAGAAAAAGATGATGCAAGCACTGATAGAGTGAGAGAAGAAAAAGGGATCATTTAGAAGCATCACCAAGGCAGACTTGAATTTGAACACTTGTCTTTTAATTTCTTGGCTAAGTTACTCCTAATTAAGTTACATCTTAACTTTTGTGAGCTTCAATTGTATCATTTAAAAGAGGAATGAATGCTTGTTAGTGATTAATGTATTTTAACATCTTGACACTGTATAGACTCAAAAATTAAAAGTGTTTTTTAAAAATTTTGATTCTTATGGGAATGCCATTAAAAATTAAAATGAAGACAATTTTGGAGCAAAAGAAAGAGGAAAGTGAGTATTTCTAGAAGTTTGGGTTAGAAGAGAGGTTGAAAGAGGACAAAATATAAAAAAGCAACAGGGGACTCTACTACAAGTTCATTTCTTTTGACATGTCTTACACTGTTCATAATACAAAAACAAAATTGTATTCATGCTACAAGTAATGTGTAGTCTTCTCTTTTATTATGCTGCGTGCTTGATCTCCCAATGTCTCTCACCAGATTCTTGCGAGGCTATTATCATTGCTAAAATATGATCCCATATCATCTGAATTCTCTACTTTTTCCTTTCATTCTCCTGCAAGTGATAAAAATCCTAAAAGGAGAGCAGAGTAAGACAGTTTTCCATCGTATTTTGAAATATTTACACTGTTAACCTGCTGGCTTTGTGCTTTAAGTCTTCCTCTGAATCCATCCACAGCTGTGACTGACTTTAACCTGAACCCTTCTACAGAACACAGAGGTTTTCCTGATCAAGTCCAGTGCAGATTTTGTTCCTGGGCAATGGGAAGGTGGCTTCTTTTAGTGTTATGTAGATACTGATTTCAGATTGACCATAAGTATTTGTTCTTTTAGATGTTTAATCAAATAAATCCGTTAATAAACAATGGAACCTTTTGAAACATTTATTTTTCCTTGAGTTCTGTTTTATTTTTCCAAATTGACATTCATCTCTTTGATGTGGTATTTATAAGTTTGGGTCCTATAAACATGTCTTTCTTTTTTCTTTTCATAATGTTTACCTTCTCTCATCTTGTCTGTGTCTTTGTTATTTCCCAGGTGATATTCTGAAGATTGCATTGTGTTTATTACTTTAAACCTTGTATGTCTTATCATCTAAACAAACGTGATTTTTTTGAAGTTGATTTGCAGTTTGGTTCTTGCTCTAACTCTTTCTCCAGATATTCTTTTATCTTTTACTGTACTTAACAGGTGCTTGCTTATCTTCCTCTTAAGGATGATAGAATTAAATACATTAACTCAGTGATTTCTATATATTACAGTTAGAACAAACAGATGTTCTTCTGTCAACATACCCTCCCAATAATGTTATTAACCCAGAATTGGGTATTATTCTACTAATTTAATATTTTATTTTCTCTTTTCTGTTCTATAAAACTAATAGATCTCAAAAGAAAGTCAAATGTTCTCATAGAGCATTCAAATATTTTAATAATTTAATAAATTCCCACAATATTTCCCTTTAATTTACATAACTACACTTTGAAAATTGGTATAAATTTTAAGTGATAAACATATCTATAGTACAAAAATGGCTGTATTCTTAGAACTAGAATACTTTTTCCAAGGATACATAGGAAGTCTTAAAGGACTTTAATGTTTTCATGGCTCTATACATCACAATTTCCTTCTAACTAAAAGTATATTGGCAATGAAGCAAACATGAAAAAAAGAGGATAAATCATGAAATCAAGGCTGCTTTGTAATTATTATTCAGGACCTCAATTTGTAAGGAGTAGGGATTGTTATTTAAAATATATATTGTCTATTTTTGTGTTTGGTGTTAAGGAGTGTTCTAATTTCATTCTTTTATATGTGGCTGTCTAGTTTTCCGAGAACCACTTATTGAAGAGACTGTCTTTTCTCCATTGTATATTCTTGCCTCCTTTGTCATAGATTAGGTGACCATAGGTGCGTGGGTATATCTCTGGGCTTTCTATCCTGTTCCATTGACCTATCTTTCTGTTTTTGTGCCAGTACCATACTGTCTTGATTACTGTAGCTTTGTAGTATAGTCTGAAGTCATGGAGCCTGATTCCTCCAGCTCCATTTTTCTTTCTCAAGATAGTTTTGGCTATTCGGGGTCTTTTGTGTTTCCATACAAATTGTAAAAATTTTTTGTTCTAATTCTGTGAAAAATGCCATTGGTAATTTGATAGGGATTGCATTGAATCTGTAGATTGCTTTGGGCAGTACAGTCATTTTCACAATATTGATTCTTCCAATCCAAGAACATGGTATGTCTCTCCATATGTTTGTGTCATCTTTGATTTCTTTCATTAGAACACTCTCTAACACCATACACAAAAATAAACTCAAAATGGATTAAAGACCAAAATGTAAGGCCGGACACTATAAAACTCTTAGAGGAAAACATAGGCAGAACACACTTTGACGTTAATCGCAGCAAGATCTCTTTTGACCCACCTCCTAGAGTAATGAAAATAAAAACAAAAATAAACAAATGGGACCTAATGAATCTTAAAAGCTTTTGCACAGCAAAGGAAACCATAAACAAAATGTAAAGACAACCCTCAGAATGGGAGAAAATATTTACAAATGAAGCAACTGACAAGGGATTAATCTCCAAAATATACAAACAGCTCATGCAGCTCAATATCAAAAAAACAAACAACCCAATGAAAAAAATGGGTGGAAGACCTAAATAGACATTTCTCCAGTGAAGACATACAGATGGCCAACAAACACATGAAAAGATGCTCAACATCACAAATTATTAGAGGAATGCAAATCAAAAGTACAATGAGGTATCACCTTGCACCAGAAAGAATGGCCCTCATCAAAATATGTACGAACAATCAATGCTGGAGAGGATGTGCAGAAAAGGCAACCCTCCTACACTGTTGGTGGGAATGTAAACTGGTACAGCCACTATAGAAAACAGTATGGAGGTTTCTCAAAAAACTAAAAATAGAACTACCATATGACCCAGCAATCCCACTCCTGGGCATACACCTGAAGAAAACCATAATTTGAAAAAGGTACATGCACCCCAATGTTAATTACAGCAATATTTACAATAGCCAGGACATGGAAGCAAGCTAAATGTCCATCAACAGAGGAATGGATAAAGAAGTTGTGGTACATATATACAATGGAATATTACTCAGCCATAAAAGGAACGAAATAATGCCATTTGCAGAGACATGGATAGACCTAGAGATTGTCATACAGAGTGACGTAAGTCAGAAAGAGAAAAACAAATATTGTATAATATTGCTTATATGTGGAACCTAGAAAAGTGGTACAGATGAACTTATTTGCAAAACAGAAATAGAGACACAGATGTAGAGAACAGACATATGGATACCAAGGGGATGGGGGGATGGGATGAACTGGGAGATTGGGATTGACATATATACACTACTATGTATAAAATAGATAACTAATGAGAACCTATTGTATAGCACAGGGCACTCTACTCAGTGCTCTGTGGTGACCTAAATAAGAAGGAAATCTAAAAATATGGGGATATATGTATATCTATAACTGATTCACTTTGCTGTACAGCAGAAACTAACACAACATTGTAAAGCAACTATACTCCAATAAAAATTAATTTTAAAATTATTGTCTATGAGAGACATAATTACCCCCTCCACACACTCTTCATTGTGAAGGATTTGAAAAATTTGAATCAGGAAATGCAGAAAGAAATGTTTATCCAGAAATGATCTTGAAATATGAAGTTTCAAAATGAATTAGCAACTTCATGATCCTGAGTGAAGAGTAGAATTAGTGTAACCTTAGCGTATCATGAGACATTTGTTAGAATGGACTGAAACATACATCTATTAATCAATATTTAGAAGTTTCCTCTTGTATGTCAAGCACTGGGGTTGGCTATTAGGAGTGAATGGATGAATAATGTTATTGTTTATGTTCAATAACATCATTGAAGATATTCAATAATAATGTTATTGAACATAAACTATATATTTTAATATATATATTATAAATATGACTTTCAGAATGTCCTGCTTAAGTCTAACCAATTAAATTATTTACTAATGGAAACAGTGGGCTCCTCCTACTTTGTACCTCTTTATACCTTGCAATGAAAAATGTGAATGTACACTCAATAAATTATCATTTGTCTTTTAGGCTGTATATATAAATTTTGGTTGTGCTCTTTCAGATGAAAATGACACATCTTTTTTCAGGCATTATATGTGTCTATTGCAGTGTGGTTTAGAGTTTTTATACTTTTATAAAGAGTTAAAATGATAAATATAATGTCAATAAAAATAGAATCCAAGGCAATAGTTTAAAATCACATTGGATTTTAAAAAATCTCTAATGAAGCACAAAACCTTACCTCTGGAAGTTGCTGTGTAAATAATTAGTTCAGAATGTCTCAGAATGTCTTACACTTCTAAGGATAAATAGATATCTTCTATTTTATTTTTATAATATCCTACAAATATATGGTTTAAATAGAGTAATAAAAATGTGTTTTTAATAGACTATTAATAGACTATTTAATAGACTATTTGTTTGAGCAGTTTCAAGTTTACAGAAAAATTGGGCAGAAATAACAGAGGGTTCTCATATCCTTCCTTCTCTTTCTCCACATCATTTCCACTATTATTTACATCTTGCATTAGTGTGGTACATTTATGGGAATTGATGAGCCAATATTAATGCATGACTTTAGAACAGTATAATACTGTTCTAAAAAATGTCCTATTCTCCACCGACTCATCCCTTCCCCTTCATCTGAACCACTGGTGATCACTGTTTTTTTTACTGTTTTTATAGTCTTGCCTTTTCCAGAATGTCATATGGTTGGAATCACACTGTATGTAGCCTTTTCAGACTGCCTTCTTTCACTTAGCAATATGCACTTGAAGTTCCTTCATGTCTTTTTGTGACTTGATAATTCATTTCTCTTTATTGCTGAATAACATTTGAGGGGACTCAGAGCAGGCCACCCCCAAATATGTCAAAGTAGCATATTGATTATCTTAAGTTAAAATTACTTGGGCAATGGCTTATGCAAGTAGGACACTCTGACCCTGCTCTCTGTGCCCCTGAAAGCAGGAAATAAATCTCGCATGTGAAAAGTACCCTCCCTGTGCCAGGAGGTAGAGAGACCTCCTTATGGCCAAAGAGAAGGAATTCAAGGCCTAAAAGACTGTAGAAATAAACTGTTTAGTTTCTTCACTAATTGTTACCCAAGCCTAAGTTTCTTTGTCTTGTCAGATATTCACAAATTTATTGTTTCTTTGTCTAAAAGATATATAAACAGACTGCTTTTATCACATCTTAGGTTCCATGTCTATGAGCTCTCCGTATGTACAAAATTAAATTTGTTTGTTTTCTCCTCTTAATTTGCCTTGTGCCCATTTAATTATTAGAACAGCCAAAAGAACCAAGAGAAGTAGGGGGAAATCCCCCCAAACATATTCCATTGTATGCATGAACCACAGTGTGTTTATTCCCTTATTTAGGGACATCTTGGTTACTTCTAATTTTTGTGAAGTCAGCAATGGAGAGAGTTGGTCCCTCTTGCTTCATACCTCTTACAACAAAAAATACAAATAAATGCTCAATATATCATTGTTTATATTTTAAGCTCTTTATCTGTTGTTTTGGTTATGCTCTTTCAGATGGAAGAGACATTTATCTTTTTTCAGAAGCTGTGTGTGTGTGTTGTGGATAAAGCTCCTGTAAACATTTAGGTGCAGGTTCATGTGTGGACATAAATTTTCACCTCACTTGAGCAAAGGAATATTATTTCTGGATTGTAGAGTAAACCTATGTTTAGCTTTCTATGAAACTGCCAAACTGCCTTGCAAAGTAGCTGGACCATCCTGCCTTACCATCCGCAATGAATGAGAGCACCTTTATCCCACATCCTCACCAGGATTTAGGTCATAGTTTTAGATTTCAGCCATTCTAATAGGTATATCTCAATGTTGTTTCAATTTGAAAATCCCTAATAATATATGATGGTAAACATTTTTTCGCATGCTTATTGCCATCTGTATATCTTCTTTGCTGAAATGTTTGTTCTGAATTTTGCCCATTTTAATGTTTTTCTTATTGTTCAGTTTTAAGAGTTACTTGCATATTTTGCATAACAGTATTTATCAAATATGTGTTTTGCAAAGATTTTCTCCCTGTCTGTGACTTCTCTTTTCATTCTTTTAAGAGAGTCCTGCAGAGCAGTTTTTTTTTTAAATTTTAATGAAGTCCGAAGTATCAATTTTTTCTCTCATAGACTGAACTATTATCACCAAAAGCAAGCTCACTGAGATTTGCTTCTATGTTTTCTTCTAGAAGTTCTACAGTTTTGCATTTTACATTTATGTCTATGATTCATTTTGAGTTCATTTTCATGAAAGCTGTAAGGTCTGTATCTAAAGTCATTGTTTTACATTTGGATGTCTAGGTGTTCCAGTACCATTTGTTGTAAAGATTATTCTTTCATTATAAAATTTCTTTTACTCATCTATCAAAAATCAGTTGACTATATGTGTGTGGATCTGTTTCTGGCTTCTTTATTATCTTGCATTTATCTGTGTGCTCATTCTCACCATTTCCACACTGTCTTAATTATTGTAGCCTAATATTAAATCTTGAAGTTAGGTAGTGTCCAATCTCTGCTTTTTTTCTCTTTAGCATTTTGGTGGCTATTTGGGATCTTGTTGTTTTCTCTATATTGTCAAATCAGTTGATAATTCACAAGATAACCTACTGGAATTTTAATTGAGATTGCATCAGATCTATAGATCAGGTATGGAATAACTGGCATCTTAATATTGAATCTTTCCATGCATGAATCTGTAATAGCTGTGCATTTATTTAGATCATCTTTGATTTTTTCATCAGAGTTTTCCATTTTCCTGCTATAGACCTTGCACATAATTTATTAAATTTATACCTAGGTCTATCTTCCTCCCTCCCTCCCTCCCCCTTTCTCTCTCTCTTTCTTTCTTTCTTTCTTTCCTTCCTTCCTTCCTTTCTTTCTTTCTTTCTTTCTTTCTTCCTTTCTTCCTTCCTTCCTTCCTTCCTTCCTTCCTTTCCTTCATTTCTACTAATGTAAATGATGTTGTGTTTTTTAAATTTTAAATTCCTACTGTTCATTGCTTTTCTTTATACAGGGCTATTAGCTCTTGTATATTATCTTTATAACCTGAAACATTGAAATAATTACTTATTAGTTCCAGGAGGATTTTGTGTGTTTTTTGTTTTCTATTATTTGGGATTTTCTAAACAGAAAATCATATAGTCTGTGGAAAAGGCAGTTTTACTTATTCCTTCTTCTAGTTTTTCACCATTAAGTATGATGTTAGTTATAGATTTCTTAGTTGTTCTTCATCAAGTTGGGGAAGTTCTCCCTTTTCCTAGATTTATGAGATTGTTTATCATGAATGGAATTTGAATTTTTTCAAATGACTTTTTTTGCATCTATTCATACGACCGTATGATTTTTTTCTTCTTTACCCATTTCATTTGATGGATTACCTTAATTGATTTCTGAATGTTTAACCAGCTGTGTGTAGCTGAAAAAAAATCCCACTTGGAGAGATTGTTTTTAAAAAGTAATGAATACTATTATGATTTTTCCATTTTATTATTAGCTTGTTTTTTAATATTTAAAATGTCTTAACTTTTAGCCACCAAATAACTGTGCATGCATGTGTATACTCTCTCAACAAATTTCTCACACTCTTAAATAAAAAAGGAAGTAGCTAGAAATTAATCTGTAGTGATGTTAAGTGGAAGGGCAAGGCTTTCAGGCTTCCTCTTTTTTTAACAAAAAAGTTATTTTTTAAATGTTGAAAACACTTTAAGGAATTACATATGTAGCAGCTCTTTAAAAATGAAATTTGAAAGTGATAGAGTTAATATATCACTGTCTTATAAAAATATTTCCTTATGTAAAGAAGTTATTAGAAAAGCAAAAATCTGGGAGGCCTCCTGGGATGTGATGTTACATGCTTTCCCTCTTAACTTATTTGTCAATCATTTACTTTGTGCTTCGCTCTCGTGAAACTGTGTTCCCTCTCTTCATGTGCTTCTTGTAATCACAGAGGACCTGCCATCTAAGTGAATAAATAGACCTCTCTTCCAGTTGATTAATGGAAAGCCATAAATCCTCTTAGTCACTGATGAATAGTAACAGATGCTTCACATCTTGTGGCATCAGAGCATTAGAGCAGACCTCTAGATCAAAGAAACTGGATCATTTAATAAATATACCTGCACCCAGAAGCATGCACTCTAATATTTATGGATCCTAAAGAGATGCCTAACTCTGAGATATATACTGGTACTTTGCAAAGGTTCTGTATTGATGAAATGCCTCTGAAGAAAATTGCATAGAGAAAGTCAATAAGAATACATGCAAGCCACATTTTTTCCCTAGAAATGGAAGACGTGTAATTCAAGCAGTTGTATTCAAAGCTGAACATTACTTCAGATCAACATGGGGATGAATACCCTGGTACACATGATGATGATCATTTAGGTGAGATTTTTTGAGGCTCCTTGACCAACCGAAATTTTAAGTGTTTGCTCTCATCACATTCAGTCTGTTTCTTAGGAAGAAATGAAATCAATTTGAATTTTGGCTTTCTGAAATATTGAGGGAAAAGAAAGAAACAAACAAAAAACAACAAGAATCTAGCTAGCTAGGCTGGTTGGAAGCTGGCAATCTCATTCACTATTATTCTTATCCTGTACTTGCAGCACAGTTATTTCTAAACCAATTAGAATAAAATGTGTTCTTAGTGGAAGATATTAATCTACCCTTAGATTCAACTGGTAATTGGCCTGAGTGAGTTAGGAAGGGTCACATGCTATAACGTTCCACAGACATCTTTCAGTAGTCCAGTATGTGAGCACATTGAGTTGTATGGAATACAAAGCATGAATCCCCTTCACTACCTTATATTATCAAGCTCAGTTATATGGATGGTAGTTGATAATACATAATTAGTTCATTTGAGAATGGCAAGCCATTGAGTGCATTTTCTTTTCACAAAAAGGAAATGAAAATGTTTATTTTATAACTTTGAAGATAATTCTCAGTGTACTGTGGAGAACGGAATGGAATATTGATAGATTAAGACTATCAAATATGAGTACAAATAAACACATTATTTATCCTACTGTTAATGTTAACATAACCCATAGAATCTTATTTCATAAAGTAATTTTAGTAGAATGCAATTCAGAATCTCCAAAATTATATCACTAATTGCATTTTATTGTAACTGTAACTGCTAAATGATCCAAGACTGTGGTGACTCCCATTGATTACTGCTTCATAATACTGACACCGTTTTCTCTTCTCCTCCCATATTACCTAGGACTGACTTATGGAACTGCTAGGGTATTGAGGAAATAGCAGTGTGTGGTTTCCAAGGTGAGGTTATAGAAGACATTGTGGTGTACACATTTCTCTCTTGTATCACTTGTTCTGGGGAAGCCAGCTGGTGTGAGGACCCTTCAGTAGCACCACAAAGAAGGACACATTGCAAAGAACTGAGGCATCCTGTCAACATCCACAAGGGTGAGCTATGTAGAGTGAGCTATGTAGGAAGCAGGCCCTCCAGTCACAGTCAGACCCTCAAAGGACAGCACCCCAGTCAATACCTTGATGTCACCTAGTGAGAGACCCAGAACCAAAGCTGCTTATGATTTCCTGACCCACAGAAACAGTGAATAATTAATGCCTACTGTATTAAGCTTCTAATTTGAGGGATAACTTGTTGAGCAATAATAGAAAACTAATACCAGATCTTTAGTGAATAGTTCCATGAAAATGATAGTAAACTGGGACTTCACTCTCTATTTCATGTGAACCAGCTAATTATTGGTTTGTTAAATTCTGTTGACATTTTTCTAAAATGTTTATGCTAACCACGTTTCTGTGATAACGTGAGGAGCATTTGGTCCATGCTTAGTGCTTCATCACAGTTGTACTTGGCTTAAAATGGCATAATGACGCTGGGGCTCAACCCACTTAACAATATCGATTTCTATTGCTCATAATTTCTCTCTAAGGTACGCTTGTTTTCCTATGTGAAACATTTTGGCACTTTTCAGTATGCGAACAATACTGTTTTACTCTTTTAGAGGAAGCCGTATGTGTTATTTATTCATTGTATTCTTTGCTGACTCTCCATGATTAATAGATACTTTTTTTCTTTTCCCAAAGAAATGAGGTTATACTGTATTTTTTATAATCTAATTATTACTTAACTATTCATTAAATCATAGCTCCCTCATTAAAGTCAAAGGCAGGCGATCATTATTATCCATACAACATGGTGGCTAGCTCGTATTGACATTTGATGAGCATTGGTGAAAATGTTAATAGATTATGTCTATTAAGTTCGATACAGCAGACATGATGTTAAATATTTATATACATTGTTCATTTAACACACATAATAGCCTCCTGCTCAGCACTGAGTGTGTTTTTTTATTCCAATTTTAGAAATAAGGAAGCTAGAGTTTCCACCTAGTAACACATTGACCAGAATTACTCAACCAGCACACAGGAGACGTGAATTCATCTTAGCCATAAATTATGTTCCAAAGCTGTCTTTCCAGTGATATGAAAATTGTGGGTTTTAAAATTTCTGTATCTTGGATATAATTTTTTGCAAGGTTTCTATGCCTAATGAAACCTGCTTTCTGAAAATTTTAAATTTCATTTGTTCCTTCATTCTTCACACATTCATCCAGTGTCTGTTAAATGTTGTATCTTGCATTGGCTTCTGGAAATAAAATAGTGAGCAAGAGAAGAAACTATGACTTTCTGGAGCTCACAGCCTACTAGGGAAAAAGAGGTTTTAATCAAGAAAATACACAAATAAGTATAAAAGTATAAGTGTTATTAGTGCTTGAAAAGGGGTATATAGTCTTAAGTGAGTGTATACACCCAAGGATTTTGTCTAGGATGGAACTTTGGGCAAGTTTGAGGTTAGAACTAATAAATGAGGTAGCATTGTCCATTCAAAGCGAAGAGAGAAGTATTTTCTGGCAGAGAGAGAGTCAAGTGTAAAAAGTCTGAAGATCAGATCTGATCAGACTGGGGAAGGAAGAGGGGCTTTGTTTATTTTGATTTATTACATCTTGAAAAAAAAAAACAACCTTTGGAACCACAGTTGTCCAAGGACATTTTTTAAAAGTTCATTGTAAATGTTGTGTATAATAGCAGTGATGTAGACAGAACAATGGGCAGGCCAATGTCACAGTACAGAAAAGAAAGGTGAGAGTAGAGAACACCAGAAATAACATTTTTTGAAAAAAAATCTAACTCCAGAAATTTCTCCTGGAGAATGTTTAACAGATTGTGGCCAACTACCAAAGATGCCTTATTTTTAAAGAATTATCGTGTTAGAAAATAAAAGGACAATACATTTAATTATTAAGGTGTTTTATTTTAATACCTATAATAACATTTTTAAAAGCCTTTTTGGCAAATATATTTTAAAGGCATAGAAAAAGTATAGATTTTTAGAGTCTTTTAACTGAGACACTTAAAATTATACTGACTCTAAACCTCCAGTTAGGTCCAAGTACTGGGAGATCAGCTCACTGCTTTGTGACCACCTAGAGGGGTAGGATAGGGAGGGTGAGAGGAAGACTCAAGAGGGAGGAGATACGGGGATATATGTATACGCGTAGCTGATTCACTTTGTCATAAAGCAGAAACTAACACACCATTGTAAAGCAATCATACTCCAATAAAGATGTTTAAAAAAAATAATAATTTGGAAATGTCACATATTGTATTTAATAGTTTTGTTAACTGCTTCCAGCATCTCAGGTATATTTGACCTATTTAAATCATAAGTGATCACTCATGAACAGTGCCTCTTAACTGTACTAGTAGAGCTAGACATGAATTGTCAGTTAGCAAGAAAACTAGAAAACATAAAAAGCCAAGAAAATGAAATGTAAATCAACTTAGAATAAAGTCAAATAAATCTTGAAAGTAGACCTCCTACAAGAAGAACACAATGTACAGACAAGGAGCTGCTACTATAAAAATTCAATTTAAAAACCAAAAGGTATCTCTGCTTCTCTTTAGAGCCATTACCACCCATCAAGAGTGTTAATGATATCCTGAGATCCATGTCAGCAGGGATCATAAGCATAACTTATGATGATATGAATACAAGGAACGCTTCAATTTATAACAGCAAGAGTGTTCAGCAGACATGGCGCTTTTGTTATGGGATATTTAAATAAGAGAAGGACATTGCAACAACTTTAGTAGGAAACAGAAATCAATTGCAGAATAAAAGGCATCATGCTCAATGAGTCCAAAATAATGATCATAATATTTATTCAGTGCAATCATTTTTAGCATCTTTCCGCATTCACTGACTGGCACCTTGTTTTTTTGTTGCTTTTTTGTTTTTCTTTTTTAACATCTTTATTGGAGTATAATTGCTTTACAATGGTGTGTCAGTTTCTGCTGTATAACAAAGTGAATCAGTTATACATATGTCCCCATATCTCCTCCCTCTTGCATCTCCCTCCCACCCTCCCTATCCCACCCCTCTAGGTGGTCAAAAAGCACCGAGCTGATCTCCCTGTGCTATGCGGCCGCTTCCCACTAGCTATCTACTTTACGTTTGGTAGTGTATATATGTCCATGCCACTCTCTCAATTTGTCCCAGCTTACCCTTGGCCCCTCCCCGTATCCTCAAGTCTATTCTCTAGTAGGTTTGCATATTTATTCCCGTCTTGCCCCTAGGTTCTTCTGACCATTTTCTTTTTTTTGCGCAGTCTTTTCAAATATGTATTTTAACCCAGGTGACTTTATCAAGTGACTTTATCAAGATTTTGTATTTTTTCTTCTGAGAACATATCACATTATTTATGAGGTGTATCTAAATAAAGAATCAAATGATTACTAAAAAACTTGAAAAAAAATCAAAGTAAACAAATAAAAATAAACCCCATTGTATTCTGCAAAAAGAAAATCGTGAATAAAAATGTCTTAAGTGCCTATTATAATTTATCACTTAGAAATATGCAAAATATTTGGACCCAGTTAGAAAGTTAAAATATTTCAAAGTATTCTCAAGGCAAATCAATCCAAAAAAACAAAATTAAGACTTTGCACACTAAGAAGACAAATTATAACAAATTTAATAGACATATATGAAAATCTTCTCATATCATGGTTTATAGAAATTTAATGTTCTTCAAGTACAGAATAACTATATAATAAAGTAAAAAACAAAGATTTATATTCCAAAGTTTTTATGATTTAATAGCAAGCTAATTCAATACAGTATTAATATTATATATTAGGATAGAGTAAATTACTTTTGTTTTACATGTATGCTTAACTATTTGTGGCTGAAAGTTTTATCAAATTTTCTATTTACTGCTTGTAGATAACCTGAAAAAATACCTTTCCTACATTTGCTTCAGTCTCTTCCAACTCATTGTTATTTCTCGGCTTTTGATTCCAAATATCTTGTCAACAACCTTATGACCTCTCACTAATACTGATCCTAACACATCAGTGAATAGTAGCTTTAAGAATTTCTGGAATAATTTTTCACTTTTCTTATGTTTTATACCTTTCCCTGGGAGGCAGGTGTGACATCAGCAATTACAGAATGCATTAAAGCATAGAACTATTTACACTGCATTTGTCCATTGACATCTTTGTTTAATTTGGCAAATCTGAATCAAACATTTTAAAAGAACTTCAATTAAAACACTCTCTCACAAGTTTTTTCTTCCTTGCTATGTATCCTTATCTTGTAAATTCTCCAAAACTAGTTTATAAATAAAACACAATCCTTGATGTCACTACTGTCTTCAAAAATACTTTCTTGCTATGATCTTTAATAATCTATAATAATCTGAAGGTAATATGCTAATAAATTAAAACGCTTAGTGTTTTAACATGAGAAGATAGATGCTATAATATCACCGGAATATAACAGAATAAACTGTTTTTCTCAATTTCTTTAACAACCAATCTATTGCAACACCTGCATTCTTAATCAATTGACGAAATAGACAATTCTAAGTTGCAAGACAGTAAGTCACCATCCTCACACAATATAAGAATTTTAGGAAAAAAGAGTAAAATTATAGGTAACTTTATCTTCTGCTATTGTCTTAAATCACCATCACCAAGATGCTAAAATTTCTCAGTAAAATATAGTTTTTTTTCTATAAATGGCTGCACCTTTTGAATTCCCATCAATAGTGGATGTGTTTCAATTTCTCAACATCTTCATCAACACTTGTGACCTTTTGGTTTTGTTTTCTTAATGATAGCCATCTTGAAAAGTTTGAGGTGATATCTCATAGTGGTTTGTAAGTTGCATTTCTCTGATGATTAGTGATTTTTGAGCACACTTTCATATACATGTTGGCCATTTGTATGTCTTCTTTGGAGAAATGTCTATCCAAATACTTAGCTCATTTTTTAATCTAGTTATTAGCTATTTTTGCTATTGAGTTGTAGGTGTTCCTTGCATATTTTTGGAAATTAACCCCTCATCAGATGTACGGTTTACAAATATTTTCTCCCATTCTATAGGTTGTCTTTTCATTTGTTTGACTGTTTCTTTTGCTTCGCAGAAGCATTCTAGTTTGATAAAAATCCAACTTGTCTATTTTTGCTTTTGCTGCCTGCGTTTTTGGCATCACAACTATGAAATCATTGCCAAGACCAATGCATATAGCTTTTATCTTATGTGTTCTTCTAGGAGTGCTACGGTTCCAGGGGCTTACCTTAATGTCTTTAATCTGTTATACATTGACTTTCTTGTATGATGTAAGATAAGGTTTCAATTTAATTTTTTTGCATGTGGATATACAGTTTTCCCACCACTACTATGCAGGTTTCTCAAAAACTAAAAATAGAGCTACCACATGATTCAGAAATCCCACTTTTGGGTATTTATTGAGAGAATTGAAATCAAGATTTTTGAAAAAACATTAGCGCCTCCACATTCATTGAAGCACTATTCATAATAGTCAAGATGTGGAAACAACCAACTGTCCATGACAGATGAAAGGATAAAGGAAATATGATATATACACACAATGAAATATTGTTCAGCCTTTGAAAAAGAAAATCCTGCAGTTTGCTACAACATGCATGAATCTTGAGTATACTATGCTAAGAAATAAGAGAGTCACAGAAGGACAAATTCTGCATGATTCCATTTATATGAGGTATTTAAAATAGTCAAACTAATAGAAGCAAAACAGCAAAATGGTGGTTGCTAGGGGCTGGAAGGAGGGGGAAATGGGGAGATGCTAATCAAGAGGTATAAAGTTTCAGTTATGCAAGATGGATAAGTTCTGCTGTACAATATTTTGCTTATAGTTAACAATATTACATTATATACTTAAAAATCTGTGAAGAGGGTAAATTTCATCTTAAGTGTTCTCATTATAATAATTTTTAATGAACTAATCAAACATTCCCAGAGAATATTTATAATTTTCTTCTCCAATAGATTTTGGAATATAGAATATACATGTTAACAGGAACAAATTCCTATTCCTTTCATTTCTTAGAAGATGACAGTGGTAGTATCAAATTAATATTTCCTAGTGAATTAGTACACATGGGTCAGTGATTAAAGAATATTTCAAATACAGATTTTCAACAATGATGATATTCCAAGGAAAAAACATTTTTTTCAAACAGTTGATGGAGTTTGACAAAGAACAAAAATTACCTACTATATAATTATGGATATATGTTTGAGCTCCTGCCAAGTATATACTCCTCAGTTAAATGTGGGAACACAAGGAAGTATAAAATATACCTCCTGACATCAAAGGCTTTGCAATCTAGACACAGAGATTGGATAATAACAAGAAAGATAACTATATAAGGCAGTATATTCTAGTGTCTAATGAAAATTATTGAGGCTATTATGGCAAGACTCATTGAGAAGGGAAGTCATGGGCTGAGCCTTTTAGAAACAGAAGGAATAGCATAAACCAAAGATATAATATAGGAATATGCGCAAAATGTTCAGAAAAAAAATCTATAGGTCTTTTGGCTAAAGAAGAGTCAGTTTTTGAGTTTCTGAATACAGTGCAAATAAATTATTCATTAATCTGTGTTTAAATTTTGAGAAATGTGGAAAAGACTTAGATTAGCTGCAGAAACATATATAATCTAATTTTCAATTTTCTATTAATGATCAAAAAGTGGTGGGGGAATTTTGTTAATACTGAAGTTTGAAAGACACTTGCATAGAGTAAATTGCTCATACAAAATTAATCATAGCTAGTTATGTATTTTGGATGGGGTGCTAAGTCTCTCTCATAAAATGAAAAGCTATTGGAAGAATAAAACTTGTTATTTTTTTAAACATTTTATACTCTATAGTGCTTCAGCCTATAATTTGCACTCAATAAGGTGAGCAGGACTTATTGAACTAATATACTTCAATTACATTTTAAAATCAAACTTCCATACCCTTGGATATACTTAAATGTCAGTAAATGCCTACATAAAAATAAATTCTGTTTCATAAAAACTCTTCTAATTTCCTAACTTAAATGTTAGGAAATGTTCTGTGATCAACTGGCCTTACTGCTATGTAAAGACATGTTCCTTTTGGAGCAAACTGTTGCGTTGCATTTATTTTCTCAGTTTAGTCATGATCTAAGGACATATTAGAAGGATCCTAGGTTCTTAATAGAATTCAGGTCATTCAAGGTTAAACGGAATTACTTGAATGGAAGCTGATGTTGAAATCCAGGTCAGAAAGCCCAACTCTTGCTGCGATGGTGACCCTGCCATGAACAAGTCTTCCCAGCAGCCTCACTGAGGCTTCCTTTTCACCCACATTGGATGCCTAAAGCTCTAAGTACCCAGGAGAGAATAGCTTCAATATATGTGTGAGGAATATCTCAAAAAGTGAATAAATGCAGTCATCTACTCATACTATTGCCAGCAGTGGTGCTAACCATTTGACACCATCCAAAGTCCACATTCTTAAGTGCTCATTACTTCAGTCACTGTGGACCAAGCACCATCTTTAATAGTGAAACAGAAATGAAAAAACCTGTCCAGTCAAATGCAATAGCAATGTAATAGTGAGAAAAGTACTGCTTAAATGAAATGTAAATGAGATAGTTTGCATTTGACATGTATATTACTTAAGAGTTTGGCTTTGATTTCAAAATTAAAAAGAATAAAATAAAGAGGCATTAAATCTTGTTTATCACAGCAATGGATGTAGTCAAAATGGCAATTTCTTTATTAGCTCCTCTCCAATTAAGAAGTATGATAATTTTAATTTTTCTTTAATATTAGATTAGAATATCTTTTGTTATTTTATAAAAAATTATAATATTTCCAAAGTTATTAAAACAGTATAAATTATCATTTTGGATTTTATAGATGTACAATGTGTTTCTTGTCTTTTACAAATATTAATTCTCCTTGGATAGTATATGCACTTTCCATTTTACCACTCAGTATATCTAGATATTGTTTTCTTAAACTAACCAGATATCTTGACAAAACTATTTAGAAAAAGGATGATTCATTTGAAAGTCTCCACAGGCTAATTATCTGTATGTTTATACTTTCTTCCTTGCCAACCTCGTTTTATCTGTATAGCATGTTCAAGTCTGGATAAGAGATCAAACATAAAACAGTCAATGACAATTTTATTAGCAGCTAAGATTTTGTCTTTGTTTATAAAATTTATGCTATGAACTAAAATTAAGTTTGAGGGAATAGATTCACTTAATCCAACAATATTTCTCATAAAAATAATGAAAGATTGGAAATTCCTTTATTCTGCAGATCACTTGCGATCAATTTGTGAGACTCCTTTTATTACCACAATTTAAACATCCAGTGAATTAAAGTCTGGCTCCAAATAATGATAATGAAAAAAATCATAAAATTTCATAGGATTGATTGTAGGTAATTCTGACTCTCATTATCATTTTTCCTGAAACTTTCTGTGTAATTTAAACTATAAACTTTATTGTTCCTTTGCTTTTTATTTTAGATTTTTAAAAATTTCTCATCTTTAATTAGCATAGTCACAATGACTGACGAATGAAGTATCGTTCAGAATCTGCCACCTCTGTGCATTACATACATATATGTCTTCCCAGCCAAAATGCTGCATTATATTCATTTAATCTTTCTAAACAATAATTGTTCTCTGAACAAGATCTACAAATAAGATCCTCACATATCTTCACATATCAGTTAATAACCTCTCTTCTTGTAATTGAGTCACAAAAGGTTGAGTCATCAACAAGTTTTGAGAGCTACAACAGTTAAATGCTTTTTTAAAAATTCTATTTGAAGTTTTATTGCTGTAGCTATGTGTGACTCATACACTAGAGAAAAGGGTAACAAAAATGTGCTTTTGAAAGGAATAAATATCCCAGGATGAAACACTAGTCCTAGATCAATTCATCTTTCCTTTGAATTTAATACTAATTACACAATTATGTGTCATTGCATTATTATTTTACTGAAGTCCAAAGCAAAAGGACTGATTATCAGAGAAGTTAATTTTCAAGTGAAAAGGTCAACGTCATTTGTAATTATTTTCCTTTAGAATTCTATGCCTCTAGGGTTAAAAAAGAAATGTATTGCAGAGGGAAAAAAAATCAGCTAAAGAAACTCAGATATACTGTACCCCTTTAATCTGGAATTTTTCAGAGAAGGGTAGTAGCAATACAGAAAAGGCAGTATTAACTTTGACAAAGGCAACAGGAAATTGTTTAGTGAACTATGACCCTGTAGTAAAACTGAAGTCTAATCACATCCGGATATATAATGTGATATGGATTTGGACATTACCTCATCTTGAATCATTTAGGCATCACTGGCAATGTTTTTGGACCTGTGAACTGCATAAATATAATTTTGAAAATTTATTTTGAGATTATTTTACATGTCTTTATACATTAACACATATATGCATGTACATTATTGCTAGCTGCTTCATTTTTTAATGTCTTCCCTAGAAGTGCTGAGACTAACATTTTTACCCAATGCTGGCACTATGAATCATTACATTCCTATTTTGATGGATTCTTTTCCCATGATTATGTAACTCAATATGAGAGCTGGGAAGAAAGTAATTTTCTGTGATTTAGAGATCAGTTATTTCCAGGCTTTTGGGTATTATGCAGCAATGGCACACAGCTCTTAAGCATCAATAGTGCAGGTACTCTTTCTAGTGGAGAGCAAACACTTTTCTAATTCACTAAATGTAGCATTCCTGAGGAGTGACATTTTTTCTCATATTACTCTCATATATTTCTCATATTCCTTCCAAATTGTGAATATTTTGCCTGGTTTCCATCCAAATATATATAAAAGAGATGAATCATAAAGAAACATATTTGCCATATGACTCCAGCTGAAACAAAAAGGTACAGAATTGTACTAAAAAACTCCTGGGTATAATACAAACCTTATAAAGGACACTGCTAAGAAGAGTCCTGCTAAGCTCACTGTTTTACATTCACATTCAACACTGTGGCTTCAGGAAATTCAGACGCAATGATACTAATCTTTATAACTTGACATTTTTCTCTCTTATATGTTATGCCTTGTCAGACATACTATGTAGTGTTAATGGCATTCAAGGATTAAATATAGAGACTACAGATGTAGAAAACAAGTTATGGTTACCAGGGGGTAGGATACAGTGGGGGTATATACTGGGAGTTTAGGATTGACACATACACACTACTATATATAAAATAGTTAACCAATAAGGACCTACTGTATAGCACAAGGGACTCTACTCAATACTTTGTAATGGCCTATATGAGAAAAGAATCTAAAAAAGTGATATATGTATAACTGATTTACTTTGCTATACAGCAGAAACTAATACAACATTGTAAATCACCTATACACCAATAAAAATTTTTTAAATAACTAAAAATATAGATACTAAAATAAATTATATTGTAAATAATGAAACAATCCATTTTAAATTGCATATGATTTAAAAAACCCAACACATTGTTATTTCAACAAATGGGCATTCACATGCCAAAAAAAAAAAAAGAATCTGATTTCAAACCTTACATCTTTCATGGAAATTCACTCAAAATGGAAATGGATCATGGACCTAAATATAATGCACAAAACCAAAAACCTCTTAGAAAATAACATGGGAGAAAATCTAGGTGACCTTGAATATGGTAATGACTTTATAGATACCACAAGAGGCATAATCCATAAAATAAATAATTGATAAGCTGGATTTCATTAAAATTAAAAATGTCTGCTCTGTGACATACACTGTCAAGAGAGTTAGAAGACAAGCCACAGACTAGGAAATATATTTACAAAAGACATCTGATAAAGATGCATTATCCAAAATACACAGAAAACTCTTAAAATTCAACAATAACAAAACAAATCACCTTATTTTAAAAATGGGCTGAAGAGCTTAACAGATACCCCATCAAGGAAGATATACAGATGGCAAAACAGCACACGAAAAGATGGTCCAAATCATATGACATCAGGAAAAGGCAAATTAAAACAATGAGATACCACTACAAAGCTATTAGAATTCCTAAAATCTGGAACACTAACAACACCAAATGCTGGTGAGGTTGTGGAGCAACAGGAATTCCCATTCGCTGCTGGAGGGACTCCAAATTGGCCGTTTTGGAAGACAGTTTGGTGTTTTCTTACTAAGCTACACATACTCTTATCTTATGATCTGAGACTTATGCTCTTTGGTATTACCCAAATGAGTCAAAGACATGTCCTCATGAAAACCTGCAAACGGATGTTTATAGCATTTTTATTCAAAATTTCCAAAACTTGGAAACAACCATAACATCCTTCAGTAGGTGAACGGATAAATAAACTGTGGCACATCCAGGCAATTGAGTGTTATTCAGCGCTATAACAAAATGAGGAATCAAGCCACGAAAACATATGAAAGAATTGTAACTGCTTATTACTAAGTGAAAGAAGTCCATCTGAAAAGTCTGCATAGTGTATGATTTCAACTATATGACATTCTGGAAAAGGCAAAACTCTGGAAGCAGTTAAAAGATCAGTGGTTGCCAGGGAGGGATGAACAGACAACACACAGTGGATTTATGGGGAAGTGAAAATATGCAGTATTATACCATTATAGTGAATACATATCACTATGCATTTGTCAAAACCTATAGAATGTACAGCATCTACAGTGAATCCTAATGTAAACCAATGAGTTTGGGTGATAAAAATGTATTAATGTAGATTAATCAATTATAAAAACTGTACCACTCTGGTATAAAATGTTTACGTTGGGGATGGCTTGGCTTTTGTGGGACCAGCAGGTATATGGGAACTCTGCATTTTCTGATCAATTTTGCTGTGAGCCTAAAATTGCTCTAAAATAAAATTTTACTAAAAAAGAAAAATATAATCCTTAGTGTTATAAAGCTGTCTTTCTAGTATTCCAATGATAAATTCATTGAAATAATTATCTTTATTTTAACTTACAAGCATTACCACGTAGATGTAGTCACTTCAGGCAGAGATCTTAGAAAATGGAATAGTGAAAATACCAATATCCGATACCATAATCTCTATATCATAATTCTAACAACACTTATATTACATATTGTGTGTACGTGAAGTTTTAAATCAATGAAATATCATGAGAACTATACGCATTGTATTTTTTGTCTATGCTTGATTCTAAGAAATATGACAGAAATTACATTCTTAAAAATTGTGTTTGGAAAATATAAGAATATTGATAAATAGTAATTCTGAATTTATAAAAAACTGCATAATAAGTTTCTGTCTGCCACATGTGTGTGTTGTCCTAATTCACTAACTCATTCAACACTTTTCTAGCTGTATCTAAAATGTGCTTTTATACCATTTTGAATAATTTAGAATTACGTAACCCATGTCTAAAGTTACTCAAACATCTATTTTTTCTTCCATGAAGTTGAGTGTCCTACCTAAACACAGAAGCAAAGTATGTGCAAGGGTAAGACATACATTCTTTATGATTCTATATGGCCTGTAAATATTCATTGTCATGACAGGCCGTCTGGTGAAGACCAGTGCCCTGAGAATGAAACAAAACAAAGTAAACAACAACAATAAGAAAACATTCCAATTCTGGCCTTATTACTCTTACTAACTATGTAATGTAAGGCAAACTCCTTTATTTGTAAAATGAGAAAATTAGAATAAACTCTAGAAGTTTATGATGTGCTGTTATCTCGGAATTGTGTTTCCTGCATCATAATACAATGTTTTCAGATATATATTTCTAAGCCAAAATACTTCAGAATGCTAGGAATAGGCCCAAAACATGTCCCTGAAAGCCTTAATTGATGAAATCATATGTAGCCCTTAAACTGATCTTATTCTTCCAGAATGATGACTCCTCTGAACTTTATTGTTCCTTTTCTTATTCTACCATGTATCAGTATATTAACTTATAACAGTATGAGTCATGAAAACACAGTAATGGGGACTTATATATCTTTAGACTGCTCATAACACCAAATAAAGGGATGGAAATACATTTAACATCCATTCACTAGATACTTTCATCACTGATAACACCACGAATTTAAAATTGAACATGTTCATCTTGGCAACAAAATGATTCATTTTGCGTGTAGCATCTGTTCAAGAACTTTATAACATCAAATATGATGACAGGACAATGAAACGCCTGGAGATTTACACAGGCAACTCAAAATACCTTAACATTTACAGATAATCAATTTTCTCACTGGTAGAGCCTTAGAGATGTAAGAGGCAATAATTATTTGTGGAAGGTCAGGTCTTCTGCTTTCCATATTTCACATTTCTGAAATAATTCTCTATTTAAAAATTGTGCAATTTTAAATCATTTAAATTGGAAATACATGAATGATTCTGTGTATGTGTGTGCAGTTTGTTGTTTTGAATTGTTTGCATTCTTTATTCACTAATCTGTTGACAGACATTCACTAACAGAAGAGTATTTGTCTAATTGTTTATACTTTCAAAGCAGCTAGAAAAGGATTCTACATCTGGCAGTCTCCTCTATGTTCCACGTACATAGAATAGATGTGTGTATAGTAAATATAAATTCAACTTTAAAAAACTAGATGGGTTCTAGAGAATAGATAATGGAGTTTATTTCCATATAAGACAGAAAGTTGTTAAAGAATATAATTTTAATAATATAATCATCTTATAATTCAATGATAAACAACTATTATGTCCTATAATTTATTATAGTTATAAGTCTCAGGGAATATTTGGACAAATATCTATATTTCAGGATGTATGGAATTGAAAAATCACAAAGAAACATTGTATTTTTAATCACATGTGTGCTCCTCATTAAAGAGATCATTCTTGATTTGGCTGCCCAGATATATAGGACCACTCCTTGTAACTGTCTCCTTTCCTATTGTAAAAGATTGTCCTTGTATGATATTCCATCTTCTCAAGAAGAAAACTGCAGCCATTCATGCTTGAACCAACAAAGTGTTCAGGGAAAAGAAATAGAGAAGAAACCTCAAATTCATTGTAAAACCATTTCCCAATTACCAGGAGATCCAAACTTCTCTAAATAGTCAGGATTTTCTGAACATGGATACCCCTTTTCATGTACAGAACAGCCTCCTCCAAAGATAATTATGTAGAAAGTCTTACATATAAGAAATATTGTGATCTTCCCTTAGATATATATTTGTTTGATTGTGTTAAAAAAAAAACCAGATTATTGCCCAACAATTCTGCGTTATTAGGATTCTTCTTCTTTTAAAAGTACCTTTGATTATACCTCTATTAGTTATCATAGAATAATAAATAATACAAATAAATTACACATATGAGACTATCTATCATTATCTATTTCATCTTTAGTAGTTCTCCAAAAATATATATATATGTAGTCATATATATTTATATATATAATTATGTATGTATTGCCAAAAAGTTCATTCAGGTTTTTCTGTAACATCTTACGGGAAAACCCAAATGAACTTTTTGGCCAACCCAATATATGTAAAGACATAAACCAGTATATTAAAAAATTTTTATTTTTAATGACAAGGGGATAGTCATATCACTTTTGTCAATCCTGGATTAAAGCTTAAGCATTTTAAAGTAATTGAATCAAAGCATGAGAGCAGCTTAGATGATACTGCTACTTCCATTTACTTACTATTAGAGCAACAAGGAAAAACTTTCCTCTGTGATATGAGATTGATTCAAGAGGGAGAATCAGCATTATTGATATAATCCTTTTTTATATAGATTGCAAAATTATCATCCCAGTATGGAGATCAATGGAAGATATCTGAAGAACACTCATAAATTTCCAATAAGTATTTTCATGGTTATTTAGTGAAAGTAATTTGTTAAATACACATTAATACAATTTGTGTCTAACAGATTGACAGAATCGAAAGGGTTTCATCCAGTATGATTATACACTACTATCACAGTACTACAAACATTCAAGATTCAGACATGAATCAGAGCTTGCCCTGATATGCAGTGAACAAAATGTAACTTCTGTTTAAATTTTAAAAAAAAGAATCCTTGGTTAATGAGAAGTCTAATTTTTTTTGAATGCCCAGGTACAGTGTAAATAAGGCTGAAGAATTAGGATTTAGGACTCTGAATCTGACAATTAGTTGCAGAAAGAGACCACCTTGGCCTTGTAAGTAAATAATCAAACAGGGAATATAATTAAAATTATTCTGTAGTGGGAGGGAGAAGACATATGAAATACAGGTAAAATAACCGAAGTTCTGAGTGATTATCACCAGTCACAAGACCCATTAAGAGGTAAAGACCATCACTAGAGTTCCCAACTCTCAACTACTTGTAGTAGGGAAAGAAATTACATAAGAAAAGTTCCATCATGAATTAAACAGTTAAGCCCTTACTCTTACTCTTTGGAAACCATAACTATTCCTACATCATTGTAAGTAATATCCAGACTCTTATAGGATTTCAGCATTGGGGTTGAACCTTATTTGGAGGATATTTTTACATGACTCCATAAGCAACTTTGTTCTGTCTTTGATTTTAAGTTGAAGAATGAATATTATATACACAATGAACGAAGATTTAAAAAAAATATTTCCATCACTCAAAAGAGAAGAATGTTCCTGAGGACATGTCTCTGTCTGTATTCATGGATCCATTCCAATGATCCTGCAGGCATGGGGATTTCTTAAGTCTCTCTAATACCTCTATGCACTTGATTAGGATCAGGAAATATTGGCAGATACTCTACTGAGCAATAACATGAATTCTGCTCTTGATTTGTTCTTTTCTTTAGAGTGTAACATTTAAATTTATGCTTTGGAGGGTTTACTACTCATTATTGTGCTGAATATTTTTTAGTGGATAAACATATAAGCATTACATATGCACTCAGATTTCCTTTTAGTAAGTGTTAATTTAAAAAAGAATTCCCATCTTTGTCCTTTCCAACCTTAAAAGTTACTGGAGAAATTTAGGTTTTTAATGGACCTTTTAATATATAATATTTTATTGCTTTATATTAATATATGCAATGATTTTTTAAAAACTTAGTGATATGATGTCATAATGAACTCATAACTGTTCTTCATACCATGCCACACAGGCTCCTACTGTTTTTAACAGGGAAGTCTCATTCAAAATCAAAGAAACAATGTATATTTAGCTAGTAGTGCAGAAAATTGAGTGTTGAAGACCAACACATTTAATAGAACATTCACAAATCACTAAAATAGTGCAAAGTAAATTAAAAACATCCTTCCTCATAGGAAGTATGTTCCTTCCTAACCCTGTGCATGGATCTGAGTGGTGTTCAGGAAACAGAACTAAATTATCTTAAATCCATTTTGTCTTGTGAAAATCTGCTGTATGATTGATTCTATAATCAGAAAGAAGAAAATAAAATCATTTCTATTTGTATTGAGTGGGAAAATGATTTGCCAGAAAGGGAAAACCACGGGTCAGATTTAAAGTTTGGTTCCATGTCAATCACATTGAGACACTTAATGGCCCTTTTGCACATGGTGAAGAAACTGCTTCTGTGTGGGTGACGACAAACAGAAATCTTGTTTTTGCTTGTTTGTGCTTGTGTGCCTGCGTGCATGTGTATGCGTTAATCCTGACTTGACTGAATTACAGATTAGACTAACTGAAGAAAGCACATTTAAAAAGAGGGTTTTAATTTTAGTTTTATTGTAGTGAGCAGTATTTTTAATTTTCTTGAAAGGCACCCAAGAATAATTACCTTTGTGAACCAAAAATATACAAAACTGTACAGAATAAATAGTTCATAAAAATCTAGCTATACTTTCTTGTAAAATAAAGCTACGTTGTCCCAGTCTTGAGGCAACTTAAACTACTTACCCTTTATATGTTCCTTTTGCTACTAATTTATGGCAACTACCAGTTTACATCAATAAAAATAAAATAATATTTCCTATTTGTTTTACACCAGCAAATTCTTACTTGCCACAAGAAACATATTTATACTGTGGTATTCAAATTTACAAAGGATTAATGCTATGAAAGAAACCAAACTTAATAGATGCACTAATCATATTTACAGTTGAATATCAGTAGCATTTTTTAAATATCCCAAGAATAAGAATTAAACTTTGAGCACAAATGACGTACCTTAATTCACAGCAGCATTAACAAGATTGTCCACAAAAATGTGCAGAAAAACCAAAAAGTTTTCTTATCCATTCCACCTGAACTGTTAATCATTTCCATTTTTAAATTCAGAAAGCATAGCAGTGGCATTTTTAATCATCAAAGGTTCAAAGTTTTGAGCCACTCATAGCCTATATAATTCAACCTTCCATTTTTTCTTTACTGTTACTATTTGTAATTTTAAAGTTCCAGTTCCTTTTGCCTTTATTGCAAGAAAACTAGGTGTATCTAAGAGTTTACATTTTTGTGGTATATATACTGGTTTTATAAACAATATATTTCTTACATATTATAATTACATATACAGGTATACTTTTTAAATGACAAAATCCAATTCTATTTAATCCATGGGTAATATAACTCAAGAAAATAAGGGTTGCTTAAATTTTGAACCCTTTTAGATGTGCAGGAGGACTTCTATGAAACACTTTATGTATATGGGAAAATATTACTCTAATCCTTGAATGATTTACATGCAAGGATTTATTTTATTGGGGATAGATAAAATTGCCTGAAGACAATGCAATGGCTTCTCCCAGTTATCCCTGAGTTTCTTTTTATTCTTTTTTCCCCATAGGATTGCTGCTGTGCTTAAGTTCTGATTGATGATACACTCATATAAGGCACTTATTTACAAGGTCTAGACTTAAGACAGAATCACAGCATTTCTGCAAAAGCCTTCTAACTCTCTATGTTTGCTGCTCCAGGACTTCTAAGTAGTCAGGTTCAGCATGTAAGTTAGCTTTCAGCTCAAAATACTCATTTTTAGTCTGTTCCACTAGTACCTTCCTCGGTCTTGAGTACATTAATGTCTCCATCAACTTTAACTCTTCATGGGCTCCTGGATAATGTACCTCCATATCAGGCTGAAGTTGAGCAATGTTTTTCCTTAGGTATTCTGTGATTCCCAGTTGCTGAAGTTCTCTTTCTCTCTCTAAAATGTTCCTATATAACAAACTGGCATCCTGGAAGGGTAAAAATTCAGTGGATTGGTCTGTGACTTTGTACTTCATATTTGATCCTGTGAGTGGGGAATGATTTTCTCGTTCTAAGAGACTTCTTTGGAGATGTTTTGCATCACTTCCCTCTTTCTCATTCCTTTCTTCTTCTTCTTCCAGATGCTTTGAGACAAAGGATGGGCTTCTATAGACATGAACCACAGGGCTCACCATGTGCTGCTCATAGAGTGATGCTGTGGGTCTCTCAGTAGTGTGGTGAGTTGTTTTATGGCCGTACATGCTATACTGGAGATGCACAGGACTGTTGTCTCTCATCTGTTCATCAGCTTGTTTCTTTTTGTATCTTCTCCTACGGTGGAGAACAAGAACCACTATCCCTGCAGCACAGAACACGATAGTTATGAATACAATCAGCAGTCCTAGTATTAAAACAGATAGTGGTACAGCATCGGTAAGTGATTTAAAAATAGTGTCTGCTGTAGTTGTGGCTGTAGGAGTATTGACCATTACGTAACTAGTCTGAGTTGGCAAGGATGGGTTATTGACCAAACCTGGGCAAAGAAGTTCACTGTTAAGTGCTCTCAATTCCTTTTTGTCTAGGTGCTCTGGAGAGGTGCAGAGTATTTCATCTGTCACTGTGTTCTTACTTAATTTTTGTATCCATTGCTGCAATCCAACCAGGTCACAGGAACAATCCCAGGGGTTGTCCTCAAGGTCAATCTGGGTCAGTAAATCAAGGTCATCCAAGATATTACTTACAGGTAGATGGGTAAATTGGTTTGTTTTAAGGTTTACCCTCATAAGAGGAACCCCTGAAAAAATATGTGGTGGTAAAACTTGCAGGAGGTTGTTGTTTAAATAGAGGACTTTAAGTTTAGGCATTGGGCTGAAGCTACCAGGTAATATTTCCTTAACGCCATTGTATTCAAGATATAAGTACTCAAGACTGTGGAGACCAAGGAACATACCTCCACTTAATTTAGTCAGATGGTTACCATTCAGATAGAGCTTTTGTAATCTTGTTAAATTCACAAACGATCCTTCTTCAAGAACCTCAATACGATTGTTTCCCAAGTGAAGCATTTCCAAAGTGAAGTATTCCACTAGATCAGACTTCATTAAGGTATGAATAATATTCCCTGCAAGAATAAGCTTTCTAGGATTTTGTGGAGGAGGTTTTAGATCTGATAAGCTTTCAATATTGCGCTCTTGACAGTGTATTAGAAGTCCTGATGGGGAGAGTACTTTGCAGTTACAAGGAATAGGACAGTAGAGTCCTGGAAGTTGAGTGAATGGCTTTGTAATATAAGGTATTAAACCTGGTGCTTTGGTGGGTGGTTTTAAAAGAGACGTGGTCTTGGTTGACATGCGACCATCACTTATTGAAGATGTTACTGCCAGATGTAATGATCCTGAAGGATCCTCGTGTTCTTCAAACACTGGTGGAGTGGAGCAAATTGATTCCTTTTTCAGCCGTCTCAGTATGCTTCCTTTTAAAAATGGAGGGCTGTTGCACACAATATCACCAATTATAGACTGAGGGGGCATGTTTTCCAACCAAAGTTTTAGCTGTAATAAGTCACAATTGCAGGCCCATTTATTGTCCTCCAACTGGAGATCCAATATTCTGCCAATGTGTTCTAAAAAACCAACATAAGGCAATGTTTGCAACTGATTTCCACGAAGATCTAGATGGGTTAAAGGAACGAATCGAAATATGTTTGGAGGAAGACTCTCAATAGCATTGTCATTTAAAATTAACACTTTAAGTCTGTTGAGCTTGCTAAAGGCACTTGGTTCAATCACTGTAATAAAATTGTTATCTGCTTGTAGGAATTCCAGGTTTTCCAGTCCATGGAAAGTATCCTCTTTAAGAATTTCTAAAGAATTGTGATTGATGTGAAGTTGCTTAAGAAGGCCAAGGCCATTAAATGCACCAGCCTCAATATCTGCAATATTGTTAAATCCAAGGTGTATTGAGATAGCATTGGTAAGCCCGGAAAAGTCATTTGTGTGAAGCATTGTCAAACCATTATTTACTAAACTTAAGTGGAAAGGTCGTGATGGTGGCACGCTTATTTGGGATAATTTCTTGATACCTTTCTCTTCACAATTGATTAGCATCGTGCTGTCTTTTTCCTCACAATTGCAAAGAGAGTCACAAGAACCTCTGGCTGAGGCAGAGGACATTGGTGATTGGGACTGTGATGATATACAGGCAAGGAGAGATGAATACAAGAGATGACTCCAAAGTTTCATGTTGTCTTGTGATGGATCTGATTCTGTAAGATAAAATGCAATAGCAATGGGCTTCAGTGGCCAGGAGCAGGGAGGAGATGAATCTGACATTTTCAAAATGATAGGTTTTCCTCTAAAAGGCAAAATATTATTATTCTGAATATATAAATACATTGCTGAGTCCACATTTTCTTTTACTTTTTGCAAATATTATGACTGGCAGGTTTATTTTACTTTTAACTTGCATTGTGATAAAAATCTAAAATTTAGGTCAGGGAGAATTTAAAATGTCAACTCAGTTGTCTTCAAATCTACCAAATAATCTGCATTTTAATAGACATGAAGGGTGCTGGCTAAATGGACCATTGATACTTTGATATGATACAAAAATGTATACTTGAGAAGACCCTGGCTTTTTTTAGTTTTTAGCTCAAACTAAATGAATCTAAGGCTGAAGGATTACAATAAAAGACAAATATGTAGGTATTAGCCAGAAGCAGAGAGACCCGTAAGGAATTCAAAGATGATCATTAGAAGGAATGTATGTTTGCATGCATTATACACTTCCTTTAGTTTTGTTTTTGAACTGGATATCACAATATAACATCTAATAACTCTGTGTTTAACCTGCGTTGATTTTGGCTTAAGATACTTATTAATTCCATTATTTATTTTAAAACTTTGAGAAAAAATATGTCTCTATGTAGTAAAGTTGAACTTTATAAAAGATTTTGTTTTAACTATGTTGTCTAGGGCAGTTTGTATAAGCCTTGTAGTATCAGATATATATGCTTAAAGGCATCCATTCAAATTTCACTTCAGTCACACTTTATATTGAATTTCTAGAGGTGGAATATTCACTGCTACTTTTAAATTCTGTGGATAAGGTTAATATCATAAAAAATAAAGAAGAAAAATTGATCTTTAACACATATTTCAGGCTATTATAAAAGAACAAACAATGCCTCATATAAATTTCTAGCAAATGACTCCCTAATGAGGTCTTGAACCAGGTTTTAGGGCACTGAATGTCATCACATAGTTAAGCAGTTGATCTTTATTATAAGGCTTAATGTTGCAAACAATGAACTCTAAAGCAAGCTTCACTATATTAAAATATTTGAGGATATCTCTAATTTAGGAAATAAAAAATGACAGTTCAAGATAACAATATCACATATTCCAACTCCTTAAAAATTTAATACCTGCACCTGACATAGCAATTAAAAAAAAAATTCTAGCTCTAAAATGACAGCAGTGGTGTGGTAAATACTTTGAAGTCTAATGGTATCTAATTTTATTCCCTTCTTTTAAATATTGCACTTTAAATTTATATAGACTAAATCGAAAGGTAAAGAAACACCACATCTTATAACTATTCGACTTTTGGAAATGATAATTGCTTTCATGTTTCTGGATGGAATGTGAACTTTGAATCTAATTAAAAATCACAATTAGATAATACATCCCAGAATCCAATCAATAATCCTGAAAATAAACTTTCACTCCATGAAAATACATTGTCTTATTGAAAACATGTATAGTATGAAGTTCCTGAAAGGTAAAAGGCAACCAAAGACATCAAACAATAGAGTCCCTTTCTATATAAAGTGAAAGTTAGCAGGCTGAATGTTTCCATAGGGAAATAGTTTGATTTTAAACAGCTCTGAGGGCTATGCTTAGAATCAAGCAGCTTGAAGTTGGAAGTCTTCATCTTGTGGATTAGCATCCACAAACACTGAAACTACTTTTCCATAGATTACCAAGAAAGAATACTATGCATTTCACCAGGCACAGTATCTTAAGAAAAGAGTAAATAACTTCCAGATGAGACTCTCTCCTCTCGTTATTTTTTTTAAATCTTATGTGCATTTTATGCTCTTCAAAATGTCCTAGGGAACAGTTTCTAGTCTTTTCAGAAATACACACAAATGTGAAAAGTGGTTCTATATTGACAATCTGATACAGTGTTAAAGAGGTCAAAAAACCTCTATTTACATATTTTCAAGTCAGGAAAAAATAAAAGTGGTATACAAAATACAAAGAATCTTTTCATATTGTGCTTGTATTTCAAATACAACAATGGTGTTTGGAAGTAATCTTCCCTTCAAAAAGCACAAATAATTCAGTTTCCCATAACAAACTGCATGCTGTAAAAGAAATAGTAGCATATTATTTTACTTGTTCTTCTCTACAGCCAGCTGTTGGACTAAATGTCTGCTGCTCACAGAAAACAGGCATCTGCTACAGCATTAGTTGTGCCAGTGAGCAAGAATGAAACTGGATATCCTTTAATGCAAAGTTATTTTTTTTTAAAGAGGCAAACAGAAATTCAGTCACTTTGGGATAATGCAAAAATATGTATAAGGAAAGCCTGGAAACATTCATCTTACCTGTAAAGCAAAAACTTCCTGACGTTATCTGTAATGCACAGCTGGAAGAGATGTTCAAAGTAAATTCAGTTTCTTTATTAAAAAAGAAAACACCGACCACCGCGTACTTTCTTCTCAAATATCACTTTTTGGCAAGTCCCATCGCTTTATAAAGTTAAAACCTCTGGTCAAACACAAAATGCTGAGCATTTCATTGAAAATATTTCAAGCAGAGTGCATACTAGATCATCCTGAAGCAGTTGTCCTTTTATTCCCCAATTAAAATTCACGGCATACTTCACAGCTATGCTGACTTTTTTTGCATATAGTTAACCATTTGCAAGCTGCCGAGTGCAGTAAATAAACAAGATGTGTAACAGAGCTGGGGTTGATCACTCTTGCTTTCTTAGGCTGTAGATGCAAGCTGCAGCAATGTTCTCTTTCCTCCCTTTCTAGTCTTTCTTGTTAGTTCAGTTTGTTATTAGTCAGATTGCCAAGGGCTGGGAGGTAGGCGTAAATAGACTTCTTGGCTTTTGACTCAGCCTTTAAGCCCTTCCCCAGCAGAGCGCTTTAATAGGCCAGTGTCATTTAACACAAGAGACAGCTCCACCTTGGGACTCAACTCCTCCTCTGGCAAATGGTTTTTCCTCTCCCTTTAAATACCAAATACAGTGCAAGTGAATTTTGATGCGAATAATTACATGTTTCTTTAAATGTTTAATAATATTGTGTTATACAGCAGGCTAAATAATACACTATATTAAATTCTCATCTAGCACAGTACTGTACTGTTTGCACATGTGTGCAGAAAAACTGCAAGTATGCTACCAATAGAATAGTTACTTCAGTTTTATTGTTTTTAACTGGTATTTATGGTTGAAATTGTGCACTAATTAAATCTTAAAATGTTAACATGAACTGCTTTCCTGAAACATTTGTATTTTTGTATTCACCATTTGAAAAAAAAAATCTTCAAAGCCTCATGTCTGAGACTCTAAGCTTTATACTCCTTTTTTTTCCCTACAGCCAACGTTCAACAATGAGATTAGAAATGAGGTTCTTTTTTCAGGTAGATAGTATTTATTTGGAATGGAAATATGATAAGTTAAAAATACCTTCAGGAATCTTCATTACAAATGGTTGTCTCTAGTTGAAAACAGCCTATCACTTTCAAAAATATGAAATTATGTCTTTCCAGATAAAATGAAACAAGTTAAATGAATACGTAAAAATTACAATAACCTGATTTTTATGGTACTAGCTTAGGGAGCATTTTTTTCCTAAAAAGATTATATTTAAAAAGTTACTTGTTTCTTCAACTCTTAAAAGTTTCTGAATCATCACTAATAAAATTCTCAACTATCAGATTCGTTATTTCCCCAAATGCCTATGTTTTAAAACTCACTCCTCTCTACCTACATTCCAAGGACCTGGACTTCTTCAGAGCCAAAATGAATATACTAGATGCTATCATTTATTCATTTTGAAACAGGCTATGTTTAGAAACACTCTTCCCTATAGGTTCTAGAGGTTACCTATATTATATTAGGTCTCATTTCAGAAAAAGTATTTTTTAAGAGGTTTTTTGCAGCTTATATCATCGAAACAGGAAGATACAGATTAGGTTATTATTTAATGATTGTCTGCAGTTATGCACTCAAATTCACAAAGTTTTCATATCCTTAATGTGGAATAGTTGTTTTAAAAGCTAAGGATTTTGAGGCAATTTCTAATATTCTCACTTTTCTTTATTTTACAGCTTCTCACTAAGTTCCTCATTTAATAGCACTGTGTGCTTTGATAGAATAGAGATTATAATACAGATGAGGGTGTGGAGAAAGAGAATAAAGATAAGGAATAAGATAATAAGGAGAATAAGAGAGAATAAAGGAAATGAATTACTTTTGGGCAGAGTCTGCTGCTAACTGAGAGCCAAGTTAACTTAAATCAGTCTAATGATTTAGACAGGTGGTGACAAAACAGAGTTAGAATCAGTGAGAAAACAAGGAACTAGAATAATTTTTCTTCTAACACTGTAGACATAATTCTCCAAATGCATTCATTTAGGTTTTGGAGGCAAAATAACACGAGAAATGCTCTGGAAGTATAGTCTGTGGTGGAAAAGTTGTTCAAATAGCCATATGGGACAAATGGAAATAAATTCCTTATAAACTGATATATCTTCTCCAGCTTGAGGATGTGTTGATTTTATTCATAATATATACTAGTATATATTTGCTGTTATTTTTCTTGAATCCTTTGCCTATATATAATATGTTATCTTTTTCATGCATAAATTACTGGTTAACTACACAATGGTCAGGGATAAAAGGAGTGACTAACAAGCCTTTGAAAAAATTCTCTACAATTTTCATAAGTTTTGGGTGGGAACATAAAGAAAGGTTAGGTGAAGAATTATTGTTTGAGAAACATTCCGTAACTTTTAACTTAATTCAAAGGAGTAATATTGATAATGAATTACTTAGCATTACCTCAAACTTAATAGTAAAGTACATAACAGCACATTTGAAATGATTATAGCTAAATCCACCCAGCTCTATGTTTTGTTAACTACAGTTCCTCAGTTGTTTCACTAAGTCAATAATGCAGTCATTCTTTCCAAAATGCTCATGGCAGAATGTGTTAATTATTGTTGGACAACATTTATTTTAGCAACATTTTTAATTTCCAATGATTACCTGGAAAAGTATTTTCCCATGTAGCTTGCTCCAAGTTTTAATAATAAATATCTTAAGTGATCACAATAAATACTCAGTTTTATTACTCTTTCCACATAATTTACCCCAGTGACTCTACATTGAAAAATACTAAAAAGTAATCTTTTTAAATCATATCTTCTAAGTTATGCTTTTTAGAATGTGCATCTTAAATAGCAAACGTGAAAATATTCTTGTCACATTGAAGAGTACCAAGCAGTCAAAAGAAATAAACGTATCTGTGTTAGTCTCCTTAGAGCAGCAGCATATGTAAGGCAGAGCAGTACTTTCGATATCAGGACTTAGGAGAAGGCCTTTCCTTCCCTGCTTATCCAATGCGACACAGACCAGATGGAAGAATATTTTATGAAATTTATTGGACCAATACTTTATCTGGAACAAAGAGAATAAAAAAAAAGATTGTTCACTGGAAAGAGGGAAAAAAATTAACAGTGAAAGAGATTTATTAATTCTGTATAGGTCTAGTTCTACTTCAGAACACCTGCCCACCTTCTTCAGTGCCACATTTAAGTGGTCAAGTGAAGATGTATAGCAGATTGATTCCAACTCAAGAAAATGGAAGGTTTGAAGAGAGAGGTCTTTGCACCATGTGCAGTGTAGAATGAGACATATTTAAATACTCTGAAGGTAGAATGTATAAAACTTGATGACTCTTTGGGGATGATAATACTACAGATGGTCTTTCAATATTCGTTGGTGATTTCATTCTTTTAAGAAAGAATTTAAAGAAATAAGTCTAAATAAATGTCACTTTTTAAGTAAATACTTGTATCATTAATGTAAAAGAAAAATACAGCACACATACTTGAGAAACAGTTATTATCGTGGGCTCTGTCTGCTCTGTACTCTCAGGGAATTACAGTGAAATTCATGATAATGCTATGCAGACTGAATATTACAAATATTTTCAAATAATGTCTAAATTTATAGATCTGTAGAGATCTTGTGCACTGGTTTTATAAACATTAATAAAGACATTTTGTTTTTTCTTATTTCGAAGTAAAAGTTTTCTTTAAAATAATAACGCGGTGAAGTCTACTTGAAAAAATAATTTGACTTATATACATAAATTCCATTCACAGAAAATAATAATAAAAGAATATTGCCTATCTTTCACAATGCCATGCTATACAGTAACCTTTGAATTTGATTCCCAAATATTGAACTTAGGATTCTCTTTCATGTTTCACTGAAAGAGAAGCCCCAAACTCTTTACTATAATTACTTACTTTTTTGGTTCTGTTAGAGTCAGAACATAATCATTATGGATACCTTCACTTCTGACAATAACACGCAATTTAACTAAAGGAATGTGACTTTTATGAGGAAGAATCTTCTCACCTTTCACCAAAAACCTCTTGGTATATGAGGACATTTGCACACATTCATCAAGAATAATGTCATCTCAGTGAAAAGTCTATGTATCTTAGAAAAATTTATATGATATATTTTTAAAGTGACACATGAATGGGTATTTAGGAAACTTGCCTTTTGCATTGAACATTTAATAAAAAGTTTAATTTGTTACTTAAATCTTAAGTTTCCTTCATGCTCAATTTGATCTGAGAACAAAAGTATAAAACTAATAATGGAATTGCCTTATTCTAAGAGAGGTCTTACAATAAAACTTCCTGTTTTGATTTGAAATCTGCTGACACAAAGGAACTCTTTGATGCCACTGCTTAACCTGGCAAAACTGAAAACAAAACAAAAAATTTCTCCTGGAAGCTTGGACTGTAAGTTGTCTTGTCTTCATAACAACAACAACAAAAAAATCCCCTACTTCAAATGGATGACTAAGAAGACTTTTTTCTAAAAAAAAAAGAAAACAAAGTTGCAAAAAAACAACTAAAAATGTTGATGGATGTTTCCATGATGAATAATGAGCAGTGTTCAAGAGAAACAGGTCCAGTGGAATAATGGTAGACTGTGGATTATATTGATTGTAAAGACTCATTGAGGGAAAGCTAGTGTCTACTTCATATTTTTTTTCCTAGAGTTGCACATAGTTATAAGTAGTTATTCAAGTTCAATAATTTCTTTGTACGTTCTCATTATCATGTAATCTTAGGACGTTTACTTACTTTTTCTCAGGAACATATAGAGTTTTAATTTTTAATTTTTGCCCACATTACAAAACCTAATGATGAAAATAAAAAATAAAAATATTGATCCCCATGGATCTTTCCAAATGTTGTCATATGGCAGATATTATAACACAATCCGTGTGACTATATTACTCTGTATTCAGATGATTAACAGTAATGGTAGGTAAATACCACCGAATCAAATATGCATGATAGGCTTCGTGGACCACCTACAGGGGATTTTAAATTTCTGGATGTCTTCCTATTGCCAATCACAGTTCGGACCTCACTGCCTCTCCCTATCACATATTGCTGTGTCACTGAAGGATGCAAACTTACTTTAATAGTTTTAATCTTGTAATTGAGATATTCAACCATTTTTTATAAAATATGTCAGTTTCATTTTGTTCAACATATTATTTCAATAAGATAAAGCTGTAAATATCATGAACTTGAATATAATGTATATATATAGAGAAATAAATTTCTTTGTTACAACTGGATCTATGTTCTGTAAAGAAACAAAATAATTGGCAAGGTACACATGTTTGTTGAGAAATATATGTACATAGTTCAACAGATGGTTCAGTATTTTTTAATTTTGCGTTTTTCATTTGATAATGGTAGAGTTAATATAAAAAGACATTTACTGAACTATTAATGTCATCACTGGAGTATTAATATTAACCAAGAAAGTGAATGAATTATCCTTGACAGAATCTACTGAATAATGTTGACTTCTTTTGTTAACAGAAATCTTGCCAAAAAACTCCAAACAAAATAAGAAATATTACATTTCGATATATAATATTTTAAAAAGTGTTACATAACTTAGAGAATAAACTTTTGAGTTGTAAATAATTCACTCAGATACCCAGGGAAAGATAGTCCTTCAGAATCAATCTATATTCAACATGCCAAAAACGCATTTATAACTTACCTACACACCTACATGAAGATAAATACAGATTTTTTTGTTAATATAATTATCTTTTTGATGCTTTTATTGTATACATTTTACTTTATTAATATCTAATATATCTTCTGGAATAATTGAGGTTTTCTTATGACATATTTTGAAAGTATATATATTCTAGGTATATATATTCTACATAACATTACTATGTATATTGTAGGTTCAAGAAAATATGTCCAGTATTATTTATAATTTTCATGTTCCCCTATATTGAAATAGTACATAAATTATTATGATATATGATAAATAACAAATACCAATAAAGTATTAACACTAATAAATTCTAATAAAAATTAAGACCTAATAATCAGGCAACCATAACAAGTTATACTTGTTTAAATTGACAGACATCCTTTGTTGTTTTTTTGGGAGGGAAAGGACAGAGGGAACAAATTAGTTTTTGATATATCATACCAGATTTTCTGGGGAAATAAAAAATAAAATCTAACCCTCATAAAACACTCTTTTGAACTAAGAAGGACTTTCACTTCCTTTAGCCTCAAATAGTATTAAATTTAAAGTCACATGACTACAGTAAAACAAATACTCCTTGAAATATTTTGTAGCCTTTTCTTTGGCTAATTATAATCAGAGGCATTTCTAAAAAGTAGTTTTATTTGTAACTGCAACCTACTAAAACTTAGCAAACACTAATTTTTAGAAATTTCACAGCTTTAAACAATTATTTAGCCTTAAAACAATTTTTAAAGCACAGCTTCTCCAGCTTAAGAACCGAAGCAATTCAAAATAACACTTACCTGCTCTTCCTTCCTATACATAGAAACACGCTTTCAACAAAAAATTACAAATCTTTGAAACTAGTAGAAATCCTCGATTTGGTGGGGGGGGAGGAAAAATGAAAATAAGGATTTTTCAGTCTAAAACCAACCTTGAATATTTGTATGATATTGATAAGAATTAAGAGAATCATTCCTAACAACTCCCTTGGTTTAAAGCTTTTTTTCTCTTTCAGCACCCTCTAGTGGATATTTATAAAAATTCTTGACAACTGAAAAAAGTGGCAAGCATGCTAACTTGTCCAAATTTTACTCTATAAACATGTAGTTTTTTTAAAAAAACTTAGTTGTTTAATATTAATAATAATAAGTAATATTTTATACAACTGTGAGCACTCCCCATGTTTTTAACTACTATGATAACTCTATACATAGTAACAAAGCTATTCTTAGAACAAAGCTATTCCACAATTACTATTACAGTGGGAAATTGGAGCACGAATGTAATATATATAATGTTACAGAACTGGTAAGGGCAAAAATCTAGATTTTAACCTATCCAGTTCACTCTGACTTCAGAATTCGTTTATTCAGCAGATAACATTGCCACTCAGGACAAATATTTTAATGAGTTAACATAATTTATAATAAGATCAGGTGTTAGTCCTCTACATAAGAGGAACAAATTTAAAAAGAACACTTCTGTTTGTCCTTTTGAATAAAAAATTTGCTTTCTAAAACATTTCATTCAATATGTAAACTTTACAGACAACTGTGGGCAAATCATTGCATCAGTTGAAAACACAAAGATGAATCATTTATATTTATACATGCGTATATGTATATATGGTTAGTACATATTTAGATGTATCTGAAAGACTGTATCAGAGTGATGAGATGTGTGTATAAATAGCAGTTTCCACATGATACTACAGTATGCTAACCATCTATATTTTCTTGTCCTTCTTTCTATCTCTATGTCAAAGAGAACTAAGACTGGCTATAAGACTGGCATCAAAACGAAATCAGTTTATATCAAGTCTACATTTCTTACTCTAGGTATGCCTGAGAGAAGAGCCTCTTGTGCAATACACAATCAGAAGGCCTTTGGATCAGATTCATGTTACATGTTCTACATCTCAGGAGCTCTGTACTCTCCCTGACCTATAGTGGACCCCACATATTTTATAAGATTCCCCAAGTAGATATATAATCTTCCCTTTAAAATATTCATCTCTCCCTCCAACCCCACCCCAGCCTATAATAGATACAAGTGTATCTTAGTAATTGAAGGGGTGGATAGGTGCTAATGATGTCAGTGGGCATCCAACAGACCGGTGGATTTTCTGAAGAACAAATGCAAGCAGGAGTGAGATTTGAGGAAACAAGTCCACCAGGTACAAGGTGCTGAGGTGTTGTATGTCTCTAATCACCTAGTTCTTCAACAAATTTAATAATTAATATAATACTGCTTCTCATCCTCATAAGGATTTAATTTTGCTGTTCTGTTGTTTGTTAAAGTCCTAAGATATTAAAATCCATATTTTTCTTGGTAGCTCAGTGTCATCTTTGTGAATATTAGTTATTTTACTCTGCCCTAAAACGGTAAATAAACCACCTGAATTATGATGGTTATGTCATTATTCTTTCACTAAATAACATTAGTGAAAGAATAATGACATTCATATTATAACATATTGTGGACCATTGTGCTTTCACAGAATCACAAGAATGTGATTATTCTTGTGATAATTATGTCATTATTCTTTCATTAAATGACCTTAAACCTCAGCAAAACCTTGCCCACACTATCAACTTTTACTGACTGCTCTCAGGGAACTCACTTCTTTAATCTCCCTTTAAAACAAATAAACAAGCTTTTTAAATGTACGTACAATTTGAGAAAATAAGTTTACAATGGTATGACATGTAACTTTACTTAAATGTGATATTTAGCTTAATCTTGTATTGAGGTCATTTAAAAAATTTTTAATTTCTTATGTTTGTACCTCTTCTAGATAGATAAAGCAGTTTTACAGCTGAGGAACTTACAAATATTTATGGAAAAAAATTCATTATCACAACAATAATATAAATTCAGAATACTTACATAACTTTAGTAAATGTTAGATAATATACTTGTATATAGAAAAATTTTGAACCTCACAGTCTTGAAGTTCATAAAAGAACTGATTTAAATGTGAAAGAGTTGTAGAGATTACTTAACTCACAATAATATTTTAGGTGCAGTTAAATTTCAGGAAAAGTGTGAAAAGAATTGTTCAAATTTATCTTACAGCTTAGTAAAAGAGGTTTGACGGGTCCTTTGATTTCAGGGTTTAAGTTTTTGTTGTTTTTGTTGCATGTACATACACACTCAAGAACATATATGTATATATTCTTAATTCACTATTATGTAAATTGTGGTTAGTTACTTTTTCTTGGAATTCCAAAATTAGTAGTACTGCCACAACAATTTTTGTGAACACACTTAAATATTTAGAAAGTTTCATGGCTGATATTCAGAGTGTTTCCTGCTGGTGTTATATTTATTAAGGCTGATTTGATAGATCTTTTTGCAGACTGGTATATAAAATAGCACATTGACCCTTGAACAACATGTGGGTTCTGGGTGCCAACCCATGCTGTAGAAAATCCAATATAACTTTACAGCCAACCCTCTCTACATGTGGTTCCACATCCAAAAATCAACCAACGTAAAGGACCTTCAAGATGACGGAGGAGTAAGATGTGGAGATCACCTTCTTCCCCACAAATACATCAAAAATACATCTACGTGTGGAACAACTCCTACAGAACACTTACTGAACACTGGCAGAAGACCTCAGACTTCCCAAAAGGCAAGAAAATCCCCATGTACCTGGGTAGAGCAAAAGAAAAAAGAAAAAACAGAGACAAAAGAATAGGGATGGGACCTGCACCTGTGGGAGGGAGCCGTGAAGGAGGAAAGGTTTCCATGCACAGGAAGCCCCTTCACTGGTGGAGATAGGTCTGTGGAGAGGGGAAGCTTCTGAGCCGCAGAGGAGAGCACAGCAACAGGGGTGTGGAGAGCAAAGTGGAGAGATTCCCACACAGAGGATCGGTGCCGACCAGCACTCAACAGCGTGAGAGGCTTGTCTGCTCACCCGCCAGGGCGGGTGGGGGCTGGGAACTGAAGCGCGGGCTTCGGAGATCAGGTCCCAGGGAGAGGACTGGGGTTGGTTGCGTGAACACAGCCTGAGGGGGCTAGTGCATCACAGCTAGCCAGGAGGGAGACTGGGAAAATATCTGGACCTGCCTAAGAGGCAAGAGACCATTGTTTCAGGGTGCGCAAGGAAAGGTGATTCAGAGCACTGCTTAAACGAGCTCCAAAGATTGATGCAAGCCACAGCTATCAGCACGGACACCAGAGACGTGCATGAAACGCTAATGTCACTGCTGCAGCCACCAAGAAACCTGTGTGCGAGCACAGGTCACTATCCACACCTCCCCTCCCGGGAGTCTGTGCAGCCCGCCACTGCCAGGGTCCCGTGATCCAGGGACAACTTCCCCAGGAGAACACACAGTGAACTTCAGGCTGTTAAAATGTCACGCTGGCCTCTGTTGCCTCAGGCTTGCCCCATATTCCCTACCCCTCCCTCCCCCAAGCCTGAGTGAGCCAGAGCCCCAGAATCAGCCGCTCCTTTAACTCCTTCCTTTCTGGGCGAAGGACAGACATCCTCAGGTGACCTACATGCAGAGATGGGGCCAAATCCAAAGCTGAACCCCGGGAGCTGTGAGAACAAAGAAGAGAAAGGGAAATCTCTCCCAGCAGCCTCAGAAGCAGTGTATTAAATCTCCACCATCAACTTGATGTACCCTGCATCTGTGGAAGACCTAAATGTAGGGCCAGACACTATCAAACTCTTAGAGGAAAACATAGGCAGAACACTCTATGACATACATCACAGCAAGATCCTTTTTGACCCACCTCCTAGAGAAATGGAAATAAAAACAAAAATAAATGGGACCTAATGAAACTTCAAAGCTTTTGCACAGCAAAGGAAACCGTAAACAAGACCAAAAGACAACCCTCAGAATGGGAGAAAATATTTGCAAATGAAGCAACTGACAAAGGATTAATTTCCAAAATTTACAAGCAGCTCATGCAGCTCAATAACAAAATAACAAACAACCCAATCCCAGAATGGACAGAGGACCTAAATAGACATTTCTCCAAAGAGGATATACAGATTGCCAACAAACATATGAAAGGATGCTCAACATCACTAATCATTAGATAAATGCAAATCAAAACTACAATGAAGTATCACCTCACACCAGTCAGAATGGCCATCATTTAAAAATCTACAAACAATAAATGCTGGAGAGGGTGTGGAGAAAAGGGAACCCTCTTGCACTGTTGGTGGGAATGTAAACTGATACAGCCACTATGGAGAACAGTATGGATATTCCTTAAAAGACTAAAAATAGAAATGCCATACGACCCAGCAATCCTACTACTGGGCATGTACCCTGAGAAAACCATAATTCAAAAAGAGTCATGTACCACAATGTTCATTGCAGCTCTATTTACAATAGCCAGGACATGGAAGAAACCTAAGTGTCCATCAACAGATAAATGGATAAAGAAGATGTGGCACATATATACAATGGAATATTACTCAGCCATACAAAGAAACAAAATTGAATTATTTGTAGTGAGGTGGATGGACCTAGAATCTGTCATACAGAGTGAAGTAAGTCAGAAAGAGAAAAACAAATACCGTATGCTAACACATATATATGGAATCTAAAAAAAAAAAAAAAAAGTTCTGAAGAACCTAAGGGCAGGACAGGATTAAAGATTCAGACATAGAGAATGGACTTGAGGACACGGGGATGGGGAAGGGCAAGCTGGGATGAAGTGAGAGCGTAGCATGGACTTATATATACACTACCAAATGTAGAATAGATAGCTAGTGGGAAGCAGTCGTATAGCACAGGGAGATCAGCTCAGTGGTTTGTGACCACTTAGAGGGTTGGGATTGGGAGGGTGGGAGGGAGATGCAAGAGGGAGGGGATATGGGGATATATGTATATGTATAGCTGATTCACTTTGTTATAAAGCAGAAACTAACACACCATTGTAAAACAATTATACTCCAATAAAGATGTTAAAATAAAAATCAACCAATGTCTGCTTCTGTAGTACTGTAGTACATATTTATTGAAAAAAAAAAACACATATAAGTTGACCTGTGCGTTTCAAACTCATGTTGTTCAAGGGCCAACTGTATAAGAACAGCTATGCTAAAGGGTAGCATTAAATGATAACAGTTTATCTTCGCTAGTCACCAGTTCTGTATTTTTAAATTCATTTGCCACATATTTATCTGTAACTCCAACATCAATACTCACTGCACTTTACTGACATGTACATGCTCAGAGAGGTAGAAAATTTTAATTGCCAGCTGTGCACGTTCTTAGCTGAAGTAAGAGGAATTGATACTCTGCCTTTTTCTTTGAGCACTCATAGTGTAAAAGAGTGTCCCATTCAGAGTATATTTAGTGCCACATTTTTTGCATTTTTGCACTCTTTGCTGTTGATTTTGCTGATTAAATTGGTCCCCAACATAGTGCTATTTGCTATTCCTAAGCACAAGAAGGTTGTGATGTGTTTATGGAGAAAATATTTAACAAAGCTTCATTCAGAGATGAAGTGTAACGAGGGTGACCATGAGTTCAATGTTAATGAGTCAACAGTATATAGTAATGAAGGGTCTTTAAACTAAAACACACATAAGAATGGTTAGGGATTGGTCAGTTGTTGAAATAATTGTGACCAGAGACTGACAGTTACCTAACCCTGTATTCCTCTTGGGAGCAATGATTCAGTATTCATTAATTCAGTATTTGTGGTGACTTTATGAGACAGAACTACTGTGAACTGTGAATCACAAGAATTCACAATATGTTATAATATGAATGTACTCATTCAATTAAATTTTCATAGAATGTTACAAATACCATTCATGCACAGGCTTGCTCTTTCTGCATAGCTTGTTTGATAAATGGGGATTGAAGATTTTAAAATCTTAGAAAATATGTTGAGAGCTGGAATTAGACTGATATAATTGTGGTTTATTCATTAGAAATTTTTAAGAAAAATAAAACATCATGAAACACATAATTGGTTTTATGAGCTATTATTTATTGAGACTCTAAGTCATGAACACGTATAGTCCAGAAGTATCTCTGGAGTCAGCAAGGGGGCCAAGGAATTATTCAGGTGCTTCAGCCAATGGTTGAAAAGTTGAGGTAGCTCAGGAGGTATGTGGGACTCTCACACTGCCCAGAGCAGCCCAGTATGGGGTATGTTGGAGCAATGATGGGCATTTGGCACTGCCTGAAGCATGTCAGAGACACAGGCTGCTGGGTTTAGACCATGTGGGAAGGACAAGTACTTAGGGCATGTCTCCTGCAACAACTCTTGAGCAGTGGACTCATCTGTCCCTTGGCTATACCGTAAGCCCTCTTGCTGGAAGGCACAACGACCAAATTAACAGGGAATTTGTCAAAAGTGTTTGATTTGATTCATTATTTCAAATACTAATTAAGAAAAGGTCATATTCTTATTAATAAGTATTGCATCCTAAACACATTTTAAAAATTTAAAAAATAGGAAATTATTGGAACATATAATGGACTTTGAACAGTTAGTGGGCCTAGCTCTGTGATAAAAGACCTTGGCTTCTTCTGAAGGACACTATTCTTACTAACGTCAGAGTGAACACAAATGGATTTGAATTTCAGTTTGGTATCATGGGGTTCCAACTCACAATCTGGACTTCCAGACTGTGAGTTTCCATTGCTGACTCCTTGCTTTGTGGACTTCAAGCTCCAGCATTGGATGCAGAGAAAACAGCCTTACAGCAACTGCTTAACCAGCTCCCACAATTGTGTAGGATCACTTTCCTTTAACAAATCTATCAGTCTCCATATTTCGTAGAATTCTCTGGTTGAATCCTGGCTGATACACTTGATAAGACATTGGATGGTCTATAGATTGTAGGCTTTTATATATATATATATATATATATATATTTTTTTTTTTTTTTTTTTTAGATTCCATATATATGGGTTAGCATACGGTATTTGTTTTTCTCTTTCTGACTTACTTCACTCCGTATGACAGACTCCAGTCCCGTCCACCTCACTACAAACAACTCACTTTCATTTCTTTTTATGGCTGAGTATTATTCCATTGTATATATGTGCCACATCTTCTTAATCCATTCATCTGTCAGTGGACACTTAGGTTGCTTCCATGTCCTGGCTATTGTAAATAGAGCTGCAACAAACATTTTGATACATGACTCTTTTTGGATTACGGTTTTCTCAGGGTATATGCCCAGTAGTGAGATTGCTGGGTCATATGGCAGTTTTATTTTTAGTTTTTTATGAAACCTCCATACTGTTTCCATAGTGGCTGTATCAGTTTACATTCTCACCAACAGTGCAAGAGGGTTCCCGTTTCTCCACACCCTCTCCAGCATTTATTGTTTGTAGATTGTTTGATGATGGCCATTCGGACCGATGTGACATGATATCTCACTGTAGTTTTGATTTGCGTTTCTCTAATGATTAATGATATTGAGCATTCTTTCATGTATTTGTTGGCAATCTGTATATCTTCTTTGGAGAAATGTCAATTTAGGTCTTCTGCCCATTTTTGGATTGGGTTGTTTGTGTCTTTGATATTGAGCTGCATGAGATGCTTGTATATTTTGGAGATAAATCCTTTGTCAGTTGCTTCATTTGCAAATATTTTCTCCCATTCTGAGGGTTGTCTTTTCATCTTGTTTACGGTTTCCTTTGCTGTGCAAAAACTTTTAAGTTTCATTAGGTCCCATTTGATTATTTTTCTTTTTATTTCCATTTTTCTAGGAAGTGAGTCAAAAATGATCTTGCTGTGATTTATGTCATAGAGTGTTCTGCCTATGTTTTTCTCTAAGAGTTTTATAGTGTCTGGCCTTACATTTAGGTCTTTAATCCATTTTGAGTTTATTTTTGTGTATGCTGTTAGGGAGAGTTCTAATTTCATTCCTTTACATGTAGCTGTCCAGTTTTCCCAGCACCAATTATTGAAGAGGCTGTCTTTTCTCCATTGTATATTCTTGCCTCCTTTATCAAAGATAAGGTGACCATATGTGCGTGGGTTTATCTCTGGGCTTTCTATCCTGTTCCATTGATCTGTATTTCTGTTTTTGTGCCAGTACCATACTGTCTTGATTACTGTAGCTATGTAGTATAGTTGAAGTCATGGAGCCTGATTCCTCCAGCACTGTTTTTCTTTCTCAAGATTGCTTTGGCTATTTGGGGTCCTTTGTGTTTCCATACACATTGTGAATTTTTTTGTTCTAGTTCTGTGAAAAATACCATTGGTAGTTTGATACAGATTGCATTGAATCTGTAGATTGCTTTGGATACTATAGCCATTTTCACAATGTTGATTCTTCCAATCCAAGAACATGGTATATCTCTCCATCTACTTGTATCCTTTTTAATTTCTTTCATCAGTGTCTTATAATTTTCTGCATACAGGTCTTTTGTCTCCATGGGTAAGTTTATTAATAGATATTTTATTCTTTTAGTTGCAGTGGTAAATGGAAGTGTTTCCTTAATTTCACTTTCAGATTTTGCATCATTAGTGTATAGGAATGCAAGAGATTTCTGGGCATTAATTTGTATTCTGCAACTTTATCAAATTCATTGATTAGCTCTAGTAGTTTTCTGGAAGCATCCTTAGGATCCTCTATGTATAGTATGTCATCTGCAAACAATGACAGTTTTACTTCTCTTTTCTGATTTGGATTCTTTTTATTTCTTTTTCTGCTCTGATTGCTGTGGCTAAAACTTCCAAAACTATATTGAATAATAGTGGTGAGAGTGGGCAATTTTGTCTTGTTCCTGATCTTAGTAGAAATGGTTTCAGTTTTTCACCATTGAGGATGATGTTGCCTGTGGGTTTGTCATATATGGCCTTTATTATGTTGAGGTAAGTTCCCTCTATGCCCACTTTCTGGATGGTTTTTATCATAAATGAGTGTTGAATTTTGTCAAAAGCTTTCTCTGAATCTATTGAGATGATCATATGGTTTTTCTCCTTCAATTTGTTAATAAAGTGTATCACATTAGTTGATTTACATATACTGAAGAATCCTTGTGTTCCTGGGATAAACCCCACTTAATCATGGTGTATGATCCTTTTAATGTGCTGTTGGATACTGTTTGCTAGTATTTTGTTGAGGATTTTTGCATCTATTTTCATCAGTGATATTGGCCTGTAGTTTTCTTTCTTTATGACATCCTTGTCTGGTTTCAGTATCAGGATGATGGTGGCCTTGTAGAATGAGTTTGGGAGTGTTCCTCCTTCTGCTATACTTTGGAAGAGTTTCAGAAGGATAGGTGTTAGCTCTTCTCTAAATGTTTGATAGAATTTGCCTGTGAAGCCATCTGGTCCTGGGCTTTTGTTTGTTGGAAGATTTTTAATCACAGTTTCAATTTCAGTTCTTGTGATTGTTCTGTTCATATTTTCTATTTCTTCCTGGTTCAGTCTCAGAAGGTTGTGCATTTCTAAGAATTTGTCCATTTCCTCCAGGTTGTCCATTTTATTGGCATATAGTTGCTTGTTAATCTCCCATGATCCTTTGTATTTCTGCATTGTCAGTTGTTACTTCTCCTTTTTCATTTCTAATTCTATTGATTTGAGTTTTCTCCCTTTTTTTCTTGATGAGTCTGGCTAATGGTTTATCAATTTTGTTTATCTTCTCAAAGAACCAGCTTTTAGTTTTATTGATCTTTGCTCTTGTTTCCTTTATTTCTTCTTCATTTATTTCTGATCTGATCTTTATGATTTCTTTCCTTCTGCTACCTTTGCAGTTTTTTGTTCTTCTTTCTCTAATTGCTTTAGGTGTAAGGTTAGGTTGTTTATTTGAGATGTTTCTTGTTTTTTAAGGTAGGATTGTATAGCTATAGACTTCCCTCTTAGAACTGCTTTTGCTGCATCCCCTAGGTTTTGGGTCATCATGTTTTCATTGTCATTTGTTTCCAGGTACTTTTTGATTTCCTCTTTGATTTCTTCAGTGATCTCTTGGTTATTAAGTAGTGTATTGTTTAGCCTCCATGTGTTTGTATTTTTTACAGATCTTTTCCTGTAATTGATATCTAGTCTCATAGCATTGTGGTCAGAGAAGATACTCGATATTATTTCAATTTTCTTAAATTTACCAATGCTTGATTTGTGACCCAAGATATGATCTATCCTGGAGAATGTTCCATGAGCACTTGAGAAGAAAGTGTATTTTGTTGTTTTTGGATGGAATGTCCTATAATTATCAATTAAGTCCATCTTGTTTAATGTATCATTTAAAGCTTGTGTTTCCTTATTTATTTTCGTTTCGGATGATCTCTCCATTGGTGAGAGTGGAGTGTTAAAGTCCCCTAATATGCTTGTGTTAATGTTGATATCCCCTTTTATGGCTGTTAGTATTTGCCTTATGTATTGAGGTGCTCCTATGTTGGGTGCATATATATTTATAATTGTTATATCTTTTTCTTGGATTGATCCCTTCATCCTTAGGTAGTGTCCTTCTTTTTCTCTTATAATAGTCTTTGTTTTAAAACCCATTTTGTCTGATATGAGAATTGCTACTCCAGCTTTCTTTTGGTTTCCATTTGCATGAAATATCTTTTTCCATCCCCTCACTTTCAGTCTATTTGTGTCCCTAGGTCTGAAGTTGGTCTCTTGTAGACAGCATATATACAGGTCTTGTTTTTGTATCCATTCACCCAGTCTATGTCTTTTGGTTGGAGCATTTAATCCATTTACATTTAAGGTAAATTTCGATATGTATGTTCCTATTACCATTTTCTTAATTGTTTTTGGTTTGTTTTTGTAAGTCTTTTTGTTCTCTTGTGTTTCCTGCCTAGAGAAGTTCCTTTAGCATTTGTTGTAAAGCTGGTTTGGTGGTGCTGAATTCTCTTAGCTTTTGCTTGTCTGTAAAGGTTTTAATTTCTTCTTCAAAGCTGAATGAGATCCTTGCTGGGTAGAGTACTCTTTGTTATAGGTTTTTCCCTGACATCACTTTAAATAGGTCCTGTCTCTCCCTCTGGCTTGCAGAGTTTCTGCTGAAAGATCAGCTGTTAACCTTATGGGGATTCCCTTGTATGTTATTTGTTGTTTTTCCCTTGCTGCTTTTAATATTTTTTCTTTGTATTTAATTTTTGATAGTTTGATTAATGTGTCTTGGCATGTTTCTCCTTGGATTTTTCCTATATGGGACTCTCTGTGCTTCCTGTAGTTGATTAACTATTTCCTTTCCCACATTCGGGAAGTTTTCAACTAAATCTCTTCAAATACTTTCTCAGTCCCTTTCTTTTTTTCTTCTTCTTCTGGGACCCCTATAATTCAAATGTTGGTGCTTTTAATATTGTCCCAGAATTCTCTGAGACTGTCTTCAATTCTATTCATTCTTTTCTCTTTATTATGCTCTGCAGTAGTTATTTCCACTATTTTATCTTACAGGTCACTTATCCATTCTTCTGCCTCAGTTTTTCTGTTATTGATCCCTTCTAGAGAATTTTCAATTTCATTTATTGTGTTGTTCATCACTGTTTGTTTGCTCTTTGGTTCTTCTAGGTCCTTGTTAAACGTTTCTTGTATTTTCTCCATTCTATTTCCAAGATTTTGGATCATCTCTACTATCAATATTCTGAATTCTTTTTCAGGTAGACTGCCTATTTCCTTTCCATTTGTTAGGTCTGGTGGGTTTTTGCCTTGCTCCTTCATCTTCTGTGTGTTTCTCTGACTTTTCATTTTGCTTAACTTACTGTGTTTGGGGTCTCCTTTTCGCAGGCTGCAGGTTTGTTGTTACCGTTGTTTTTGGTTTCTGCCCCCAGTGGCTAAGGTTGGTTCAGTGGGTTGTTTAGGCTTCCTGGTGGAGGGGACTAGTGCCTGTGTTCTTGTGGATCAGGATAGATTTTGTCATTCTGGTGGGCAGATCCACGTCTGGTGGTGAGTTTGGGGGTGTCTGTGACCTTATTATGATTTAGGCAGCCTCTCTCCTAATGGGTGGGCTTGTGTTCCTGTCTTGCTAGTTAGTTGGCATAAGGTGTCTAACACTATAGCTTGCTGGTCGTTGAGTGAAGCTGGGTCTTGGCGTTGAGGTGGAGATCCCTGGGAGATTTTTGCCATTTGATATTACATGGAGCTGGGAGGTCTCTTGTGGACCAGCGTCCTGAACTTGGCTCTCCCATCTCAGAGGCACAGCCCTGATACCTGGCTGGAGCACCAAGAGTGTGTCATTCACACGGCTCAGAATAAAAGGGAGAAAAAACAGAAAGAATGAATGAAAAAGTTAAAATAAAATGAAACTAAATAAAATAGTTATTAAAATAAAAAATAATTATTAAAAAAATTTTAAATGTAATAAAAAAAAAAGAAAGAAGAAAGCAGCCAAACCAAAAAACAAATCCACCAGTGATAACAAGTGCTGAAAACTATATGAAAAAAAAGAAAAACCAGAAAAAGGACAGACAGAACCCTAGGACAAATGGTAAAAGCAAAGCTATACAGACAAAGTCACACACAGAAGCATACACATACACACTCACAAAAGAGGAAAAGGGGGGGAAAAATATATATATATATCATTGCTCCCAAAGTCCACCTCCTCAATTTGGGATGATTCGTTGTCTATTCAGGTCTTCCACAGATGCAGGGTACATCAAGTTGTTGGTGGAGATTTAATCCGCTGCTCCTGAGGCTGCTGGGAGAGATTTCCCTTTCTCTTCTTTGTTCGCACAGCTCCTGGGTTTCAGTTTTGGATTTGGCCCTGCCTCTGTGTGTAAGTTGCTTGAGGGCATCTGTTCTTCGCTCAGACAGGACGGGGTTAAAGGAACAGCTGCTGCGGGCTCTGGCTCACTCAGGCTGGGGGGAGGGAGGGGAACGGAATGCAGCACGAGTGGGCGGAGGCAGAGGCCGTAGTGACGTTGCACCAGCTCGAGGAGTACTGTGCATTCTCCTGGGGAAGTTGTACCTGGATCATGGGACCCTGGCAGTGGCAGGCTGCACAGACTCCCGGGAGGGGAGGTGTGGACAGTGACCTGTGCTCGCACACAGGCTTCTTGGTGGCGGCAGCAGCAACCTTAGCGTCTCATGCCCGTCTCTGGGGTCCGCGCTGATAGCCGCGGCCTGCGCCAGTCTCTGGAGCTCCTTTAAGCTGCGCTCTTAATCCCCTCTCCTCGCGCACCAGGAAACAAAGAGGCAAGAAAAAGTCTCTTGCCTCTTCGGCAGCTCCAGACATTTTCCCGGAGTCCCTCCCGGCTAGCCGTGCCGCACTAGCCCCCTTCAGGCTGTATTTACGCCGCCAACCCCATTCCTCTCCCTGCGCTCCGACCGAAGCCTGAGCCTCAGCTCCCAAGCCCCACCCGCCCTGGCGGGTGAGCAGACAAGCCTCTCGGACTGGTGAGTACTGGTCGGCACCGACCCTCTGTGTGGGAATCTCTCCGCTTTGCCCTCCGCCCCCCTGTTGCTGCGCTCTCCTCCGCGGCTCCGAAGCTTCCCCCCTCCCCCACCCACAGTCTCTGCCCGCGAAGGGGTTCTAGTTTGTGGAGACCTTTCCTCCTTCATGGCTCCCTCCCACTGGTGCAGGTCCCGCCCCTATCCTTTTGTCTCTGTTTATTCTTTTTTCTTTTGCCCTACCCAGGTACGTGGGGGAGTTTCTTGCCTTTTGGGAGGTCTGAGGTCTTCTGCCAGCGTTCAGTAGGTGTTCTGTAGGAGTTGTTCCAGGTGTAGATGTATTTCTGGTGTATCTGTGGGGAGAAAGGTGATCTCCACATCTTACTCTTCTGCCATCTTGAAGCTCCCTCTTTCTAGTTTTTTTTTTAATGGATTAGTGGGGGATATATTTAATTTACTTATATTTTAGTTTATACATTAAACTTTTAACCATTAAATTATTACCATATCTGCATGGCAATTTACATCACTTAGTAAGCAATATCATGTAGATTGGAATTTATATAGAGGTATATCATCTGTATATAATATATATTACATTATATATTAATATTTAGTGGTTATATATTAATGCATATTATCAGATCTGTTTTTAAATCTTTAAATATTATATCCAGATAGGTATCATGTAAATTTTAAGCAATGAATCAGTTTTTTGTTTAAACTTAATATGTGTGAACAAAGTAGAACAACACAGAGTTTATTTGTATTCATTTAAGTACATGTAGATTTTTAGATATATACTAGTATATAGAGAGTAAATGACTTCAAGATAGCAGCATAAGACGATAGTAGTTTTAAAAGAACACACTAAGTGTAAATTCCTAGAATATTTTTATTGATCTACATTCTTTTAACTAGAAAGGGTACAAATATCTAATAAATTTCTATTATATATATTTGAGAACACATCTTCCTTTTGCTATGATAAGCTAGTAATGTTTTAATATATAGGATATTTGAAATGAGTAAAATTGAAATTTTGCCTTTTTTCATTGTAATTAAAATATGCACCCTAACATATAGTGAAGCATATTTTCAGAAATGAACTCACCATCTTTCAGAAGACTGCTCATTATCTTATGTTATTATGTGGTCATTGACATCAGTGTATCTTCCCAGTGACCTGAATCTCAATCCTTAAACCCTCTCTATTTTCAGTACTACAACATTCAGTTTATTTCTAAATCCTAAATATTTATTCTTTCTCACATTGGTTTTGCATTTTACCCACACTATTTTTTGAGTTGTCTTAATATTTCTACTTGCATACCCTTAGGATAAGTTTTCTGATTCTAGTTTTTCTTTCTTTCTTTCTTTTCATTCTAATCAATGCTACACATTACTGCAATTTTTATTTCCTAAGTAAGTCTGTCTCTCTACAGTTCACAGATTCCTGATGGAAGAACTGAATTCATTATTTTTTTTTTTTTTTTTAGCTTTGACTCTTCTGATAGCTTGGAAACAGACTTCTTCAGTGCTTATCTCTGTTTCCTTCACTGTTCTCTTTTCCCACCCATGAAAATAACTCCTCCGATATCTAGGAGTTAAATACATGAAGACCCTAGGGAACACCTCTTTCACTCCTCAGAAAATATGAATTTCTCCTTCTCCTCTGTGCTATAGATTTTATCAAACATGTATGCTTTCTCTTTGAGTCATTTGTCATATAATATGTTTCTGTTGGTCAGAGATTATTTTCTCTTTTCAGTTGTTCAGATAAATTTTCTTCTAGCATTTCCTCCTTGTGTACTAACAGAATTTTGAAATATTTTATAGTCCCCTCAGGGAGAGAAAGGAATCTGTTAGGCCACTACTAAGGGTGAGACTCACAAAGAGTGTTCAGTATTTTAATTAAATGATCTCAGTACAGGTAAATTCACAACATGTTCTTGTGACTTTAATCCAACACAATTGATTATTGGTTGACTAATGAGAGTGAGTGTCAGCAGGAAACTTGTACACAAGTAGAAATAAAAATAGATTTATATTTTTCAATAATCTCCTGGCAAAACATAATTAAAATATGTTATGAGTTTGAGTATATGTTCAATAAAATACAAAACGTACTTCTACTTGTTTTATTTATTAAAATATATCACATTGATCTATCAAAAGTAAAAATTATACTTTTTATTTTTTCTTCCTTGAAACCATGCAATAGAAGCAAATGGATTATAGACTGACTACAGTTGACCCTTGAACAATGTTTGGGGTTCGAGGTAATGACCCTCCACTCAATTGAAAGTTTGAGTATAACTTACAGCTATACTATAAATCCACAGTTCTGCATCAGCACATTCAACCAATCAGTGATTTTGTAGTACTGTAGTATTTACTACTGAAAAAATCTCCATATAAGTGGACCCTTGCAGTTCAAACCCATGTTGTTCAGGAGTCAACTGTATTCATTGACCTCTTGCTTAGTACAGAGAATGGTGGAGAGGATGTCAATCACAACACACTTTTTCCTAATGTGTTGGTCATGGTTCTGTTATCAATGCATTGATAAGGCATGGAGCCTTGCTACTGCTTTGGCACTTGGATGGAAAAAGAAACAGCTGTCTTCAATATTTCTTTCTTATGTTCATTGCTTGGCTCTCCCAGGACAAGCACTCTTTGATGATAATCAGGAGATATTAAAAGTTGTTAAGTAGCAGTCATCAAACACCCAGCAACCCAAATCTTACAAAATAATTATATTCAAATATCTCAACCTGGGGATAACGTGCTCTATTTCTAATGGCAAATGTCACGTTTCATAGAAATACGAGTAAGAAAAGAGCATGCTTATGTTGTAACTTATGAGAAGAATGATTATAAAAGCTGATTTGGGAAAGAAAACTAGCATGCCAATCTTCAATTTTGCCGGATGTGCTTGAGCCGACTAACTGGATGAATAGAAGCTGAAGATCTGGAGTTGAAGAGAAAGACAAGCAAATAATTCAACATCTAAACATAAACTTAATGAGTATAAGAATAAAGAAAAAGAGAACAGTTAAAGAAAATGTAGAGAATGAATTAATACTGCTTAAAGGTCATGGGTTATTTGTTATATCCTGCCTAAAGGGCACAATCTACCTAACATAGGAACAAAGCACGTGCTTTATAATTTGTAAAATATTATAAGGTATGCCAGAAACTTTTAATGCAAACTTATCTTCTCCGTTTCTTAATGAAAATTTTCTGTATGTGATTCTGAAAGGATAAGCTTTGGCTTCTGTGTATTGCTCTTTAATATAAGTAGGTATGGACTAAATTTTCACTACGCATATTTTAATAGGATAAATTTATCCTTTTACTCTGGTGTTCAAAGGTCTATAGAAAATGTCTTTAGTTACTTTTGCCCTTTGCTTTTAGGCTATCACTGTTACACTCTCTTGTCTAAGGTAATCTTTACATCTTCAAGGGCTCAGGGCTGTCCTGGAGGACGGACTTTCACTCTTGACCTGCCCTTATCATCTTCAGACTCATGAGCTAATGGTTGGCAAATACATTCACAACTAGGTTGTTAGTCTTTAAGAAGATTTTCTATCCCTTTATTAATCTAAGGACTCAACCTGACATTAGAAATTCTACATAATTTGACTCCTTGTTAAATTCTTACATGCCTACATATATACCTGGCGGTAGATTACACCTACAGTTGATTCCCTAATATCCTCTCTTTCCTCCACTACTTAAACTGCCTAGCTTGAGCTGCTCCTTCTGACTGAAAAATGTATTACTTCTTGTTGCTCATCTTGCCTGTCAAAGTCTTTTCTCTCCCTTTAGATTGATTTTGAATCTAGCTCTTCTAGATCTATGAGGAATACTTGATTCTTATTTACCTCATTAGACTTAACTGGTAGAAATTTCAGCTGTAGGGCCTGCTAGTGGAGAAAACATTTTTCTATAATGGGAACTTATTAGAAACTCCCTTTATATTGTATAGCAACATAATAAAAGAAATCAGAAAATGAGATAATTTAACAAGGGTCAAGTTTTAATCATTCTGTATAGAATAATGTTGCATCGAAATGGAATCTATACCAATCTTTTGAATGAGAATTATATAAACCCAAAGGAAAACCACAGCTACTAATTTCAGTATAATTAAATTCAATCTGATACTTCCATTTGAAGCCATTGAAGTAACCTTGTTCCAAGATGCAACTATGTGGTAACAGTATTAGCTCATTATCCGCCCTTTATTTTTTAATATCCTTTTTAGGAAATTTATATAATTGAAATGGCATGTGTGTTGATGGCATTTATTGAAATTTGTAAATGAATAATTAGCTATTATAATAAAAATCTAAAACAGAAATTTTATATTAGGATGGTTATACTGTACAGGGCACAAACATGTAATTGCATGTTTAATATTCAAGTCATATCAGGCACATTTGAATCTATCATACACAAAGTATTATACAGTATAAATGCATAATATCAGAAATGTTTTAGATAATCTAGTTTCATATGGTAATAATTGCATATGTACATATTTTTTCATGTATTACTTCAATAAATATTTCTTGAATTCTAAAAGTAGTAATGATAATATTAAGAACTTAATAAATATGTTGACAATTTTTAATGGGAAATTACTGCTGGGCACTTATTATATTTGAATTTTTAAAAAATCTTCACAGCAACACTATAAAAGACATAATATTTTTATTCTCATTCTACAGATAAGGAAAATGAATATCAAGAAAGAAAAATAACTTGCTGAGGGTCACACAGCTGGTAAATAACAAACAGAGAGAGCCATTCTAGTCTGGCTGAGGATAAAAAAACATGCTTTACTGCACCAGCCAGTTCTAATGACATATAAAATGCTTAAGGTTTGTGTTATTTAATGTTTAACTCTGAGACATTTAAGTAAAATATCAAATGATGTGTTAGCATAATGGAAATACATTAATTTTCAGATTTTATAAAACACCTTCTTGGTTGTGAAACAGATCTTGGGGAAAAGACTTCTTACTAAAATAGTTAAAGAAGGTATTTTCTCAAGAAAATAAAGTTCAAAATCAAAGTCTAATTGGCTACAAATCATTCTGCAAAAGATGTGTACTGAAAAATAATTTGTAGTTCAATATCTCCCTCTGCTGTTAGAAAACACTAATGAAAATTGTTTAAGCATATATGTTAACTTAGATGATAGACTACGTTTATACACTTAAAACGTCAGAATACAGTAAGGTTTTCATAATCTTTATTTTCTTCTGTTTTGAAATTGTGACTCCTGTATTATATTAAAATTTTTCATTTCTTGAAATGTGTAAAAATGGTAACTGTTAGACATTAAACTGATAGTGAGTAACTTACATGATTAATTTACTCTCCTGAAATTTTATGTCTGTCATGTAATTGTTTCAGGTAATCATTCTACTTAACAAGTATAACAAATAAAAGAAGACCTACAAACTTGTTCTGTTACCCCAAATGATAGACATTTGCATTCATATTAATTTGCATTGGAATAGTAATTTTTTCATTATAAAATTAAAATTTAAGAAAAAAAATTCCAATTTCACAGATTTCCAGGGTAAGAAAGTATTATAACTAAATATATAATTTTTAAATAGCTACCTTAATAAATTGATAGAATCTAAATACAGTATTAAACAAAACTTCCTAATAATGATTAAGAACAACAACCAAAAAAAATCATAGATCATAAAAGTGAAATATATTACATGATTACCAACATTTTTCTTTCTGAAAGTATAACATAGATATTAAAAAGAGTATACCATTTTTGTATTTGCTAAGAATATTAAGTGTTTTATAAGTTGTTTCCTAAAATTATGTTTGTGGTAGGTAGTGTTGCATGGATATCCTTTAATACTCCCTATGTTTATGATATATTGTGTTGCATGGATATCCTTTAATACTCCCTATGTTTATGACAATAAACATATTGCATGGATATCCTTTAATACTCCCTATGTTTATGACAATCAAAAATCCCCAGAAAGTTGAAGATTAAATAAGTGGAAAAATTAAGTACTTTTAATGAAGGAAAGAGAGAATATAACAGTTAAATTAATCCAGATTAATCTCGGGGAAAAAAGCATAAAGCTATTTCTAATTGAATGAAATAAATTTCATAATGAAATTAATATGTTATTTATAGAAATATCTAGTATAATGATTTAACATAGTGCAAGCTTATACTTTACCTGTTTGCTCCCATTTTTACATGTAGTTGTTTAATCCCTTTCCTGTTTGTAACAGTTTTTTTTCCCTTGAAGCCAAGGGCCAATAACTTTACCACACTCTTCCTTAGATACTTCCATCAATGTAACTATCTGCCAGGGATTCACCACACCTTCCTTTGAAAGAAATGTTTTCTTTTCCACTTAACTCATCATTGTGATGGTATAGCTATCATTCTCCCATACAGTCTTCTAATAATTTTCTCTCATTTCTTCTTCAGCTATTCTCTTCTATGATCACATACTGTTCCTTGTCATATTCACCAAATGTGTCATATTTAATTTATGAATTCAGTTACAACACACCCTTCAGTGGTTTGATAGTTTAACACCCAGCATTCTGGGAAAGAACCAAACAAACTCAAAAGAACAACAAAAACAATGAGAAAAAACTCGGTACATGTTGTTTGTCTATTTATCTGACATAAATACTCCCACAACAGCTGATTAAGAAATAATATTGTGAAATCATTGGGCATAGAGTTGTGAAAAGAAGCACAAAATCACACAATCAAGCCAGCTCCAGCACATAACTAATCTCTCTGACCACAGTCTTCATTACAGACTCCCTGTTTGTTCAAATATTCCCACTACAACTTATTTTAAACCCCATATGAATTCCCAGTTAATTTTTATAGCCCAATTTATCTTGGTTTCCAACAATAAGAATGAATTGCTTGCTTGCATGCATTCCAAGCAGTTATTTCTGGCCCAGAATCTGTCCTCTTCACAGTGATTAAAGGGTTCTGTCTCTTTACACTTATGGCTCTCACAAATTTTAGAACCTTCAAGTCCCTCACTTCTAATTATGGAAACAGGGAAAAACAGAGAGAACATGAAGGATTGCCAGACCATTATAGGGCAGACCCAGAAGGGGTGTATATCATTTTCAGTACATTACATTGGAGGTTTGGATGAACTAGATATTTGGCAGAAACTAGAAGTTGCTAGTACATTTTCTTTATTGCAGTTGACTTTAATTTGGTTTTAAATGACAGTGGTGTGAATATTTTGTATTCTCTTTGATTGATAAGCATGGCACAGGTTTTTTTCTGATAAAACATGCCATGTTCCTATTTCACCTCAATTTGAAAGAGGATATGATTAAATTCCATTCCAGAAAAGAAAAGCTATGGAAAACTTTTTCTTTGTGAAGTCTGAGGAGGCTGAAGAGAAAAATAAAAGTAAAACATTAAGATCATAGATCTCTGTTGCCTTACCCTTTTTTTCTCAACTCATGTGTTAACCTTGAAGAAGTGTATACATGTATAGTATATTCCAAATAAGTACCAAATAACATGAAACATGGAATCAACTAGTGATACATTTCTCTGGATGTGAACTGGAAGAAGCCATAAATCTCTAAGACTCACATCCATCCATGTAACTACGTTCATGGCTGTTGAAGGGTGATAGATATATAAGCCCATGTAAATACTCATGTCTGAACTCTTGCTTGTGATTTTCAAGATATAATGAAGTTCTCATGTACTTTTGGGAGATGATTTATAGAAGATAAAAATAAAAATTGGTTGATTTGTAATTTGGGGACATAGTTTGATTTTAGAATGTAAAACTCCACATAGAATTGATACTTATGCTGGCATTTACAGGAAAAATGATGAGTCAGAAAATGGCTTACTTGTGTGTATATATTTGTTTGTGATAGTGGGGTGCTTCTTGTGAAAAAGACAAGATATATATGAGATTCTGGCAATTGCAGTCCTCAATAGTAAACATTTGGAAGGAAGCTAAGCCTGTGATATACACATGGAAGATTAAATACTTTGTATATTCCATATCCTCCCAACACCATGGCCAAGTGTATAACTGAAGATCCCTTTTCATTTTTCTTCTAGAGCTGAAGTACATGAAAACACATAATGAATCAGGCTATGGAAAGTGCCTAGCAAACTTTATTTATTTATTTATTTTAGGTTGGCCCATGGTCTACTATCCAAGAAGGGATTTGAGGTCCTGAGGACCAGCTACCGCTCAGGGTAGTGTTTTTCCTTATAGCAAAGATTTAAAAACAGAGGTAAGTGAAAGGAGTTTTAACAATAGAAATGTATATAGAAAGCTTTCTACTCCCAAGCTGACTCTGGAGAAGCCATGAACATAATGTGTAAGTATGGATCTTGTAATGTAACACAAAAACTCTGAGTAACGCCTAAGGGGACAAGTGTTTCCATAATTTGTTTTGTGTCCAGGAGAAGACAACTTAGAGTGGAAAAACCTGAGCATAGCAGACTAATTTGAGTGAAAGCTTTTAAATTTTACTCTTGCTTCATTTACATTTTCACCTAAGAGGCTTGTCTACTAATTCCTCCAAGATACGGAAATTAGCGGCCCTAGCCAAAGGTGTTAGGTGTGGGTGGACACCATATAACAGAAAAGCCATGCTGGAGTATGCTGTCATCTGTCCCTCTGCACTTCCTGTCTTGCTTCTCCCAGGGAGTAGACAGCACCTACACCTCTGGTACCAGAAAAGTTGACTTGTGCACTGGCCAAACAAGAATATTATTGATGGGGGTTTTGTAGTTCCTGAGACTCTTTGGTCTGTGTACATCCCTCTTCTCTCTCTAGATGAGTCACTAAGTATCTTGAATTTTATTTAAAGTTAATGATTCTCATTTAGTTGGGACTGCTTCAGACTTAGGAAACCCAAATTGGAAAAAAGGGTGTTGATCTCATTCTTCTAAATCTCTAAATAGAGCCTCACCTACTCTGCCACCCATCCACACACAAACACACACACAGGCTACTGCTTTCTGATGTCTGCAAATCTGGATCAGTCCTAGTAAAGACAGGTGAGTGGTATGAAAGGTATGACTTCATTGGTGTTAAGTAATCTGGAATTCCTCTGGCATTATCAGATGCTTAAAGCTGACACTTTAACTTGAGGTACAACTTGTGGCTTGTTTTGTGGTCCTGCTCTACTACACTTTCTATGACATGGAAAATTGACTCCTCCAGCTGCCTACTTCCAGTTCTTCCTCTTACAGTTCCTTTCTGAGAGACTTCTTCCGGTCTTATGCCTCCAAGGAGCTTTCGAGGGCAAAGAACTTTTAAGATCGCTCCAGACCTGCTAGTTCCCTCTTAGCAAACATCTGGTTCATGGGCAACCCTTGGAGAGATTGCCTTGACAGATTGTGGGAATCCTAGTCATTCTTTATGAAGTCCTCTTCTCTTACTCTGTCATCAGACACTTGGCTTTACAGTCTTTAACTTGAAGCATTTCTAGGTTTGTGCTTAGCCCATGTCCATCACCTCAAAATCAAGGGACACAAAATCAGTTATGAGTGGTCTCCTTGAAGCCCATCTCAGCACAAATTAGAAAAAAAAATCATGTTTCTCCTCTCCATGGAGACTAAGAAAATTCCACAGAATTATAACATTTTCCAAAAAAGTTATCTCTCCCTTCGCATTTTTACTGAAGGCTTATAATGGCTCTAGTCTCAAAACAGATGTGTACACACCTTTATTGTATATCTTGCCTAGGTTAGCTACCTTCTCATTTTGGGTGTGGGGATACTTACCAAATATTTACTTATTTTGGTGTTCTGATACTTCAGCCAAAAGTGATTTGGAACAAGTCACATTTTAACAATGTGTTACAATATCAAAATTCAATGATAATGTGATATCATCTAAGAAATTTAGCTCAATTTTCTGTACCTGAGCTCTAATTAAGAAATATCAGTTTGATTTGATGTGCATTCTTTTGTCAAGTAAATACTTTTCTGTGGTATTTATTATGTCATCTTAGCTCCAGGAGAGGGTATAGAATTCTACACCAGAAACAAGTACGATAGAACACGTAGGATATACAGGGTGCAAAAAAAAAAAAAAAAAAAGACTTAAAACCGAAAAAAATCTGACAGTTAAAAAAGAGAATACAGGGAAGGACAGGGGTTGGGTCCTAGACAAGTGTGTCCTGACCTGCTTCTGAGTTTCTAGGTCATGTGGAGGGATGTAATAGAGAGTTTAAATGAAAATCCAAAGGCAAGGGTCTTTTGCTTCCATCTCTACTTGGGGCTGTAGGAAAAGATAACATTTGTATTAAAATCACATGAATGCAACAGTAAATTCCTTCATGATGCCTTCAAAAAAACCAAACAGAGCCAACTATCTCATTAAAAGCCAATGTAGAAATAGAATAGGTGAGATAATCCATTACAAAGATCAAAGGGAATCCATTGGGTTAATCATGTATTTAAGCCCCACTCTCCCCATTGTCACAGATCACATAACCCTTTTCCTATACAGACAGATGCCTTCTTGGAAAAGAAGAGGTAGAGAAAATCTAAAAGACTGAACTTCTATTTCTGCTAAAAATAAAGAAAACAACTTAGGTGATAAAATTTTATTTAACACTTCTTGCGGTGGACAGTCTCCTTTTGTAAGACTGCAAAATGGGGCAGAAGACAGGAAGCTTTTATGGAATAAAGAATAAAGACCAAGAAGGAAAAATAGGAAATATCTGATTGACTGGGGCCACACAGTCAGCCTTGTCTGCAGTGAGAAAGCCTAGAGTTAACTTGGTGTTTGGGGATAGGCACAATGGATATACTGAATTTCTGATCAAGCAGAGCATTTAGAGGGACACAAAAGTTATCTAAGTTTTGGTTATGTATTTAAATCAATGCTTAATTTTCTTTAAGCTAATTAAGTGGTGTTGTTTATAAATTCATTTTGGTAATACCAACTGAAGGTAGAAAAATATATATCTCTAACATACAAATGTAGACATATATAAACACACAGACACAAACAGAAATCTTACAGCTTTCCTTTTAATATTTTAGCCATGAGACAGGTCCAGTAAATCAAAACTCACTAGGTTACAAAAGAACAGCTGTATTCAACTTGAGTTTATGGCAGGTGGAGTAAGTAAAGGTTACCTGTTCAGATGGCTTAAACTTTTTTTCTAATATTTGTGGAGAAGACTATTAAGATTTTTCATTTGCTTAGTTTCCAAATAGATTCCCCTTGGTCTTTTTTCTTCTGAAAAGTATTATCCTCTGAAGTTTGTTTTTCAAGGAAATGGCTCTCAGTACCTAGAGAAGACTTATATCTCAAGGTACAGAGAAAGAATGAAAGTTCCTCTAAGAAGGACCTTTGTTTCCTGAGCCCAGAATTTTTATAATACCTACAAGGGGAGGTTTTAAGATTGAGAAAAAGGATAGGCAGGCTTTCTTTCTGTTCTTGAAGTCTCAGTTTGTCAAACAAGTTGTACAAGTTGTCTTCAATTTGTAAGAGTAAGACAGTTGTTTTTAAAAAAGAAGTGGGTTGCAACCTGAATTACACCCAACTACATTATTTTCGATTTTCTTCTTTACATGAAGGAAAAGACCTTCAACTAAGATAGAACTCAAAAGATACCTACATTCTACATTAAGAGTCATTTGCCTTTGGCGCCTCAGGCTGGTGCAATGTCATGTAGGCCTCTGCCACCTCAGGCTCACCCGCATCGCATCCCTCCCCCTCCCTGCCCCCCGGCCTGAGGGAGCCAGAGCCCCCGAAGCAGCTGCTCCTTTAACCCCGTCCTGTTTGGCGGGACCAAAACCAAAGCTGAACCCCAGGAGCTGTGTGAACAAAGAAGAGAAAGGGAAATCTCTCCCAGCAGCCTCAGGAGCAGCGGATTAAATCTCCACCATCAACTTGATGTACCCTGCATCTGTGGAATACCTGAATAGACAGTGAATCATCCCAAATTGAGGAGGTGAACTTTGGGAGCAAGATAGATTATTTTTTCCCCTTTTCCTCTTTTTGTGAGTGTGTATGTGTATGCTTCTGTGTGTGATTTTGCCTGTATAGCTTTGTTTTACCGTTTGTCCTAGGGTTCTGACTGTCCTTTTTTTTTTTTTTAATTTTTATTTATTATTTATTTATTTTTGGCTGTGTTGGGTCTTCATTTCTGAGCGAGGGCTTTCTCTAGTTGCGGTGAGTGGGGGCCATGCCTCATCATGGTGCGCAGGCCTCTCACTGTCGCAGCCTCTCGTTGCAGAGCACAGGCTCCAGACGCGTGGGCTCAGTAGTTGTGGCTCATGGGCCTAGTTGCTCTGAGGCATGTGGGATCTTCCCAGACCAGGGCTCGAACTTGTGTCCCCTGCATTGGCAGGCAGATTCTCAACCACTGCACCACGAGGGAAGCCCTTTTAATTACTTTTTTAAAATTTTTTCTCAATAACTATTTTTTCTTTTAATAACTTTATTTCATTTTATTTTTTCTTTCTTTCTTTCTTTTTCTTCCTTTCTTTCTTTTCTTTTCTTTCCTTTTCTCCCTTTTATCCTGAACCGTGTGGAAGACAGGCTCTTGGTGCTCCAGCCAGGCATCAGGGCTATGCTTCTGAGGTGGGAGAGCCAATTTCAGGACACTGGTCCACAAGAGACCTCCCAGCACCACGTAATATGAAATGGTGAAATCTCCCAGAGATCTCCATCTCAACACCAAGACCCAGCTCCACACAACAACCAGCAAGCTACAGTGCGGGACACCCTATGCCATACAACTAGCAAGACAGGAACACAACCCGTTCCATTAGCAGAGAGGATGCCTAAAATGATAATAAGGTCACAGACACCCCAAAACACACTACCAGACGTGGACCTGCCTACCAGAAAGACAAGATCCAGCCTCATCCACCAGAACACAGGCACTAGTCAAGAGGAAGCCTACACAACCCACTGAACCAACCTTAGCCACTGGAGGCATACACCAAAAACAATGGGAATTACGAACCTGCAGCCTCTGAAAAGGAGACCCCAAACACAGTAAGTTAAGCAAAATGAGAAGACAGAGAAACACACAACAGATAAAAGAGCAAGGCAAAAACCCACCAGACCTAACAAATGAAGAGGAAACAGGCAGTCTACCTGAAAAAGAATTCAGAATAATGATAGTAAAGATGATCCAAAATCTTGAAAATAGAATGGAGAAAATACAAGAAATGTTTAACAAGGACCTAGAAGGAATAAAGAGCAAACAAACAGTGATGAACAACACAATAAATGAAATTGAAAATTCTCTAGAAGGGATCAATAACAGAAAAACTGAGGCAGAAGAATGGATAAGTGACCTGTAAGATAAAATAGTGGAAATAACTACTGCAGAGAAGAATAAAGGAAAAAGAATGAATAGAATTGAAGACAGTCTCAGAGACCTCTGGGACAACATTAAACACACCAACGTTCGAATTAAAGAATTCTTCTTCCCAAAAGAAGAAGAAAAAAAGAAAGGGACTGAGAAAATATTTGAAGAGATTATAGTTGAAAATTTACTTAATATGGGAAAGGAAAGAGTTAATCAAGTCCAGGAAGCACAGAGAGTCCCATACAGGATAAATCCAAGGAGAAACATGACAAGACACACATTAATCAAAGCACCAAAAATTAAATACAAAGAAACAATATTAAAAGCAGCAAGGGAAAAACAGCAAATAACACACAGGGAATCCCCATAAGGTTAACAGCTGATCTTTCAGCAGAAACTCTGCAAGCCAGAAGGGAGTGGCAGGACATATTTAAAGTGATAAAGGAGAAAAACCTACAACCAAGATTACTTTACCCAGCAAGGATCTCATTCAGATTTGATGGAGAAATTAAAACCTTTACAGAGAAGCAAAAGCTAAGAGAATTCAGCATCACCAAAACAGCTTTACAACAAATGCTAAAGGAACTTCTCTAGGCAGGAAACACAAGAGAAGGAAAAGACCTACAATAACAAACCCAAAACAATTAAGAAAGTGGTAATAGAAACATACATATCAATAATTACCTTAAATGTAAATGGATTAAATGCTCTAACCAAAAGACATAGACTGGGTGAATGGATACAAAAACAAGACCCGTTGGGCTTCCCTGGTGGTGCAGTGGTTGAGAGTCCGCCTGCCAATGCAGGGGACACGGGTTCATGCCCTGGTCCAGGAAGATCCCACATGCCGCGGAGCGGCTGGGCCCGTGAGCCATGGCCACTGAACCTACGCATCCAGAGCCTGTGCTCTGCAACGGGAGATGCTACAGCAGTGAGAGGCCTGCGTACCACAATAAATAAATAAATAAATAAAATAATAATAAAAAATAAATTTAAAAAAAATTTAAAAAATGAATTTAACTTGTTTCATCTACTGAGACACGTTAGAATTTAATAGGGCAATTTGTACAAAGATAATTGAGGCAAGGTGACATAAAACATTAGAAGGGATTAACCTCTAGTACATTTTAGTTGGAATTTAGAAATATTGCAGAAGCTTTTGTGCTCTGTATGAGCCTAAAGAACCCATAGAAAATCAGTAATCAAATAGGAGAGAAAGAAATACCACAAAGGAGTTACAGCACAGGAAAATATGGATGGTAAATGTCTAAGATAATTTTAATATATGTTTATTATATGGATTACTTTTTCCATGGAGGAATGCACATGATTATATATTTGTGAGATATTGCAAGTGTAGCATCAATATAGAAAAATAAAATTAGATATGATTGGGGTAAATGGAGATGGCTAGAAGTGTTGCTGGCAATGTGAGTTGGGTCCCACTATAGCGTGCCTTAAAGAAGTTTTTCAGAACCGTGGAGTTTTTCAGAACATGTAGATTCTAGCAATTTTGTAGTGGAGAGGTTGAAAACAAGGAGAAAGGCTAGAGATTCAGGCAATATTTCAATCTAAAGTTAATAAAACCTTCAATTAGATTGATAGTAATAGAATAGAAAAGCAGAAGATATTGACACATGTAGATTTGTATTACTTTAGAAAGCAGTGGGAAATTTAAGTAAGGGAACCAGGCAAACTGTTAAATCCATAATTCATCATAGCTTTAAAGCTATTACATTTGCTCATCTTGAAGGTTTATGTTCTGTTGGCATTAACAAAAGACAATTGTAATGAGGAAGAAAACACGTTGACGATACATAGGTGTTATGAATATCTAGTTAACATGACTAAAATTAGAGAAGGGAGAAGACTGTGAAATTAGGTGAATGTGAAAAGTTTTCAGCGCTCTTCTAGGTAAACACTATGGAAAAGTATATTCATGAACACAGAGGCATTTGCAAATAGGGATTGAAAACCACCTATTGATGAAACATGACCACTGACATGAGGGAGACATTGGATGTTAACTGTCAATTGTGATGCCTCTTTAGAAAGTGTGAGCAAGTATTTAGGAGATTATGGGGACAGACTATCTGAAAGCCTGAATTCTGTGCAGAAAACAAAAACCATTAGATATTTAAAGCAGAAAGGATTTAATATATGAAATGAGAAGCTTAAAAATGGTTTCAGTGACTGAAAGAGGGGAAATCAGGGGTCACAACTGAAGTACTGGGTTAAAGAGAAAGTATTGCAGTTGTGCTTCTGGTTCTGTTACACCATAGTTAACAGCATCTGCGAGCAGATTTAGGACAGCAGAGACGGGATGTCTCAGCTTCTTCCCAACATGAATGTCTCAACCTCATTCAGTCACCAAAATGGCAGTAAGAACATGGCCTCTGTGTTACTTAATCATCCAAATCTCCTTTCAGTGCATCTCATACCCAGAATCCTAGCAGCTAGGGAGTATGGTTTAGTTTCTCGTATTCTGTGATTCAGAGGGCTCATAGAAGGAGATGCTGAGTGAAGCCCAGAAATATGAGTGAGGAAGAAACAGTAGGAGATGATTTTGGCAGATGGAATAAACAGGACAATGAGAATTTAGGTCTGAACCTAGTTATAATGCTCATGTCTCAGGTTACTCCTGGGTCTCAAGCAGCATCAATTGCAAATATTGTGGCAACATTAAGACATGAAAAAATTGCACACAAGAACAATATGAGACTATTCAAGAGCTGCAACTTCTCTTACTACTAGAAACATACTTTTCAGCATTTTACAGATAATAATGTTTGGAGCACTTCCAGTGACCTCAAACATGTGAACTCTGGCAAGAAAAGAAAAAATGTATATGTACTCTCTGATAAAGAACAAAGTAGGTTATAGACATCAGAATAAATTCTAAGGTTCCTAGTGCTCTACAGATACAAGGCAGTATTATACAATGGTTAAAGAGTAACTATAAAGTCATAGGTAAGGGCCAGGAATAACCTCTGATTCCTGACTCTGCAGGCAATACTTATGTAACCTTGAAATACTAGTCACTCTGCCTCAGTTGCCTTATCTATAAATTGGGATAATATAATACCTATCTTTTGAATTGTTGTGAATGTTTAATTGGCTTTAAGTGGACTAACTAGGTCATAATACAGAACCTGACATGTGATAATACTTACTAGATTTTTAAGTGTTGTTATAGAACACTTATTTTCTGTTAGCACAATTAGAGATATTAAAAAAGCAAACAAAAAATTTTGATGGGGTAAGATATCATTTCCTGCCTACTCCTCCCCTTTCCAAAAAAAGGAAAACAAAATATTTTGAACTTAACATTTTTTTTACCAGTGGTACAGCCCTGAAATATACTAAAGAAGACTTTAAGTTTCCAGTCATTTGTTTCTGCCATAGCGAATGCCTAGCTCAGTGAAGGAGTACATGTTACAATTAGAATCAGGCTTCTATTTACATGACCATGTTTAGATGTTAAGTTTGACATACCTCATATGTGGTGTGCTCAGAATTTTTGTTCTCTAATACACATATATTTCACTGAACCAAATATTTCACAGGATTATCATTGGTAAAAAATACAAAATTTAAAAATCAAATCTTTATTTTTGGCAGATCTAATCCAGTCCTACACGTTTTAAAAGAGGGAACATTCCTAAACATTAGATTTCTGACTGACCCACTCTAAGTCCTGTAAATTCCAATAATGAAAAAATTAACCTTCATCAGAATGAGGTCCTTGTCATGAAACAACCCTAAGGCTCTCAGAGCTGTATTTCACATGCAGCGTTTATCTCTGTGCTGATCTTTGGCCCCTTGGGGCTGCTGTTTACCAAGCTGGCCATGCTGAACCTGACAATTTTCTGGCTTGGTTATGCCTTCATAGCCCTCCCCTGACAATAGCATCTATTGAGGTCCTTGCTGGAGATATTTTACTTTCTCTGAACTGTGATTTTCCAAAAGCTTGGTAATTTGGGATCTTCACCTGAGTGGCAAGAGGTGAGATGACCGCATTACAGATACCTTGAGGACTGTAATTTATCTAGTGGCTGAAGGAGAAAGTTGAAGTGACTTAGAAGGTTCTACAGTTCTGGTGAGAGCTACTGGGGGCTGAGAGAGCAGAGAATGACCATCAGTCTTAATACAAAAACAGAACAAAAAAACGTTAATGTTTACCCAACTGAAAGACATTGATAATTCATTCATATATTAAGATGTTTTATGAACCTTATTCAACTAGGGGGACAAAAAAAGTAGTCATGGGAGAGACTAAGTAAGTTATAGAAGATGTTCACCGTGAATATTTGTGGTCCCTATACATCTATGACACTGCACTCTCTTAGTTTTTGTTTTAATTATATTGTGCTTTCTCAGTTTACTGGACTAGCCCTTTAATAAGAAAGTTCTTCAGGACTTTGTGTTCAGATATTTTGTAATGTTGAGGGGGAAGTTTATTTCTCTCCTTAAAAAAATTAAAAAAAAAAACAATTACACATGTCTAGTATATTGCTTTCCAGTTCTTCTTGATATAATTAAGGCACATAATTTCTTCATGTATTTAATTTTAAAACATAGGATGTTTGGGCACTAGAAAATCTAGTATTAATTTCTAACTTATATGAAGCAGAAAACAGCAATAGTTGCTTTCCTGCATGCATTCACAATTCATTGACTCTCTATTATGAGAGTTAATCTTAAGGAGATTAGTCTAGTGGATTTTAATCATGGTAAATTCTATGGCATGATTTTGCTATTAAACACACTATCTAGAAAATATATTAAAAAAGGGGATTGATATTCATCTACAGCTTGTACTTGTCAGAAGAAATGTGATATAAAAATTACTTCTGGTCTTTATGAGCCACCAGCAGTTCTAAAATAGTAATATTAAATATTTTTGAGATGTCAGTAGGTTAGTTAATGTAGAGACAACTCATATAAAAAGAAAAGCACTCATAACTATTTTGGCTTTGCTTTGAATTAATCAGATATGATTTTCAAATGGTTAACATTTATTTAAATGTAAAATGATTTACATCTTTCTAAATTTAAAATGCATTATTAATGAAAAATTATTGATTAAATGAACTAATATTTTCCAAACATATATGAATTGATTACAAAATTATTTAGTAAAATGGTCTATCTCTTTAATTAAAATTTGGAAGCAAATGAATTCAATTCTCTTAAGTGTTATACATATTTTAAAAAGCTAGTAAAACCAAATATATGTACACTGTAAGTATAAAATAAATGCACACATAAAGCAAAAGTGGTTAATATAAGGACTTCAATTGTTTTTATATTTCTCATTATTTTTACACCTTCATAAGTTGCAATTTTTAGTGTTTAGGCCTTCAGTAATTCTACAAGAATCTAATCTTACAGTTTAATCTTATGGTATTGAAAGGAAAAAGAAAAATCTCATAAAACAGGTGAAGTTGCAAATTCTGTGTTGATGAACAATTTATTCCTGATTATTATGAATGAGTTTCCATTGTATAGATACATTTACTTATATCAGTAAAAATATGCAGCTCTCACAGAGGTTTAAATTTATGTAATTTAGCACTTTCTTCTGAAATTGTCTTAGTCCATTCATTTCACCAGTACTATTTCTTTGGAAACTGCCACACCATGTCTCTGTAATCAATTCCCTGGAGCATCACAGGCTATGTGTCATGTGTCAACACATGTGAATCATCCATCACATTTAAAATGATTAGGAAGCACTGGTATGCAATTCTCTTTCTTTCTAAGTAGGCAAATATGGAAACAGGGAATCATAGCTAAATTAAAGAAAGCTGGAAAAAATAGCTATTGTACTGGAAAAAGGAGGAAATGATATGCATAAATGAAACCCTACCCAAAGTCCGAGCATGCTTTAGCACATATTGAATTATCTAAAGTTCTCAGAGGAAACATTCTATTCACAGATATAAGATATCAGCATGGAAACCTGTAAATCTAAAGAGAGGGTGTAATATGTTTAAATATAGATAAGCAAAAACATTGGATTTCTAATATGTTTGTAATAATTAGTTTGAAAATATATGGGAAATTATCTCATTTGAAGTGAAAATAAAATTATCAAATGCCTAACACTAAACTTAGTAAAATAATTGTGCAATATTTGTTAAAATCAATGAGCAAAACTTTATTAAAAGACAGAAAATCATGTCTGGATTAATTAGAAGCATATTATGCTCCTGAAACTAATATTGAGAAATGTGAGTCCTATCCAAAATTAGTACATAATTTTGATGTAAATCTAAAGTAGTTGAGTTGATAATAATGTTTTACTGGGGGTGGAAATATGCTAAATAGCAAACAAATTTGTCCCCAAATCCCCCCCCCAATAAAAGAAGGAGGAAGTGGAGGAAGAGGAGAACTAAGCCTACTGATATAAACATATATTCAGGGGTTGAACACAAGACTGTCAAGTAGATAAAATATATAGAATCAAAAACCCAGTAAAAGTAACCAGGAATATTTGTGAATCCAGGAATAAAAATAGCTAATTGGTTCCTTTTTATATTAGATTCTGCTCTGTATATTTTTATATATTAAGTAAACTACATAAATAAAACTAAATAGCAAGAGCTATTTTTATCATTTTTTAAAATAAGGAATTGGAAGCACAGAGAGTTTAAACAACCTGAACAAACTGACTTATAAATATTACCAAAATTTGAACCTAGGAAACCTGGCTTCAAAATTTGAGCCCATAACCATAACGCTGTATCATTTTTAGTGTTTAATAAATATCATATTTCTTATTAATGGAGAAATGACAGGCCACTTAAACTGTTAGGAAAAACTGTCTAATCCATTATACCAAAATAAAAATCAAACAGACAAAAATTAAAACCCTAAATTAAAAAATAAAAATAATGATGTTATATTTCTGCCTCATATCATATACTTAGTAATATTCAGATGGGTTAAAAATATAAAATCAAAGCCAATTAGAAATGTATTCATCCATAATAATTTTATAATCTTGAAATCTTAAAATGGGTAAGGACTTTTCTAAGCAAGGCACACCATGTAAGACCCTAAGTAACTTAAATTCCTGGCACACAGTACTTAATACTCATTTGTTGAATAAAAGTACTACTGAATGAATGAATGAGATGAGATGAGATGAATGAAATAGGATACTTACTATATGACTTTTTGCATATGATAAATCTTAAGGGAAGATTTATCATCTTTTTTCCTCCTAAATAATCTTCTCTTATTCATGCCTTATCCTAAAGGAGATCACTAAAATAAAATAATCTATATCCCAGAGTTTGAGAAGTGAGTGCATGCATGCTTGTAAAATTTGATAATTCTTTTTCATTTTGAATGAGACAGTCTCCATATATCTTCTAACCAATTATTACTTGTATGAGCTTGTATGAGCATGAACACACACATCATTGTATATTTCTATATGCAGTTTTACAAGAATATTTTATTATTTTAAAAGTTTTAGATTTCCTCTTATATTCTAAAAAATCTGCATTTTGACTATTAAAACTTGGATTACCTAGAACAAAAAATAATAATCAAGTATTTGAAAAATTTGTTTGCCTTATGCAATTCACTTGTGTGTGTGTGTGTGTGTGTGTGTGTGTGTGTATGTATAGACGCATAGAGTAGCAGGGGATTATAGAATAGTAAGGTCCACAAAGATTCAGTGGACTCTGCTTACAGTGGATTAAGGATTTAGATAAAGTTTGAAGGCAAGCCCTTAATCTTCAGAGTATTCCAATGACATCTAATCAATTCCTCATATGATCCTCCTTACTCAGGTCTACGCTGAGAGCCTTCATACACACTATGATGCCAATAGATGATATCAACTCAAACTCCAATTTTCCTTACAGAAATTTAAATTTTAACTACCATCAAAGCTATATCCTAAATAGATGCCACAACATATAAGCTCTGTGTGTGTGTGGGGGGGGGGGGTCTCAGGGTCTCCCTTATCCCCAGAATCATTCTGATAAGAAAATCAACTTTTCCCTCTCTCTTGTTTTTCCCAGTCATAACTGGATGTACAGAATACTCTTCTGATCTCTTCTGATACACTCACATGATTATTTAAGATACCACTTGCCCTACCTTGCTCAGAAAAAATGCAATGTCTTATCCTGTGACCAAATAATATCTAAAACTTATTATTGATCCCCAGTATTATGTGCAGAGATTCTTAGAAACAGATCAAATCCTATGTTGCTTTTGTTTTCCTAAAAAAAAGCCGAAAGTATAATCTTTTTCTGAACTATATTTATGTGATTGCTTAATTAATATAGTTAAAATGTAGATGAACTACTCACTAGAATATATTTACATTGATTTCACAATTTTTTTGGAAGAAAAGTTACTTACAATCCTATAAGCTACTCTTTGTTTGTTTTTCTCCTTGTGCTCATTGTCACAAAAGCCAGGAGTCATTTTATTATTCTATACTGCTTTTTTTAAATTAATTCCTCACCAGCAACTTCTATAAACCTGGCCCCTCAGGTACATTATAACCTTTCATGTGTTTAATTACATCTAGATCACAAAAACGTACAGCCATTCTTTTCCCATTGCTATTATTTCTAGATGAGTTAGAGTGGTATCTTCAAGATTTCTTAACCCAAATCATGTTAAACATTGTAAAACAAGCTCTTAATCTTTACTTCACATCTTTTCTTCATGTTCAACTTTATGATCTCTAAAACAAAAAGCCTTTGAGGCATTCTTGTTAGACTGTTTGTCCTCTTAGAAGAAAACCTTTAAAAAAAAAGAGGAAGTTATAGATAGCATTAAAAAGGTAGAAAACAAAATTGAAGTGTGAATAAAGTTCAGTTTTACTTTATCTTGCATATTGCTTTTTATAACCTCCAGCAACTTAGGATATCCATAATGTGTAGTATATTTGCATAGATAAAAGGGATGGATACATTCCGCATTAAGATTGTTTCCTCAAAGGACTGCTAAACCTTTTTAGATTTTTGGCAGAATAATAAAATAGTCAAGTATTATGATCAACTTTCAGTACACTTTTTAATTTTTTCAGTCCAATGTCTTTCCTTTTGCTTTTGAACTTTCAGTAAAAGCAACCAAGAGGCTATGAGAAGTTGCATCATAGACAATGAAGAATATATGTGTTGGCTAAGCAACAAAATAGTTGCTTTCTTTTACTGGCTATTTATTTGCAAAATAGTAAGTGGATTGTTCCTTCTTTGTAAATCTAGAACTAAAACAAGTATAAAATACAAAAAATGCCTTTAACACCCTATAGTCCCCAATAGTATCTGCGACCCTCTATTTTAAACCTGAGTTTCAGAGAGATGTGCTTCAGATGAAATACTGCAGTCCTCACTGTCTTTAAAAAAAAAACAGTAATATCACTGCACTGACATTTTCTTTTACAGTGACACTAGAATTACTAATACCACTATAGGGATGTCTGAAACTGCTCACTTCAAAGCTGGTAGTGTCCCTTTTTCATTTTATATCCTTTACAGACTGTCTTCACTTTAGAGGTTAGTAATTCATTTCCATTGAAATGTTCATTGGAATAATTCAGTAGTATTTTCAGGATCTGAGACACTGAGAGTAACGTAAGAGAACTTGCTGGAAGCTTTTGTTTTATTTTAGACTTTTACTAGAAAAAAAATTTTTTTAAATCTCTTTTTTGTACTAAGTATGGAGAAATCTATAGTAAATAAAATATATGCAAATGAGTATTATGTAAAACAATATATGTGCGTATTTTAAATGATTATAATAAATGAGTCACATCTTACCTCTACTAAATTTATAATATTCTGATATTTTTTTATAGAAAGATTGGTCAATAAAAGAGGAAAAAATACAACTTGAAATTGAAAACACACAGATCTGACATATGACATATATTTTTACAGTTCAGGCTGTGGCTATCTAAACTGACCTTAAATCTAGAATATTATGATCTGACTTGAAAAGTACTTGAAAGAGAATATGATTCAAATAAGTTACGTTTATTCAGAATTGAAATAATCTAAAAATTCTTGCTCTGATGGAGGACAGTGTACAAAGATATTTCTCAACATTTTTTGCCCAAGCCATTCCTTCTATTATTTGACAACTATTTGTCACTTGTGATTAGGCTATAGGATAAAATAATCATCAGATGAATTTCCTGTTTTCTCTGATTTCACAGTGCAATGAAGACATTTTTTTTGAGCCTCCATTAAAGTACAAGAAACATATCCAATTTGTAGATTAGTAAGAAAAGGATCAACTCTTGTACTTAGAAGTGTATAGTACATTGGTTGTGCAGCCCAATAACACATTTACGATTTTTGGTCATTTTGAAAGAACATAAATTATGCTATTCATAAATACCTTAATGCAACATTGTTGTTTGAAAAATAAGGTAAAGTTTATAATAGTGCAACCACTTTACATATAGGCCCTTCAAATCTTAATTTCCAAGAAAACCAGATGCAACAAATTGATGCATGTTTGCTCATTCTGAAGACAGAATTATTCCAGTATTCAGGAAAAAGCAACTATCAATCAAACAAACAAATCTTTGTATTAATTCAACAAGACTCAGCTGAGCAGATATCTAAATGCATTAGCATAGCATGTCTGTGAAAGAATAGAAATATTAATAGATTAGCTGTGTCTCTCATCCACATTTCTAATTCCTCACCTTTAGGGGATTTACTTATAAATACTATATTGCCTGACATTGACTCATGACCACCAATTAGTCCCATTACAATATTCTACCTCGCACTGACTTTTCTTATTATACATGTTTTTCTAAATTTCCTTTCCTTCAGTGTAACTTAAATTTTCTGAGTCTATTTTTCATAGAACTTGACTATCTTCTAGGAATCAAGAAATTATATAATGCTAATGGGAGTATATAATGTTAATGAGTTTATATATTATTCTACCATACATCTCTGTCATTTTCTTCTTAAAAATTTATTGTATTATCTGCATGAAATAAAGTGCAGAGTGTTCGGTTTAATGAGTTTTGGCAACTGTATACATCTGTGTGTACACCTGTTACTGCGTGTATTGGTCAGAATTTCCAGATAAACGGAACAAATGGGAGATAGATGATAGATAAATAGATAGATAGATAGTTGATAGATAGATGATAGATGTATATAGACAGAGATAGAGATATAGAAATAGATATATAGGGTGAGATTTATCATGAGTGATTTGCATATGTGATTATGGAGGCTAGGAAGTCCCACAGTCTGCCGACTGCAAGCTGGAGACCCAGGAAAGCCAGTGCTGTAGCTCTTATCCAAATCTAAAGGACTGAGAACCAGAAGGGCCAACAGTGTCAGTACCTGTCTGAATCCTAAGGCTCCAGAACCAGGGCGACAGAACCTTGATGTCCAAGGGCAGGAGAAGACGGGTGTCCTAGCTCAAGCAGAGAGCAAATTTTCCCTTCCTCCACCTTTTTGTTCTCTTCAGGCCCTCAATGTATTGGATGAAGCCCACTTGCATTGGTGAAGACAATTTCCTTTACTCAGCCTACCAATTCAAATGCTGATCTGTTCTGGAAACACTCCCAAAGACACACTCAGAAATAATATTTTACTAGTTATCTGGTTATCCCTCAACCTAGTCAAGTTGACACATAAAATGAACCATCATAGGGGCAATGTTTGTATTTATCCTGCTTGAGTTTCCTGAGCTTCTTAAATTTGTAGTGGGTGTCTTTCATCCATTTTGAAGGCTCTCAGCTATTATGTCTTTATTTCTTCTGCTGCATTTTCACTCTCTTTTTCTTTTTTGGCAAGCTGGTTGTGCACTAGGCCATATCATGTTCTACCATAGATCTCCAATTCTTTCTTTTTCTTTTTTAGCCTTTTTTTAAAAACTGTTTTTTTCGGTACAGACTTTTTTTGTTATTATTAATTCAAGTTCATTTTTTCCACTGTTCAGTACATTAATTTTTAGAATTCATCAGTGACTTCTTTATTTATGATGTATTTTAATTTAACATTTTTTTCCATTTTATTCTTTTTATTAGTTTCTTTGTCTCTGATAATTTCCCCATAACATAATACACATTGCTCACAATTTTAAGTATGTACTTGGGCATTTTTATTATAATTACTTTAGAGTCACTTTCAGAGAACATCAGTAGCAGGGAAATCTAGTTTCTGCTTCTCATGATAGTTTCTTTTATGACCATGTGTCATATGTTCTTATTTATTCCTGTGTATTGTGATACTAGTGTAATATTGTTAATCTTTTAAAATGACATACCTTTTCTTGAGCCAGACTGAGTGGGGAGCTGGATCAATCTGATCAGTAGATGAGCAATATCTGGATTTTTTGAATGTTTAATTTGATTCAGTTTACTAATAGGTTCAATTTTTTTTTTTTTTTTTTGCGGTACACGGGCCTCTCACTGTTATGGCCTCTCCCGTTGCGGAGCACAGGCTCCGGACTCACAGGCCCAGCAGCCATGGCTAACAGGCCCAGCCTCTTGGCAGTATGTGGGATCTTCCCGGACCGGGGCACGAACCTGCGTCCCCTGCATCGGCAGGCGGACTCTCAACCACTGCGCCACCAGGAAAGCCCAGGTTCAAATATTTTTAACCATAAGATCAGAACTTTTCCTTCTTTGGGAGATATGAGGAAAGATGAGATTCTATAGATCTTTTTGTGCTTTACAGCTGAGGCTCGATTTTTGGCACTATAATTCTCTTTATGCTCTATACCCTACTGTCAGCTTTCTGTTCAATGTGAAATTCTTCTTTCTCTTTAGTCTTGACTACCCTTTCTGTGCCTAGAGAGATCTTTTTGAAGGATTTGTGTAAGAGGGGTTTCTCTCAGAATTTTGTCATCTCCCTCTTACCTCCATCTACAGTAGATTTTCCTATTTTCAGTGCTCTGTCTAATGAGAAGAGCCATAGGTCTCTACTCTCTTATTAAGTGTGGATCACTTTCCATAAAGTATTTCACTTATTATTTTTTTTTTTTTTTGCATATTCTCTGATGATTTCAGGGAAGCTAGGATATTTAAGCAGGTCTGGCTTGTTGGGCTGTTTATGTGAAAGCTACAATCTGTTGCAACTATCTAGAACACAGAAGAAACAGAGGTCTCTCTCTCTCTCACACACACATATGCACTTTTGTTGTTTTGCTGATAACAAATAATTAATTTATTAGCAAGACTTTCCATTCATTTATCAACAAGATGCTTTGTAGACCTATGGCTAAGAGACGATGTTAATATGCAGCCACTTACTCCTTTCTAGGACTGGTAAATAACCTAGTCGGAACATCTTCAAAAAAGGAAATTCCATGTTATTTTAGGTAAAGTTATTCAATGTTGAATCATCACTGCAGTCTGGGCATTTCCTCTTGTGTGATCTTTATTCTGTTATTTAAGGTGTTTTAATTTATACTTAAAATTTTCCATGTTCTTAAATATGATTATTAGGTTTATCTTAAGAATATGCTCTTTAGAATAGCTTTCTTAAGTGATTTCCTAATAGCTTTAGGTGTTCTTTGTAAAGAATTATTAATTTTTTGTCCATCTCATTTTAACTATAATAGAGTTTGCCATGATTTTACTGCAACCTATTTCTTGCTTGGTCTCCAACAAGAAAAAGAAACAGGAGAAGAACAAGTGAGCTATCGTGGTTCTCAAAAATCTTATATTAAGCCTCACTATCATTTTTTTTTATCATTTTAATCTTTAAGAAAACAAATATTAACATGTTTTAAATACCCATCAAGTGTCAAATCTAGAATCCATTAGCAAACATAACAGATATGAACATGTGCATGTATGAGAGTGACTGTAAAAATACAGCCCAATTTTCCCCCAACCCTTCAGTTGGTCTCACGAGCTTCCCTTTTCTGAAGTTGCCAGAATGACCCCAAATTTTCTTTTATTTCTTTATAAAAAATGTTAGATCCATTTTAGTCATCATCCTTCATCCTATTATATTCTCATAGTAACTCTTCATTAAGAAAAACATTTGGAACTGGTTGGCTTTAGTTTGGAAAATCCTAGATTTGCTATTGTTTTCCTTGACATGGTTTAAATAGAACTTTGTTTTACACTCTGCAACATGCTGAGGAAGAGTCTATAAAGTACTGAAATATTCATGTTTGTGATCCATTGTAGTCATTCCCTAGTGCCTTCTGGGTTTTGCAAGAATGAAACAAAGAGGAGTTATGTAAGTATCAGCAGTATCGCGCGGCCTTTCAAAATAAACTTTACAAATGAAGTGTTTGGGAACAGTTTGTGTTTGTCAGAGATAAACTACTGAAACTAAGCAAACTTGGTAATTTATTAGAGTTTGCAGAACACATAGACAAAGAGCAGGTTATTATTTTAATAGTTGTATCTAGGTAACTCAGATAAATATTGAGATACAATGCTTGGGAAAATTATTTCTACTTGTAAAATTAGAGAAACATAAATGATTGTACATATTCAAGGACCATATTGTAACACAATAAAAATTAACATGAAAATTATGACATTTGGATTTTATTATCTCCTTTTAATTACTATGCATGATAATAAAGTTATTAGGTCTATAGTCATTAAATATATTTTATGTCAAAGAGATTAATAAAACAGTGTCAAGTTGGGGTGTGATGTCACCAAGATGGCAAAATAAGAGGACCCCAGCCTCCATTCCCCCATGGTTATCAATTACTAGGCAACTATTCATGAACAAAAATTGCTTTGGGAGAGCTCATGAGTCTATGTAATAGACTTCGACAAGATAGTGGAAAAAGAAAACACTAAGAATAATCACACACAAAAAGAAGGAAGAACAGCCTCATTTTTCCTGCATTACCCCACCCCCAGCAATACCAAAAGGGAGCTCACCAGCTGGAATAGTTCCCCTCCCTGGGAAAGGGAGAGTGAGATGAGAGACCAGCTTCTCCAACCTTTCAGAGCACCCTCAAAGGACCCGCTTTGGTCTCAGCCCTCCCAGAGACCAGCAAAGCTGAGACAAGTAGAGGCACCTAGGAACAAGGAAGAAGGGCAGCCGCCTTATAACAGGAGGAACTGTGGTTTCCAGTAAGCTACTCTGCAGAGGACCCCAGCAGCTATTGCCATGGAAGAAATCAAGGACCACCACAGCTGCCTCGGACTCCTTGCAGATTTCATCAGTTTTTACCCCACAGGTATTTGTGTTGGCAGATGCCAGCCACCTGGGTCCCCAGCCCTGCTTTGTTTTCTCCGCCCTCACTAGAGCCTGGGATCCATGTGGCAGCCAACCCTGGCCTCAGTGGCTGCATGAGTGCAAGATGCTAGCCTGGACCCCTGCAGTTATCCCTCACTACCAGGGAAATGCTTGAGATTAGCCCTTCCAGTTGTGCGCTTGCATGCTGCTGACCTGACCTCATTGGCCTCTACTGCCATGTGTGTGACCTTAGTGAGATCCTGCAGCCACAAAAGTGCACACCAATAGCCAATGCCTCCATAGCTGCTTGTAGGCCCAGATTCAGCCCTATCTCTAGTCCCTGGATTGCACCATTGAGCTCAACTAGCTAGGGACCCTCCTGGCAAGGGCTGAGGCCAACAGCAGGCACACTGGTGGCTGCAGGGTGCCTGCTGTAGGTATATATTACCACGGATGCTGGGTGTCCCCACAGGCCCAGGACAGTGGAGGCTGGTATCTGGAATCAGGCCAGGTGTGAGCAGATGCACAACTGGAGGGGCTAATTGCAGGTGGGCATGGTGGTGCAGGCCAGTCATGGGAGACGGGGCTGGGTCTGGGTCCACAAGCAGCTGAGCATGCCCAGCCTGTTGGTGCACACATCTGTGGCTGCAGGGTCTCCCTGCAAGCTGTACACATGGCCATGGAGACAAGGCATGTATATATATTTTACTATCGTATCCTTGTAGCTCAAACTACAACCTGGCACAGAATAGACAGAATAATTGCTAAAAATTAATAATCAAACATTTAGATGTATTATTTTTGTTTTACAGAAAAAAAATTAAAATCCCATCCAAGCTAAAAAAGGATGAGATGTAAAGCACAAATTTAGAATTTACAGTTCTCTTATTCCTGTTTTGAAAATAAAATGTAAGAAAACCATAAATGAAGTCCTTTACTTAACAATGAATCATCTTTTAAATTTGCTGTTAGTATAATTCAATAAACTGGTAATGTAGCAGAGATAATTTCTTCTAATATGTAAGAAGCTAAATTTTCAAATAACTTAAATGATCAGTCCTTCTCTAAACAATTTAATAACACAAGAATATGACATAAAACATCCAACCTCCTTTAAGAGTAGATCTGATTGCATTTTCAGAAATTACAAAAATTTGCTTCAATGCCTGAGTACATTTAACATATGTGCCTTGTTTGGAAGCTAAGTTAATTTAATAATAACATTTAATAGTGTAGTATTAGAGAAACATACAACCTTGTTTTCTCTGATCTATCCACAAAATAACTGCCTTAGACACTAACCTAAATGATTCCTCAATAAACTTTATGTATTTAAGTACATCCCTGCAAAATGCTCAGATTTCTCCACTTAAATATTTCCAGAGCACCAGGCCAGCAAAGACTATCAGCATCTGGAGACAGCATTTTCAGACAGATTGGTACAAGATGAAATTAGTAGGAGATGAAAAAAGGAGAAGGATTTAAACTTGGGACTCAGGATGGTTAAATGACTTACCAATGACACCAGGAAATGAAAATCATCAGATTTGAGGCTTATGTTCTTTGTACTACATGATGAAGGAAGACTTATACATAAATTCCTTTTTTTTCCCCCAAAGAATGAAATCTCCTTACTAAACTCTAAAAAATATCTCGGCCATGCCATCTCTCGGATAAATAGTAGAACAAAATCATTATGCGTGTGTGTGTGTGTGTGTAGTGTGTGTTTAAATATGTGTGCCTGTGTGTTGTGGTAAGTGTTTAGATGTGTTGATTCCAAAATAAATCATTTCTACGTGTATGTAGTGGCACTAGTAGTGCCTGTGGTACCTTGTAGGATTGTTGTCCTGGACTCTTTACTCCCTCCGGCAAGGTAACTTTGCTGTGCCCTCCCTCTCTGGGCAGAGTATATTCACTCTGCCACATTGATGATGGTACTGACCAAGTGACTTGTATCCATCACCTATATGTGATACAGTGAGAGACACCTTGAGTAGAAGAGAAATATACATTCATTATTTCCTTTCTTTTCCTTCCCACCATCTCTTCCCTCTGTTCTTCACTTTCATTTAATACCAAACAGTACTTAACTTCATCCCCATAACTGCACTCTTCTAGCATCTGGGAAGGACAAATGATTTATTCTAACCCTTTAGGGACTTACCATAGATGAGGAGATGGGGTTACTGGTTGTGAAGAGAGAGAAGGAAAAGTTCCTAACTAATGCATTACATTACAGTGTAGCACACAGAGATTTAGTCAAAGTTCAAGAGGACCATTCAAAAAGACTTTCACTTTGTGAAGTAAAGAAGATCTTGAAGGTGATGAAAATTTGCACATTCATTACAATTTCTGTAACAGTAGTATCAAAAATGCATATATAACATATTTTATTTTATTTATTCTTCAAATATTTATTCATTTTAAATACACATTCCCTACCAGATATTGCTAGTGAACCTAAAACAATAAAACAGGAAATTGAAAATCAGATCACTTACATTTTCATTTGGTCCATTGTACTAGTCTCATTTGTCCTCTCCTCATATAAGACTGTCTATGAATATTTTCATGGTTGTTAATTCTATTATCCTTGAAGGTAACTTTAGAGTATGAAGGGTAAATTAATTGCTTTTAATGTTTATAAGGATGACAGTAGGGTATTCAGCTTGTGTCACTAACAGCTTTCTTGATTCAGCAACTACTTAAAAATAGTTTTCTAATATACTAGAGTGTTATAATTAACTGACAATTTATGCTTTCTAATCTGTAAAGACTAAGCAGAGATTAATAGTTGATATTTATCTACAAAATTACTAAATGAAAATAATAAGACATGCAGATAGACAATTTTTCTAAAGGAATTAAATATTTTATCAGCTTGTTTAAATATTTTATCAGCTTAAGTTTTATCAGAAGTTGACTGATTCTGTTGAGAAGCTCACCTGGTCATTTTAGAAACATGCTAATTCTACTCTTCCCCCTCTGAAGGGCAGAAGGTACTACCTAATGAATTTTCAGGAGTCAGGTCTCGGCTTCAGACCTTGCATTGTAAATCTTAAGACACGGACTGGAGCATCAAGCACAGTCACTCAAATTTGGTGCAGGAGTGTTATTTGTACTTTTTAGCATTTCTTTTTTATGTTTCTTGAGGTAATTGTGAATATTTTACATTAAATTTTTAGGAAAAAAGATTGTCATCATGTTTCCTTAGTTTTATATTTAATCTCTGACAATTCTGTATAATTTTATTACTAAACATTGGCAAGTAAATTTTCAGTAGGCTAAGGCATTTTACTCTGGACATTTTTAAAATTTAATTTCCTCTTGCTGATCAATTGTCTTTTCTCTAGCAGTATGCCCTTGAAATTATAAATCTGAGCTTAATAAAATGAATTGCCTTTTGAATAGAATTAGTTTTTTAAGTGAGCAAAAGATACATTTATATGTTCTTCCCTTCACCTTTACTCTGTTCAATCTAATTCAAAGTCTGTTTGCTATATTGCTAAAGTTTATTCCAAATCCATCTACCATCTCATATTAGCATCTACCAATATAACCCAGACTTCCTAAACTTTGATGGATGCTTCCATTTGTTCCTCCTGTTTCCATTTCTGAGTTCCTAAAATATCAGTACTATTCTCCAAGCAGCCAAGGTTATCTTTCAAAAAAAAAAAAAAATACTCTCATTATCATAACCCTTCCTTGCACAAAATCCCCCAATAGTTTTCCTTTGCAATGAGAATAAAAAGCAAACATTTTTTCATGGCCTACAAGGCCATCTGGTTCTTGCCTATTTCTCTGCTACCTTATACTACATTCCTTCTTCATCTCTACACCATATACATAGTAACTTCTCCTTCCTCTTTTAATGTTTCAAGTTTATTTCTTTAAAGAGACCTCCTCTGACATCCCTGACTACAGTAACTGCCTCATAATTCTGCTTAGCTCACTGTCTTCATGAAATGTATCAACATTTATTTTATCTGGTTAATTTATTTACTAGTTTTAAAATTATATCTCCTCAATAGAAAGGGACCTTTTCTGTATTGTGAAGTGCTAAAATCCCAGTAAGTAAGACAATTCATGATATATGTTAGTCATTTAAATCACTTTTAAAGTCAATTTGTGGGATGAAAAGTGTATTAAATAATACAGTGCTACTTGTAATATATGTTGTTTTGTATGGCATCTGTAGAAATTGAAGCTTATTTTCTTAATATTATAAGACTCCCCCACCCCGCCCCTCAAATAGCCTATGCCCTGACATAATCATCTCCCCTTGAGTGTGGGCAGGAACTGAGTTTATGACGGGACATGACATCCAGAGTTAGGTTATGCCCTATGACAATGGTGAAGGGATTTTCCAGATGTAATTAAGAAACCTAATCAGAAAAAAAAAAGAAATCTAATCAGTTGAATTTTAGTTAATAAAAAGAGCAGACTTTCCTGTTGAACCTGACCTAATAAGATGTATCCTTAAGGGAGGCTGGAAGCAGTAACAGAAGCCTTTTGGCCTTGTTAGTCATAAATGATTCAAGGACACAGATTCACTCCATCTTGTTATTTCAACATAAACAAGAACATTGTCCTTTTACTCATGTTCAAATTGTACTCATGATAACAGGAAGGCACCGGTTGAAGTTAGAGACTCTCTTTTTATTTGAAGATGACACAGAGGAGCAAAGAATAGAAAGTATTATCTAATCTAGTATTTTTGTAGATCCAATTAATAAGCTTTACATAGAATAATAAAGTTGATTTCATATGAAGTTTTATTCCCTCAGCCATGTATCACTATAAATAGCTGTGAATACAGAATATTCATTTTGTAAAGAGTAAAGTCACATTATTTTATGAGATGAACATTTGAGATGAATAAAAATCTTGCATTTTGGTAGAACAATTTTATTACATTAAAATGTTCTGTTTAGGTATTTGAATTAAAGTATCTAATTATAAAGTACTATGTATTCCACTTTATATTAAATTTAATATCATTTTTTTCTAGACAGTGAGAAACTAAGGCTGTTAAATGTCAGTTATATTCCTTAGAATTTTTGCTTCACTTTTAATTTGTCATTTTTCAGATTTTATACAGAGCAGAAATCTTGTATAACCTTAGAAACTTTGAACAGTTACCTAATTAAGGTTCTTCAAACATGCTTTATAATTTTACAACGAAGCTTTCACTTCAGGAATGTTTAAGTGTTCATTCTTCTTACAAGTTATAGCCCAGAGAGTAAGACCATTATGCTTACACACAAAATATGTGATTTCCAATATAAGAGAAACTTGTTCAGTTTTTCTCTTTGTTGAGGTAATCTTCCTGATCCGTGAAAGTAAGGATAAAATAGTATAAAATTTGTGTTTTGGTCTTTTAAATTCTAATTTTTTTCCCTTAATATGTGGTTTTTGTTTTGTTTTGTTTTGGTAGACTGAGTCTGTACGAACTGCTATTTCAATCAAGTAAATTAACATCGGACTGTAATAACACAATGTATTTTTTCAGTTGAAAATGTATTAGAAAATAGTCTAGACCAAAAAGCTGGAAATGGGAGTCAAAGTAAGTTCTCCTTCAAGTACTATGTAAAAAAAAATTAACCTTTCCCTGGATTTTCCAAAGTTTTGTTTTACAGTAACTCAGGAAAATCATGAGTATTTGAGACAATCCATTCTATTTATCTTGTATTTACACTTTAAGAATGTAATTTCTAATTAAACAAACATTAAGAATAGTGTTCCAAAATGTCCATGAATTTAACAGTGTTTAACTTGCCTCTGATCCCACCATTATTCACTTAAGAATGGTCATTTGATGGACTTGTCAGGTCACTGAAAGTGCATCTCTTACTAACCCACTGAACTGAGATTTAAACATAAAATATAAAGTATATATCTATATATTATACATGTGTATGTTTTATATATATATATATATATATATATATGATTGCCTCTTACTCAAGAGAATACTAGAGCTTATATTACAAACCTTATTTTTGTAATAGTTTTGGTCTTTTTGAGATTATTATAAGGGGAAATTATTTTCAGAACATCTCACAATATAAATAAGCTTTTTAACTCTTCTATTGGATTATAGTTATCACAAAAGAGTTATAAGGTTCAGCATTATTTTTCTCATCATTAAGTTACCTTGTAGAACATTAAACTCAAAAGAGTATTAGAGTTTCCCACAGTTTTAGACTAAGTAGGAGGTAAAATTTTAATTGAATCTCAGATTTTCTGTTACCAGTTTCTATTTGAATAATTAGACTGATATAACTGCTGCTGTACAAACAGGAAGACAGAAACCTCTTGTAGGAAACAGAGGAACATAGGCAATATATCTTGCAAAACGTTTGCGGGTAAGGTTTGCAAAAAAAGGTTTGGGGTGAGAAGAATAACTAAAATATTCTGTTTACTGATACAAGGACAGAGGAGGCAGATTATTCATAAGGAATGCTAGCTTCAGAAACTTTTCATTTCGAATCTATTAAAACTCAGTTGCTCAGGAAGAGGATTTTTTAAAATATGTGGTTTGTGCTTGGGATAATCAATTTCTCATACTCTGCAACAATAGCTGCATTGCATTCATTTAGAATAAAGTTTATTCCTTAAACCTGTCTCTTCATCTTCTGGCTATAATTCTTTCCAGAGGGCACTCCTGCAGACTGTTCAAATAGTACACAATCTTCTCCACCGCACCTTCTATCTATGAATCTAAAACTGGGAGGCAATCCTCTGTGTTCCTCATTGCTGTTTTTTAAATGAAGTTCCATTCCTCTTTTCTAGAAATCTCCATCTTTTAATCACACATCTTCAGACACCCCCAGATCTCTCATTGGAATTCTCTGCTGACAACCATAGTGTACCTCATCTTAAAAACTTTATTTCCTACTCATTTCCATTGTCTCCAACACAACTCATTTTAGAATTGCTGGTGATTTTAGCATCTACTAATTGACCCTCACAACAGCTGGCCCTCTCAGTTTCTTGACCTCTCATTACTGATGTAGTTGTTGCTTTGCAGCCTCCTCCTAGCTTCTGGGTATAACCTGAAACTGAGTTCCCCAGTACGGGGAGGGCAGGAAAAGACTGAAGAAAAAGGCAAACCACTCCAGATTGGTAGGTGGCAGGTTTAATAAGCAAGGGAATTTACTTAAGAGGCTTGTCCTCAGTGACCGCGAGAGAAGCAGATTCCATACCCTGCCCCCAGAATCTTAAAAGTTTATATAGAGGCCTTAAATGAGTTCAGTCATGTACCTAGTCCAGGTAGCTTCAATACAACATTTCTATTACAAGGCTGTCTCCTTGGGGCAATTTCTGGGAGCAGGAAAGACAAGTGGAATGCATATTCCAAGGATGGGCTTGGTGAGGGTGGGGAAATTCCAATTACCTGGTTCTGACTTGTGGTCAAGCCTTTTTGAAGGCCTCCTCCAACTGTGGTCTACCACCTACCTCAACCTTGCACTCCTGAAACCGAATCCTTACAAATAATGATATCACCTCAACAGTTTCAACTTTATGTATCTTACTCTCCACCTATAATCCCCTACATTTAGGGTTCATTCCCCCTATGACCCTGAAAATTCTCATACCCTGCCTGAACTAGTATGCTATAGATCCTACCACTTTTACATCACCACTTGGATATATCCACTTTCCTAATTTCCCAGTTAAATTTTTGCACTGAATTATCATTTGCCTACATCTCCAACCGACTTAAATCACTCTATCCCTTATTATAATTATTTTGCATTATCATGTCTAGCTAATTAGCTCTTCATCATAGTGCCTCTCAATAGCGTCTTTTCCTGGGTAGTTGAGTAAAGCCGGAGGAAAAACAAGCTGACTGATCTCATTCTATATTTGTATCACTAACTTTAGCAGTAGAGTTCTTATGGTGACTAGCAATCATATTTTTCTCTCCTTATCTACTCACTATTAACTCTTTCTACGATTTTTTTCAAGCCTTCTTCTCTCTCTCTTCCAGTAACTTTCCTCTATTCTCACTCTTGGGTGATGGTATTGACATTTTAAATTGGACTTAAAATATCATAAAATTTACCATCTTCACCATTTTTCAGTGTACAGTTCAGAAGTGTTAAATATATTTACATTGTTGTAAAACAGATCTCCAGAACCTTTGACTTTGACATTATTCAGAAAGAGAAATAATTAGAAGTGAACACCCACCAGTGCCTTGGTGCAGACCAGCACATTTTTCAACATGCCTGCATTGACCACATGCTTAATTTGGTCACTCTGCATGAGATACCCAAACTCATGAAAAAGCTAACACTTTCACAAGTGTAGTATGCCTATCCCCACTATCTTATTCAAGAGCATTAGAGCAGCGCTTTTCTTCTCTTGCTTCCTCTCTACTTGACCATGCCCATCAATAGACATGCTTTCTGCCATCTTAAATACAACTTTCTTAACCATACTTCCCCTCTCCAGCTACTATTTTATTTTTCTTCTCCTATTAAAAGCAAACAAACAAACAAACAAAACCTCCTAGAAGGAATGTATATTATATGCCTCCAATTTGTTTCTTCTCATTCTCTCTTAATGTAATACCAGTAGTTTTTCTTCTACCACTATTCAGAAACCGTTTTTGCAATACCACCTATGTTGCTAAATGTGAAGTTAATTTTTCAGTCTCTACCTCAATTAACTAGGTACTTCAAATTTCCCAAACCACTTAACACTGGATGCCTTGGGGCTCATTCCTGTTAAATCACCTCTGAACTTCAGATACATATCTATCTACTTAGTTGACATTTATTTTAGGATATCCAATAAATATACCATGCATCAGTAGCTCATTCCTTTTTATTGCTAAATAATATTCCATTGTATGATATAGCACAGTTGTCTATCCATTTACCAATTAATTGGAAATTTAGGTTGTTTCTAAATTTTTGGCTGCTTTGAATAATGCTCCTATGAACATCCATGTACAAGACTGTGTGAACCTATGTTTTCATTCCTCTTAGGTTTATATCTATAATTGGAATTTCTGGGCTATTTGGTAGTTTTATGTTTGATTCTTTAAGAAACAACCTTTTGCAAAGTGGCTGTACCATTTTACTTTCCTACCAACAATGGATTTGGGTTCCTGTTTCTTTATATCCTCACCATCATTTGTTTTTATTTATTATAGCCATTCTGGTAGGTAAAAAATTACATCTTATTATAGTTTTGATTTGCATTTCCCTATTGAGTATTATTTTTTCATGTCCTCATTAACAATTTGTATACCTTCATCTGTGAAATATCTCATCATATCTTTTTCCCATTTCTTGATTTCTCATTTTGTGCTGTTTATCTTATTGATGTGTAAGAGACTTTTATTGGATGTGTGTTTACTATTATTGTATCACAGTCTATTTTGTTTGTTCATTTTTCATTTCACCTTCTCAGTGAGACCTTCCCTAGCCATAATATGTACAGTTGCAATCAGCCTACAACTGGCTATCACCATTTGCTTTCTTATTTTTATTAATATTACATATCATCATCTAACATAATACAGGTTTTCTTTATTTAATAATTTTGATGTCTTTGTCTCTTTATTAGAATGTAGAGTCTATGAAGAAAACATTTTTTAATCTCTCTACTTGTCACTGCTTTGTACTTAACACATTGTAGGCTCTCACTATAATTAATCATTCTAAGAAAAGGATGGTTCAAGAAATTCAAGCAAAATAAATGTCCTTAAAATAACTGTGCATCATTCCTTTTTTTTGTGTTGTAAAATAATAATACCCTCAGGTTTTTACTGGAGGGGTGTGTATTTCCTTCTGAAAGTCTAGCTATTATTATAACTAACACATATAATATCAAATTATGTTAATAATTGTGATGCATTCATAGAAATATAGAATTTAATGCAATGCATAAGGACATATTGTGTATCTGTAAAATAATTTTGCTGTCCAAATAATTTTATTATGATTTTGTTTTTTAAACTCTTTTCATAAACAGATAAAAATTGATCAGTATTCAGTAATGAACAAAACACCTATAACATTTTGTCAAGCTTTAGAAAAATTAGTGTTATTGCCTTGTTCTTATCTTGCAGCTAGTTCTACAACTAAATCAATCTTGAGTTTGTTTTTAGCTTCCTGCCTACTTAGGTTTAGAACCAATCTATTATGAGCTGTCTGAGGTTCTTTTCTGGATCCTAAAGTAATCTCATCCCTAATGCTTTCATACAGTAACCACTTAATCTTCTTCATAGAGTGGGCAGAATAACCTTACACTTTATTTTTCTAATAAAATGTTTCTTGGCTAAGAATTTCAAGTAGGAGAAGAACTGGGCTATCTCATTCAGGCACACATGAAGTACACACCCAGCTCATTCACAAATTAAACAGTTTTTGAATTGCTGGTTTTATTTAATGTGTATAAAAATCTATATTTTTAAAATCTCTTTTTAACACAAATAAAAAAGAGAGAAATAATTCCTCTGTGGAGAACTTAAGGAAAGTAAGTAGATTTTTAAAAATTGAATTCTTTCATTTTACTGATGATAAATATGAATAAGTCACTTAAATTTTATATATCAATTCCGGCACTTAAAAAATGGAGATGACAATAATATTTAGCTAACCTATTATTGGGAACATGAATAATGTATGTTTGGTATATTATATATTCTAAACTATTGAGCAAATACATGTTATGCTTTTTAAAACACCTATTGGAAGGTTTTGAAACACATAGTTTACTAAACATTTGTTTTCTCAATTCACAGCTGATATGAAATGATCATAAAGCTACACTGTTTTATGGAGACCATTTAGTTTTCCAATAGTAGTGTCTGGTATATATAATAGAGGAATGAGAGACAGAAAGAGAGAAAGACAGAGAGAAAGGGACTCTATTAAGTTACTTGATGATAATCAAAATATTTAAATGAAAGCAATATTTTATAATAAGTTTTTAAATTTATTCTTCTTTATCCTCACATTCTGTTTGGTCTTGGAATATATATTTTTTTAATTAGTGTTCTTAAATGTCATCATAAAGTGCAAGTTCACTAAATTCCTTATGATACCATGTTACCTTTGTCAAAAGTATAGACACACACACACACACACACAGAGGTATGATAAAATTGAGTTAAGTTTAAAGAGTTTAACATAAATTTGGATACAATATTTCAGAATTGTTTCTCTTTACTTAACCAAGTTACAAATATAATTTCTCCAGGTTGACATAGACAGATAAGATTAATAATACAAGATTTGATTCTAGAAAAAAAATCTAAATCTAATTAACCTGAGTATGTGATCTCTTTTCACTTAATTTACATTTTCCTTCATGTAATATATGTGTCCTAAATTCTTGAAACCACCTTATTCACTACAAATTTAACTAAAATACCCTACATATCATAAAGTTGAACTAACATTGTCTTTGAATTAGTGAAAAATAGTGTTATTTTCATAAATTTTTAGGCAAATAACATGCATTTCAGTATGGAAATGCAAATTTATTATCTTACAATATAGTTTGCTTGCTAATTAACTTAAAATTACTTTTTTTCCCCTATGATATCATAGACATATTTTTGGCACTATTTCCCTAGGCCCCTAAATGTATAGTTTGTTACATATTTTGTGGATAATATTTATTGAATAATTGAAATTTCTCAGAATAAGTTAAAGTATGGTGAGAAGATTTTTGATAGTATTTATTCAGAAGTTGAAAAGTCATCCAATTCATTTTCTTGAAACTGAACATTATAGTAAAAACTTTACAAGCAAATGTCTAGTAAACTTAAATCCAGAATTTTTTTTCTTTCATTTTAAAAATTTTAGATTTCTTTTTTATTGAGTGACATCTATTTTGTTTTCTTTTTTTCACTGGAGTATAGTTGCTTTACAATATTGTGTTAGTTTATACTGTACAGCAAAGTGAATCAGCTATACATATACTTATATCCCCTCTTTTTTGGATTTCCTTCTCATTTAGGTCACCACAGAGCACTGAGTAGAGTTCCCTGTGCTATACAGTAGGTTCTCATTAGTTATTTATTTTATACATAGTATCAATAGTGTATATATGTTAATCCCAATCTCCCAATTCATCCCAACCTGTCCCCCTGCTTCCCCCTTGGTATCCATATGTTTGTTCTGTACATCTGTGTCTCTATTTCTGCTTTGTAAATAAGATCGTCTATACCAATTTTTTCAGATTCCACATATATGAGTTAATATACGATATTTGTTTTTCTCTTTCTGACTTACTTCACTCTGTATGCCATTTATTGATATAACATTATATAAGTTTCATGTTGTACATTATATGTCTACTTCTGTGTGCCCTACAGCGTGCCTGCCACCAAAAATTTAGTTTCCATCCATCACTACAGTTGATCCCCTTCATTTATTTCAGCCTCTCCAACCCCTTCAATTCTCTGTTCTCTGTTTCTACATATATTTTAAACCCAGAGCGCAGTTTATAACTGTTCTGAGAAGTATGCTATTATACATTTAAGGGTATTGTTCTGTAAGTTGGCATTTTAAAAAGCATAAAATACAATGCTTTTTCTTTAAAGAATTTACATTAGCCCTAAAGAAAATCTTGTTTTGTGAGATTAACTAATGTGGTTTTCACTCAGTAATACATCCCCCCAATTAAAACTGTTGAACAAGATTTCTTAAACAGTGAAAATACATAATACCATATAGTCACTGTAATGCTAAAAGTATTTGCACAATTCTCTCATTCTCATGAATGTTTGTCCACTTTTCTAACATATATATTTGATGTGTTTTTCAAAAACATCTGTTAGAAAACATTTCAAAGTATATTTTAAAATATTTACATACATCATATACCTAGCATAAACAATAAAAGCCAAATGTTAATTCTTATAAATCATACTACTAATGATTCACTCAATTTATTCTAACAATTTCTCAAAAAAGATAGTTTTTAATATTTTATATTAAGTAAAATATTTTATTATGCTAATAGCATAAAACTATTTTATTACAAAAACATTTTAAAAAATAGACTGATTTTTATTCATAGAAAATTTCCAAAATATATAATTCTATTGATAAGATTATGTTAAAAGTAGAAAATGACCTGTTATGAATAGAAAGATACAGGACTAATTTCCATTTGGAAATGATTTGAGATCATCTTTAGAGGGCAGCACCTAACTAGGGAAAGAGGTATTTCAGGTCTAAGCAGGAATTTGAGTACATATTATAATGGCTAAAACTGGCAGTTAAAAGTTGATTGTCCATTAAACTATCACTTATTCACAATTCAAATATAAAAAGAGGCTAAACAACAGCATCTAATAGTAACCTAAATCTGTAATGCAGTTGCAAAATACACTTTATTGAACATCACCAGCGGTTAAAAGCATATATATTTTGTCAATTAACATTGAAGCACATGGAGCAAATTTTCTTTATTCCTAGCATGGTAATACATAGCAACAGTAATCCATGCATTAACAACCATGTTTTATGAAAAAAAGAGAGTAGGAATGTATTTCACATTTAATTTGGATGATAGCAAAAAAATTGATAAAAAGATACAAATAGTGATGTAAAATGAATGAGGCTCTTCCTATATTATTTTATAGTTTTAATGAGGCTAGAATTTTAAAACATGGGTCAGAAAACTTTTGTTCCATGTTACTTGAATTAAAAAAAAAGAATGATAGTTAAGAATTATACAGTGAAATATTTTAATAATTACTTTATTAAGCATGCTCACATTAATGAAGCAGTTGTTCCATCACTCCATGATTGTGTAATGGGAATATCGTATCTGCACATAATCATTATTTCTGGAAATCCTTGATATGATAAAACAGTCTTCTGAACTTTTCTATACCCAATGACAATCCTTTTGTAAAGTTTTCAAACTATAAAAGACAAACTAAGACACTTCAAGGATTGTATAAACTGGACTCTAATAATCTTAGTGCTTAACATTAGAGACTGGGTGTGTTATTACTTATTTATGTATAAATGAATCACTTACACATATAATTAACAAATAATTTACTATCTCACCAGTAGATTATCAAAACTACCATACAGAGCAGCCCCTCATCCATTTATCCATTCAACAAATATTTATTGAGCATGTACTCATGCTAACCGTTCCTAGGAGCTGCCCAAGACTTCACAATATAGGCTCCTGTCTCATGAAACATTAAATTACCAGTCTTCTCATTTTACTTTTAGATAGGATGTGTGTGTGTCTCTGTGTGTGTGTGTAGTGACAAATGGGTACAGAGGCAGTTGTTCTGACTGCCCCATCAAGAAAAAACCTTCTTGTTTCTTTAGCACAATGTGATAAATTGTACTCATATAATATTTTAACTAAGGTAGTAGAAAAAGCATTTTCTACAATATTCTGTGCTTATGCTGTTATCTGTAAAACCACTTAAAATAATTTTTATTTTAAAATGTGGCTAAATTTAAAAGATACAAATATGTCTACAGTATTCTAATCCTTAATCATACATTTTAATTGGCTGTAATAGCTTATTAAAAAAATGAAGACATATAATTAGCATAATAATTTTAAGGAAATCTATTAACTCACTTTTACTTTTATCCAGTTCTTTAATTTTAATTTAAAAATATATGGTTTTAAGGGCATTACTTATTAGTAGTTACAGCAACTAGCCTGGTTTAGAGATTTAAAAATCAGACATTTAGACTAATTATTACTGTTGTACAGATCTCTGCATTCAAATGAAGTTCCAGGCATGCATGTAAAACTAAGATGAAGATGAAAGGGAGTTTTATTAAGACATTTATCTCCATGAAAAAGGCAAAATCTTGGCCTTGTCAGTTCTCAAGTTTTTATTAAGTATCTATAAAATACAGATAAGCCTTTATGTTGTCAAAATATCAATTTTAATGGAATGCATGGAAGATCCAGGGTGAAGCTTAAATTTGAATAGCATGATATACTATGAAATTACTAAAAAAGAGCAGAGGTATGCTTCAAGTATATCTTATGCTGACCTTAGATAAATAGCCCCACAAATTATAGATCAGCTATTTTATTGACATGAAAGAAACTTCAATCAGAAAAGAGAATAACATGTTTTGTTTGTGCCTTAATATTAGTCTGCAAAGCCAATGTATTTCTTGTCATATTATTATTATTATTATATTGCTTTACTTACCTTGAATGACTTACCTTGTGATTAACTTTTGAGTTATTATTATTTTACATGTTATATTTTAATTCTAAGGTTTTCAAGGACTTTAAATACCATAAAGTTGAAGTCTTATTAAACTTTCTTCAACTTTATGGTATTTAAAGTCCTTGAAAACCTTGGAATTAAAATATAACATGTAAAATAATTTTGACATTTCTTCATTTGGCCTCTGTTATGCTGAGCAATATTTGCAGCTGTGTAAACCATATGTTCTCCAATATCTGTTGAAAGAAAGCTAGTATTTGTAACTTAAACCTGAAATGTTTACAGAAATTTTTGAACATTTCAATAGATGCATGAAGATTTTTATCTTACTTACTTGAAAACTATATTCAACAGAGTTGATTTCCCTCAGAATCTTCCCATGGTTTTGAAATTCTCATAAGCATGCCAACTTTCATTTCACTCACATCTTATGTGGCATCATATTAAACAAATCTTAAGGTCCCCTGATATTACTCTACTTCCTATTTTCTCATTGTCTTCTACTGATGACAGATATTGGCTACAGAAACTGTGGTTGCATAATGTGGCTAGGACGCTGTCCATGGGCCTCTTTATTGTTTAGGCAAAATTATGTACATGGGAGGTTTAGACAGTCCCATTATGGCAGAATGGCTCAGTCTTCATATTTGGGCACTTCATTCTCTTCCACAAAGCCCCGCAAGGCAAAAGTTTTCCTAATGTTTTAATTGGCTTACCATATAAAAATTAATAGTATCAACCTGTGAACTGAACTCTCAGCACCATATGTTGCTTTGGAAGATAGTCTCTGATAATTTTATTTATTACCCTCATTAAGTGATCCGATAAACTTCATACAATCATGATCTGTCATTGCAGATAACATTTATTATGAAAGTATACAGACAGAGGGTGTCCTCACATCATTTAAAGAGGCCATGTTATGTTTCAAATTGATACATAAAACCATGAACTGTGTCACCTGGTGGCTGTCCACTGACCAACAAAATCTGTTCCCAAATTTGTTAATTTCTCCATTGCTGATGCCCTGAAGACTGTTTTTAGTTGCATCCACTTTTTGGCTCATTTAATTTTATTTGTTCTCATGATTTCAATGATCTTAATTGCCATCCTTAGATCATTGCCTTATTTGCTGGCACCTTTATTTTAAATGGTCCATATCTGAAGCTAGTGCTTTTTCTTTTACTTTACCCTGAAGCACTTCACTAACAGTGCTGCTGAAGCAGAAGCCACTAGGAATGAGCTAATATTCTATAAACTCTAGTGTGATAACAACCAGGGTCATACTCATGTGGTGAGCACCTATTGCTATGGGCTTACTCCAGATCAAGGAAAGTCGGTTTGGCAGACAAGACAAGAGCCCAAGTGGCTCATTGCTGGCAGTATTATCGCTGCTTACATACATTCCTGGCCTTCTTTCTTTGGTTTCTATGTTACCACATATGTCTCCTATTCCTGCATGTTTTAACAATATTTTTCATTGCCATCCTCCTTAAACCAATCTTGAAAATTTACAGTTTCTCTAGATTCAACCTTAGTGTCTCTTTATCTAGACAATCCTAACTATCCCATATCTTTAAATTCCATCTATAATTCTCCAGTTGAAAAATATCAATGCTAAACAGGGAGATCAGCTTGGTGCTTTGTGACCACCTAGAGGGGTGAGATAGGGAGGGTGGGAGGGAGACGCAAGAGGGAGGGAATACGGGGATATATGTGTACGTATAGCTGATTCACTTTGCTATACAGCAGAAACTAACACACCATTGTAAAGCAATTATACTCCAATAAAGATGTTAAACAAAAAGAAAAATATCAATGCTAATTCCAGTTATTTTTTTGATTCCAAATCAAGATGGCAACTAACACTTCATAGCTTCTTTTGGTATCTTGAAATCAATTCAGACCCAGTCTAAACTGAAGTTGTTTTTACCCAACTGAGTCCTTTCTAAGAGTCCTCTATCTGTGAAAATGGCAGTATTATAACCAGAGACACTTATGCCACCCTTATATCCAGTAAATCACCAATTTCTCTTAACTTTTTCCTTTTATCCATACATGTCTATATATTCCCATTACCACTAGTTCAAGCTTTCATCATATTTTTTTCCTACACTATTGCAATAACCCTCAAACTTATTTCAATATATCCATCTTTCTCAATGTCAATCAAGTTTTATAGAGCAGTCAATGTAATATTTTTTGGATAATAAGACAAAATTACCAATTCTCTTCTTTACAATACTCTCTAACAGATTGTTATTCTTAAGATAATTTTTTAAAAATCCTTAATATAGCCTAAAATTTCTGTATTATCTGGCTTCTGTCTATTCCTTAGGCATCATATCATTTCATTATAAAATCAGGGACACTCTAGCTGTTTTGAATTCCTGGTAAGCAGCAGACTCCCCCTGGAATCAATGCTTTTGCACTTATTATTTCCTCTACCTTGAATATTGCTCCATTTGTCCTTAACCCTAATACTAACCCTTACTCTTTATGGGTTCAGATTCAAAGTTACTTTGTCACCAATGTTTTCTCTGATATTTCCTGATACTATAAAAGGTCCATATTGTTTGCTCTTATTTCAAACTGTTTTCCCTCTTTTTGTTACCTATTAAATACCTATAATAAATTTTTTTAAGTTATTGATTTCATACATCTACCCCCAATATACTTAAATTCTACCAAAAAAGCCAGCCTTATCAGTGTCAGTATATGACAATTTGTCAAGCAATGTTTAGAAAATGAATGAATAACTGGATTATTACTTTTGTAATAACAAGCATTTCTACTTTGATAGAATATTAATGTTACATAAAAATTTTTACTCTAAGTTACATCTAGAGTGTTTATTTCTATTTGAAAGAGAATATTTAAATATCGGCAGTTAATCATAATAATATTTCTTGTTTGAATTGCTGATGTTATAATGATAGGATGTGATGAGTACCTACATCATCCCAGGTTGAGGGATTCCTAAATTGAAGTTTAAGTGTAGGGATTGGCATTTGGCCTTCAGAGGCTTAGGCTAAAGCTGAATGCAGATCATTTGGTCAAATTCTGAGACTGAAGCTGAACATCAATGTTACAGTCCTTAATAAAAGTTACTACTATGCATTGTTATATAAGTGGAATGTCGATTAGTGTTGATAAGGAAGAATTAGGTTTTAGCTCAACTTTTTATGTCTGTTTGAATGTTTTATGATGTAATGTCAGTGTCATTAAAGTGAAAAAATATTATGCTGAACAAAAAAAGATTCTAGCAGAGTTTTATTAAAAAGGACTGAAATGTAAAAAATTAATGAATGAATTATTTTGTCTGTTTCTTACAATTCTATATCAGATCTCAATGAGGGCAATATAAAATCATACTTTGGCTGAGATTATTTATACAAATTTTTTACTGTAGTTTCTACAATAATTTTATATACTACTTTGTATAATTAGGAATGACATGGAGATCACTCATTAGCAAATCCTTATTTTTTTACTCTCATAGTGAAAGTTCAGGTGTGAAAATAGATCACAAATTCAATTCGATTTTGAAAAACACAATCAAAGAATCTAGTTGATCTTTGATTTGCTGGGAATCAGTTTCTGTTTCTACTGGTATAAACTCCATGAGAATGGAGATTCTTTTTTCATATTCCCAGCACTTAGAATGGGGGATAGCATATGGTAAATACTGAATGAAAAGTTAGTGAACAAATTACATGAATGTATTAATCATTAAAACATTTTAAATAAAGTATATTTAATCTGGAATAGAGAAAATATACTTAGCATTTAGAGAGAAGTAGTAATTTGGCATAAGATTTCTCTCTGCCAGCCCTTTTATTTAATTGCCCAGAGTTGGCTTTTCTCCAGTATATTTGAGCGATTATTATTTTTTTAATTATTTATAATTTTAAATGAAACATAAATAACAAACTACTTGTAAATATTCGAAATTGTCATTTTTAAATTATTGCTATGCAAATACCAGGGAAGAAAACCTGTGCAAATATCCACCTTTAGCTTCATATGTCAACAAGTACACATACACACTTCTAAAATACTATTACAATGTTAATGATGGAAAATTTTACTTACAAAGTTTTTATTGTTCTATAGGAGAATTTTGAAACCTTTAAATCATTGATCACTGAGAACATCACCATGTAGCTTCAGTATGATTGCATAGAACACAGATACTCAGTTCAGAATACTTTTCATGCAAGGAGAAAAAGAAAAATCAAAGAGTTTTTAATAAAAACTTTAAAGTGCAATAAATTAAAAAATATACTTTTAGTCACAATTAAAAATATGTACATGTAACATTACTTTTATTTCAATTTTATTTATTGATGATTAATGAAATTAAATCCTTTTTTCTCACTGTGATTTCCTCTTACTTGTCTTTAACTGCTACTTTCCTTTCAATCTTACAGTGGAGGATAATTGAAATTATGTCTGTGACTTGGAAACTGACCAGTATTCTGAAATGTGAGTTACCTTCTTAGTTTTAATTATCATCTTTTTGTATACGTAATGTATTACTTTGAATACTATAAAGCAGTGGCATAATGGAAAGGAGACATATTACCAAACTGACACAGTCTTCAAACCCCCAGGCATCATCATTCATAAACTCTGAATGACAATGAGATAAGCCTATTTTCCTTTATAAAATGTACAAACTGTATTAAAAAAAAAAATTAAAGTGCCTCTAGCCAATTAGTTGTGTGCCTTTAACCCTTAGTATCATAATGGAACTGGAAAGAGAGCTTGTAGTAGTGTTTGGATGTCTCTGTAACTCCCTCCACTCATTTTTCTTAGTCCTCTCTCCATGTAAGTTTTATTCTACAAATATTTAAACAATAACTAAGGACAATTCTGTAGAATGTCTGTTTAAAAATAAAAATCACTTGCTTCTTAGCTGTTCCCTACTCACTTTGGAATAACTTCTGTTCTAATGACTGGATAAATTTCTCTCAGTCTCCTAAATACTTTATCTGGTTCTAAAATCTCCAAGTTGAATAAGAAGACATTTTGGTCCAGCTACCAAATAGATATAAAAATATTCATTATAAAATTTATCCCTACTCCCTTTGTAATCAGGGAAGGAATACTGGAAGCTTGTATAAATAAGATGGTTAAATATTGGGATTTGTGAGGAGGAACTTGTGGACTCAGGTACAGGCTTATGAGAGATAAATATATATTGTCCCTGTTAGTACTTTCCAGTCCATATGAATTGATATTTATGCATGCTCAACTATTAGGTTGTTGTTTTTGGAATGTGTCTGTATACCTGTAAAAAAACAAGGTAATTTACTTGAGAGTAACTGAGATGATATCTAATTATATTCCTGTCCAGCTTGAATGTTAAAATGTCATAGTTAATTATTTTTAAGATAAAAGAAAATTGAGAGAGTCATTACCATTTTGAAATAAGACCAGGACATAGATTTATAGCAGAAAAGAAAACCATGAATTAGATGAAATCAATAGATGTCAAGCACATGAGAGATTCTTGTGACACTTTAAGAAAATTAGTGACTTTTAGCTATAGACAAAAGGACTTATAAATGTAATCTAAAAGGTTTCTCATTTAATTGACAAAGAAAATCTAAAAGCCTGGAGTGAAATGAGTATTAGATCATGAATTGCAAAATGCCACAAGCTATCTTAAAAAAAATTTCTAATTCGTAAATATTTCCTTCGTTAAACTGAAATCGAGTGCCTCTCCTAAAATATATTAGAGTTGTTTTAAAAACTTTCTTCAATAATAATTTATTCTATATAAATGTCAGAAAATGATCACCTGTTCAATTCATGAGTATTTATCCTCATTATTACATACTTTAATTAAAGTATAAATACTAACTTACTGTTTTTTCCTCATTTTAAGCCTATTTAAATTTACCTACATTACACCAATTCTTTTAATCTTCAACTTTGCTCTCAAGTTATTAATTTCTAGTCTGGAAAGTTATAAGGTAACCATAAAATTAATACAAACTATTGAATATTAATTATTTTACCCTTTCTGTCTGAGCTTCAATCTCCTAATTTGGAAAACAAAATGAGACAGCAAAAAAAGGCAAAAATGATAAATGTCCACCTCACCTAAACAAAGGCATGTGTCCCAAGTTAGACAATAATTTAATACTCTAAAATTTTAAATAATTAACAGAGTGAAGCCAGGGCCAACAGGAAAATTATTGAAGATTATGTCTATATTATACTCTATCTATCATCTATCTATCCATCTATCTATCATCTATCTACCTATTTAGCCATCTATCTATCTATCATCTATGAGGGAACAGTTCCTGTTACCTAAAACAGAAGCTGCACTAGATTCTGAACTATTTCTAAGACTTATCCTCAGTTCCCAGGAAATGTACGCACTGCCTTGTAACTCACAAAAAGTTGTTTTCTGCTTAATTATGCATAGTTGGGTTTTGGTGCTTATAATTGAAGAACTCCAGTTAATAATTTTGGAAAAATTAGCCTTATTCATTGACTTGTTAATTTATTATATACTTATTGTGCTCTTTTTGTAAGCTGGATTATTCCAAGATGTTTGAACTATGGCATGGACAAATCATTTTAAACAAAGATAAATGGGTATTTTTTAACATTTAGATAGGAATCTCAGAGCCTTGCGTACAGTTATTTGTATATATAGCTTTAAAAATAAGCCTATTTAATTAAAAAAATAATTGATTATATGCTCTGACTGTGGGAAATCTATTTACATCTTGAAAATGTTGAAGATAATAGAATAAACCTTGATTAACTTTCCCTAAACAAAGAGATGATAATGTTCAAGACAAGGTCTTAGCTATTATTCTAGTGTTGGGTTTTAAAATTACTATGAAGACAGAGTTGTTATTGACTTAGTTCTAGATGCAAATGAGAATTCTATACCAACATATAATTTGAAAAACGGAATATGACTTTTATAAAAACTGCATTCTTATGAAGCTTGACAGATCTACAATTTGGCTGAACAATCTCCATTTTCAATCTTTCAACTATATAATTTTACAATATAAAATAAAACAATAAATGCAATTTCAAGCCTCTCAAATGTTACTACTACTGTGTTTCATGTTTTTGATTTTCATAGATGAAGTCACCCTTTAACAGTACTGATGGCATTTTTAAATGTGGAGAAATAAAAATTTACCATATTGCATTTTGTCCTATATAAGTCCATATATTTTATATTTTCTTTTAATTACTTTAACTAAAGCTATAGAAAATATCTGTATTACCATGTAGTTGTATAGTGGTCAGTATTACACTCTAACAATATGTACAATGTTCTATAATAGTGGTAAGTATTTTAATTGGTTTAGACATAATTTATTCTAGATCTATGTTTCTCATCATTTCATTTTGTCAACTTTTATAATTATACCTGAATTTTAAACATAGCATTTAAAATCTGTATTTTTGTTCTCTCCTAAAGTAGCAACTTCATGCAAAATTGCTTTGTTTATGAGAACACAGCATATGCTTAGTTTTCTCCCAGGATGTTCTATAAATCTGATGAAGTTGGGAAGTAAAATTCCATTAGTACCACTACTCTAATTATAGTATTTATACTAACTTGTTTTGAACATATTGGATGATTAAACATATTTTTTCATATTATTTTATAATGATAAAATAATAACTTTTGTTCTAGAATATTAATTGCAGCCCAAAAATGTTGAAAAAAGTTAGATGAAACCTTGGGTTCCTATTTTATTGCTATCCTTAGTTAACATAATGTCTTGATTGTAATTTTGTCCTGGATCCAGGGGTGCCAGAAGTAGAAAGATGTTCTTCCCCTGGATTTTCAGCTACATCAAACAGTAAATTGTCATTTTCCTTAAGTCAGTTTTAGTTTTATTCTGCCAATTGTAATCATTTTATTATTAAATAACATATCCATGTATAACCTTGACAGTCCTTATGGAAACTGAAATCCTGCTCTGTCAGTTAAGTGACATCTTTTAGTTTCTCTTATTTTGTGATCCTTACACTTACTTGCTAGCAAATCATCATATTCTGTACTGACTCTCCTACTGTAAATACTAACCTATAGAGAAGAGCCCCCAATAACTTTTTTAATGACATCAGTGCCCCCTCAACTTCTTATAGCCTTGGTGTTTGGAGGATCGTCTAGATCTTCCAGTGAAACATAATCTCTGGTGGGTCTTCTAATCATTAATAACATTACTATATCCATTTGAGTAAGCACATATTTCTCTGTCATAGAGCCTATTCTTCCCTCTGTGGTAATTTAGGCATTTCAACTTCACTAAGTTTAGTTTATTACTCTTTCCATGTTTCCAATTGCCTTCTCTTGTTCTCATCAGGTGCTGAATGCTGTAACTTGGGAAAATTGTCTCAAGTCAACAAATATTTCCTTAACCATTTTTATCTTTCAGCACTTTTGTTAAAAATCCTCAGAATCTTGTCTCATGGGTATGGGTTCAGCTTCTTCCACTCCATGCTGGCTAGAGCTTGCAGGTGATTTTCAGCCTGGAAGAGTATTTTCATTATTAGTTTTATGTGTAAATTTTGAATGTGAGAATGGGCAACAGCTCCCAGCAAAATAACTTAAGAATAATGATAGTGCAGCACCAGTGCAATTAATTTACTGCACATTTTCCTCCAGTGTGAATGGTGAAAATGCAAAAGATGGATATCAAGTAATTAATAATTCAAGTATTTCATTTTTATTATTTATTGGTAGTTTAATACAGATGGCAATAAATCTCATAAATGAGGTTTAAGGAAAAGCACAGAACAAATATACTAAAATGTACTGAGGCTTCCTGTATATATATATATATATATATATATATATATATATATATATATATATTAGATAGAAAATTATAGTTATCACTTTCAAATAAAACTGCATTTATAATATCAGATTAATATTAATAGATATATATTTTTGAAGTATTAATAGCTGCTATAATAGCATGTTTTGTGTATTTGTGGGAAAACAATGTTAAAAAAATTTGCAAGAAGTACTAGGTAGATAATTTTGAGACTTTTGTGAATTTAATTTTAACCAAATGTCTCAAAAGAAAAATATTATGTAAAAATCTGAAAAAAACCCAACACATTCTTTGTTAAAATAAAAGTTAAATTTTGAGCATTACGTTTAAATAAATTTTGCTACAATTTTCTCAATCCCTGTTTAGCTTTGGATGAGTTGATCGTTCTGCTAAATGGAGTTATTAAAACCAAATATTAGCATAGCATGTCTAGATTCCTTAACATACGTTATTTTACTTAGTTACCTAAATGCATATGATCTTATTTGGGGCTTATTAAGAACAACATACTGAGTAGACATGTCATTATCATTCTACAACTTTTAAAGACAAAGATTTCAGATTAAGTAATTGATGCAAAATTACCAATTTAATAAATTGTAATGTCATAGATCAAACTTAGACTTCCAAATTCATGTACAGTTCATCTTTTGATAAACTATTGGGTGTCTTTATAAGCTCTAACATACTGCAATCAGAATACTTATAAGTATTAAAAATAGATTGTTTTAATCCTAAAATTATAAATAGATTTTTATGTGGATAACTTAGATGCATTGACACATTTTTTCATAGAGTAAGTATTAACTGATATTTTTTATTAACATTCTTATGGACTTTTTCAGGAATCATGTCATAAATATTAACCCAAACAATAGCATAACATAATTAACAAATCTTAATGGTTTTAGTTATATATCATGTGTAGTTCAGAAATAAATCCTAAAATAAGTAGATCTGTTCCCTATTAAAAAACTTTCCCCAAAAAATTTTTTAAACCTAGCTCTTCTTTTTTTTTTTTAAACAAACCCTTAAAAAAAATTAATTAATTAATGTTTTTATCTTTGGCTGCGTTGGGTCTTCGTCGCTGCACACGGCATTCTCTAGTTGCGGCAAGCAGGGGTTAGTCTTCGTTGCGATGCATGGGCTTCTCATTGTGGTGGTTTCTCTTGTTGAGGAGCACGGGCTTTAGATGTGTGGGCTTCAGTAGTTGTGGCTCGTGGGCTCCAGAGCACAGGCATAGTAGTTGTGGTGCATGGGCTTAGTTGCTCCACAGCATGTGGGATCTTCCTGGACCAGGGCTCGAACCAGTGTCCCCTGCATTGCCAGGCATATTCTTAACCACTGTGCCACCAGGGAAGTCCCTAGCTCTTCTTTTTTACTACCATATTAGAAGGCAAACTCTTCTTTTTCTCTTTCTTTATTCTCTCTTTCAGTGTGTTTGTTTGTGTGTGGAGTGTGTTTGTGCAATTTATATTCCAAGATTGATCAGCATATTGTAAAAATATATACTAATCTGATGTCACTTAAGCAATATGAAAATAATAAGGAAAAGTTTATAATAAAAAAATTGTCTTCACTATTCTTCCAGCATTAAAATTAAACAAGATGGGTCTTATGACTGCTTTCTTGTAACAAGGTACAACTTCACTCATCTAGTTTACATTTCATGTAATTGAATTGAGAGACTGAATATACAAACAGACAATAGCTAGATGATACGTAAAAATAAAACTTTGACCCACAGCCTACAGCAAATTGCTCAAGAAACCAGCCCTCTACAATAAACAACCCAGGAAGCCAGCCTGCTGTCATTTGGACATGAAGGAACCCAGATTGCTATCTCTAGTGACAATTCAGAAAGCTAAACAGTAACTTCTCTAAGATTTGGGCCAAAATGGCCAGGGCTTATTTATAACTAACAACTTTCCTAATTTTGTCCCCACTTCTTACTGAAAGCAACCAGAGAAAGCCAAATATGCACCCCTGACCAATCACATAGGATTCCCTACTTCTAGTTATACAACTACAGCTTTCACATGCCAACACCTTTAAATGAGGACATATTTGAAGCCTATCCTTTTTACCACTGAGAAGTTCTCCCACTCTTCTTCCTGTCTTAGAATCACTGCAACAAGCATATGATGGTGGTTGACTCTCTTATAAGTTCTAAATAAATAGCCTTTGCTTTGTTATTTTGTTGGTCTTTTATTTCTGTAGAATCTTCTTAAAATAGAGATTGCCACTCTTTCTTCAGAACATTTTAAACTTTCACCTTTATTTACAGTATTCAAAAGGCATATTTTTTTTGTACTGACAGCTTCTTCCCCAATTTCTTCTAAGTAATATGTAAGTTGGCATGCTGCATTTCTTCTTTTATGCCTGTACTCTTGAGACTTAATTTCAGAGGCTTCTCCAAGTTTTAAGGACAACCTGCCATTTTCATACTAGATTATGTAAAAGAAATAAAGGCCTCTGTCTCCCAAGGACCCCAGAGTGTATATGTCCTTTGCATGACTCTAAAATTGAATATCCAATAGGAATGCAGAGCCTAGGATCCGAGGTTTGGAATTTCATCTCCTCCCTTTACTGGTTGTACTGCATTGCGCTAGTTGCTTAACTTTCTGTGGTTTCAACTTCCACATTTATTTGATTTGTTGTGAAGATTAAATGGGTTAGCTTACTTGAAGCAATTAAAACAATGTCTATCACACACTAATGTTGTTACTGAACAAAACTTGGGTTCGCTTGTCTAAAGTGCAGCAAAGCCCATCTACTGAGATCAGATTGTGGTGAAGGAAAGTACAGCATTTATTGCAAGACTCATGCTCAAAATATCCAAACTCCCAGATGACTTTCCAGGAAGGGTTTATAAAGGCAAGGTGAGGGACAGGGTCAAAGGGTACCTGATGAGCCTGTGTACATCCTTCTGTTTGGTTGTTGGTGAGGTACCAGGGTGGTGTTTCAGGAATCTTAATTATCAATTTTCTAGTTCCAAACAGTCTAGAATCTACAAGCTAGTGGTCAGCATTCAATTAACTTATTCCATCTGGTGGGGGTTTTAGTATCTTCAAAACAACTCAAGGATTTGATTCAGGGTATTATCTATAGCCCTTGAGGTGGAACTAAAGGTCCTAGACTTTGTTTTATAGCTAAACTATTATTATTTTGTCTTGAATGATGGGTTTCCTTTGTTTCTGCATTTTCTCACTTCTCTGATTAATTTTGCTCTTTGGAACTCAGGGAAGGTCTAAGCTAAAGCTTTTCTACAAAGAGGCAGGAGGGGGACACAGGAAGGTCCGCAGGGTCTTGCTCAGTTTCAATGTTAGAGGAAAAGAGACAGAAAAGAGCAACGATCCATCTCCCTCATCTCATAACTTCATTTTCCCTCATAACTTAATTTTCTTTCTTTTAAGAATGAACAGTTATGTTAGATTCACCAGGACAGTACCACATAAACATGCCTCAAATTATGCCATGATCTTAATTTAAGAAAATTTCCATTAAAAATACATTTTCTTTAGGACACATGAAAGGTGTTAATCTTTTAAATGGCCCATAATTGAAATAATAATATCTAAGGCTTCAAGTAGAATGGTAACTTTAGGCAATGTAAATATTTTTAAAGTGAGAAAATTAAGGCTCAAATAAATTATGTAAAATGCCTAATATCTTGTTATAGTATCTTCAGTCTCTATTATTTTCCCATAATTTGAAAGAGCTACAAAACAAGGGAAGGTACTTATTGTTTGAATATTCTGAAATTTTTAAAGCATTAAGAGAATGTTAAGCAAACAAGCATATTTTAATGATATTATTCATTTAATATAGTATTTTTTAAAATAAATTCTAAAGTGAGGTCAGAATTTTAAAAGAATAAAACAAAAGCCCATAATTTTGTAAAATTTAACTTTTATTTTGTAATGTTCACCAAGTATAGTGTTAAAATATAAACTGAAGCATATTAAAATTTTAAGTTTCTTTGAGCAAAAATCCGTTTGAATAGGGCAATACCAAACCGGAAGTTGTAAGGAGTACTCCACCCAAAGGAACTAAGGAGAGAGATATTTGTAGGAAAAAAATGATGCAGAATAAGGAAATGATTGGTTGGCTACAGCTTAAAGCCCATTTGGTTTTTGGGGACTGGTAGCTTTTTTTTTTTTTAATATCTTTATTGGGGTATAATTGCATTACAATGGTGTGTTAGTTTCTGCTTTATAACAAAGTGAATCAGTTATACATATACATATGTTCCCATATCTCTTCCCTCTTGCATCTCCCTCCCTCCCACCCTCCCTATACCCCCCGTCCAGGCAGTCACAAAGCACCGAGCTGATCTCCCTGTGCTATGCGCCTGCTTCCCACTAGCTATCTACCTTATGTTTGGTAGTGTATATATGTCCATGCCTCTCTCTCGCTTTGTCACAGCTTACCCTTCCCCCTCCCCATATCCTCAAGTCCATTCTCTAGTAGGTCTGTGTCTTTATTTCTGTCTTACCCCTAGGTTCTTCATGACATTTTTTTTTCTTAAATCCCATATATATATGTTAGTGTACAGTATTTGTCTTTCTTTTTCTGACTTACTTCACTCTGTATGACAGACTCTAGGTCTATCCACCTCATTACAAATAGCTCAATTTCGTTTCTTTTTATGGGTAAGTAATATTCCATTGTATATATATGCCACATCTTCTTTATCCATTCATCCGATGATGGGCACTTAGGTTGTTTCCATCTCTGGGCTATTGTAAATAGAGCTGCAATGAACATTTTGATACATGACTCTTTTTGAGTTATGGTTTTCTCAGGGTATATGCCCAGTAGTGGGATTGCTGGGTCATATGGTAGTTCTATTTGTAGATTTTAAAGGAATCTCCATGCTGTTCTCCATAGTGGCTGTACCAATTCACATTCCCGCCAGCAGTGCAAGAGTGTTCCCTTTTCTCCACACCCTCTCCAGCATTTATTGTTTCTAGATTTTTTGATGATGGCCATTCTGACTGGTGTGAGGTGATATCTCATTGTAGTTTTGATTTGCATTTCTCTAATGATTAATGATGTTGAGCATTCTTTCATGTGTCTGTTGGCAGTCTGTATAACTTCTTTGGAGAAATGTCGATTTAGGTCTTCTGCCCATTTTTGGATTGGGTTGTTTGTTTTTTTGTTATTGAGCTGCATGAGCTGCTTGTAAATTTTGGAAATTAATCCTTTGTCAGTTGCTTCATTTGCAAATATTTTCTCCCTTTCTGAGGGTTGTCTTTTGGTCTTGTTTATGGTTTCCTTTGCTGTGCAAAAGCTTTGAAGTTTCATTAGGTCCCATTTGTTTATTTTTGTTTTTATTTCCATTTCTCTAGGAGGTGGGTCAAAAAGGATCTTGACTGGTAGCTTTTAGGTTTTGGATTACTTACATAGACTGCCAGGGCATCAGAGCCACTTCAGTCTACTGGACCCCTTACTAATTAATTTAACAATAGGAAAGAATAATCCTAATTTAAAGTGACTATTCTTTATAAATCAAATGTATTTAAGCATATATTTACATTTAGAAAGTATTATGTGATCTAAATTGACCTAATTAGTGGAGAAGTAAAGAGTTGCTAAAGTTGACACTTAAAAATAATAAAAGGTTTGAAAGCAAGACCATGTCTTCTTGAGAGAGTAATATTCATAAACTTCAAGTAAAGTTCAAAGTATAATGAGAATTCCAGATGAAATAAAGGCATCAATCAAAGTAAATATTAGGAATCCATGACTAGAGGTGGTAATAGAAAATATAATTGAATGTCACAAAGAAATATAAGGAAATATGAAGCAGAAGCAGAAGATTTTGAGAAAGACAACAGATAAAAATGAAATTCTGGAACTGTTCTGGAATTTTACTTTTCAGGTTTACTTAGGGAAATTGGTTAGCAATTTTTGGCAGTGTTTCTCAGAAAGTTGGACCAGAATTAGCATGACCAGAACACCAGTGACATGTAAATGTGTATAGAGACATACTTTCAAAAGCCAGCAGGAAATCTAAGGTTATGAATTCTACTTATAAAGATAATTTGATTTTCTACTCTATCTCATAGGATATGAAATGCTTTTTGATAAAAGTTTCTTTCCTAGGTTCAGGCACAATATCACACAACTGCAGTAGAAACAAACAAAAAAAAATCCTAGTTTGAGATCCAAGGAATTTCAGACAATATATGAACTTAGGATAATAGCTAAAGTATATGGGTTATGCTAGGGACTCAATGTTTATTTGCTTTTTGATGATGTATAAATATGCTGGATTTTGTTTATAAACATAAAATATAATGACAACTAATTAATATTTGAATTAGTACACCATCTTCAATAATTATTGGCTATGTATTACTTACCCTGATACCTCTCATTGTTCAGATATAATATTTTAATGTTTTTAGAAAAGTTATCCATTTTTAATAAAAATACAAATAAATACATATACTATTTGAAATAAGCACTTGTTTCATTTATAAATATATCATTTAATGGAATTCCTAAGGTCATGTAATTCCAGAACTTTATGAAACTTTAAATTTCTCATATTAAGAATTATGAAAGGAGCAAACTGTGGTGCTGTAAGGACAAAGAACAAGCTAAACTCAAAGGGCCAATATTGCCGGAGTTACAAGAGTTACAGGACTCTTATCACTCTGTCACATTGTGACCATTACAATGTCCCAGAGCCCTCCCAAGCAGCATGCTCTGTCCCTTTCCTGTCCCATATAAGGAAAGGTATTTGTCCCATTCTTCTCACGCTCTGCACACTGAAAGTATACATACCCTGCCCAATCAGCAGATGACTCGCAGATTTCTTTGTTCCCTGGCTATAAAACCAAACCAGTAACCCTTGCTCGAGGTCATCTCTCCCTGGCTATCAGGAATTCACCTGTTCTAGCAGCGACCCTTCCTTTTAATAAAACTCTATCTTTTTTTCGTTCTGCTTTGTGTTTCGAAATTCTTTTCCAACCGACGTTCGGTCCACGTTCATTGGAGGTTATAGTGCATAGTTTCCTTTTCTTGTAATATCTTTTCTGGTTTTGGTATTAGATTAATGCTGACCTAGTGGAATGAGTTAGGAAATATTCTGTTTCTATCCTCTGAAAAAGATTGTAGAGAATTGGTAAAATTTCTTCCTTAAATGTTTTGGAAAATTCACCAGTGATGCATCTGGGCATAGTGCTTTCTGTAGTGGAAGTTTATTCTTGATTCTTTCTCTTTAATAGACAAGGAGCTATTCATATTTTTATTCTTGTGTGAGTTTTGACAGTTGTGTCTTTCATTGAATTGATCATTTCATCTAGATTATCAAATTTGTGAGCACAGCCTCATTCATAGTATTCCTTTACTATCCTTTTGATTTCCATTGGATCTTTAGTGATGATCCCCTTTCATTTCTGCTATTAGTAATTTGTGTCTTCTCTCTTATTTGGCCTGACTAGAACCTAATTGATTTCATTAATCCTTTTCAAGAACTATCTTTTGGTTTTGTTGATTTCCTTTCAAATTTATTTTCATTGATTTTCAGTTTCAATTTCATTAGTTTTTATCTGTCAAATGATGAGAGATTAAAATGCTTACATAGGTGAAAGTAAATGGACACTACCTTAGCTTGCTGAAATTAATCTTCCTTGATTTTAATGGAAATTTGTCAATAGCTATCAAAGTATAGGTGAAGGAAGAAAACCCCTAACTTGAAAACATAGGTTTGTAATTCAAAATTCAAAACATAAGGTTAAGTAATTATGACTATATTTTAGTGAAATATGAGCTATACAATATTATTTTATTATTAATTTCAATGGATAAATGACAATAAAATTATTTAATGCTGTAAAAATTGCAGTGTTATATGTATGATATCATTCACATAACATTTTATTGTAATAAAATAAGTCCAAATGGCTAATTGGCAGCATTTACTTTCGGCATACATTACTTTCCTTGAATATTATCCTAGTTTTGTTTTAAGGTGCATAAATTAAATTTATAATTAAGAAAAATATGATTGCTTTTATTAAAAAAACAATGAAAGTAGCTCAGATGCTGAGCAGAAAGTAGTTAAGAAATCAACATCATTGACATTCACTGACTCTGATAATAATAATGGATCTAGAAAGAAATACAGAAAATTTTATGCAGAGATTGTCTTCGGCTAATGTGATTAAATAAATTTACTATTTTTTATTTTATTTAATTTTCCTTTCTCTGGAATTGTGTGCTTTTCACTTAAAGTGATGTCTCTTACACATTTTGTTCCAGCACATGTAATGGTGTGAGTACAAACCTGATATCTGACTACCTTGGCATAGATCCCAAGTCAGCCACTCATTAATTATACAACCGTAGCAGATTATCTAACCTCTATAAACCATTATTTTCTTATCTATAAGCAGGAACATAATTTTATTTACTCACAGGATTGTTCTGAGGACTAAATATGGTGCTTTCTTTAAAATGAGATATGTGCTCCTCAAGTACATGAGAATTTTTTAATGATTATTTGGCAATGGAAAGCATTAGGGAAATATATTTCCAGAATTTCATATTCCATATACTCATTCCTAATAATCACCTGCCAGAAACGTTCCTGTGTGTTCTCTTTTCCAAACTCAGCTGTCATAAACTGAAGTCCAGACCCCAGACTTTACAAACAAGGAATGCCTCTAACCTCATTATGGTGATTTGTTCTGAAGTGTTAAATTAAATGTAGACACAGGAGAAACTTTTAAAATATTGATACAGTTATCAAGAAAGTGAACTACACTAACTACTGGGTAACAAGGTATTTTGTAAGTCGGGCAGATTTTTGGTTGTTTGTTTCAACATAATTGAAGGAGGACTTCATCTATGTTACCAGTTGATAGGTCAATAGGCATACATTCTGGTAACTGATCACCATATAATTTTTGGCATATAACATTTTAATTCAAAGATTGAGAAATGGCTATACTCAAACACCTTCCATTTCTATCCACTTATTTAAATAATTTTTTTAAAGAACTTGCTTATTTCTCTAAGGACTATGTAGTGTATTATATTGCAATGACATTTCATTGATATTGCACACAAACCTCCATTTAAAAATTAATGTTACTATTTCTAATAATCCAGAAATTTAAACTTTTTATCTATTTCTGCATATAATGACAAATTGAATTCCATTTAAAGATTTGCCAATTTAAAAAAAACTTTTTTTAAATTTAAAGGAGGAGGTTTTTGAGAAGTCTTGAGTATATTAACAAAGTAGAAAAACCACTGGTGCAGCTAACACCTAACATTAATTGCTTATTATTTTTCAGTTGCTAATTTTAAGAATATAAATGTTTTATCTCAGTTATTGCTCATACGGCTCTATTATTTTCATATAATAGATGAGACAGTGTGTGGAGAGGTGAATTAAATTCCTCATGCCTATACAGCTAATAAGTATGCATATTTGATTCTAATACAGGCACTGTGACTCAAAGTCTGTGCTCCTAACCCTTTTGGTGTTATTTCAAGTGTTTAATGTAGTAAGTAAATGGTAACCATTATTTTAATCATCAGTAGTAGAAATAATTATATAAATAAAAGAGTAATTGCTAAAACCTATTAATTATAAGACCAATATTTCTGTTTTCTAATCATTATTCTAATTATTTGTATCTCTCTCTTTTTTTTGCATTATTACGCAAGCCTAGGCTATAGCATAGAGGACCAAAAACTATTTATTAGATAATTGTTAAATGGATAAATACTTAAATAAATAACAACTTCTGAAACATGTAGTTTCAGAATTATATATCATTTTCCTTGGCATTATCATCGTACTATGGGCCTTATGTTCAGCTTACTTATTTTCCTATGACATAGAAATATGTGAGGACTGAATAATAAATCTTATCATGGCCTCTTCATGAGTAAAACACAATATTAATCATATTAATAAATATATTTTAAAGAAAATCCCTTGAATTCAGTTTTCCTCATGTGGTTATAAATTAATTTTTTCCCAGTAGTTCATTATATTGACCCACATGCTTTGTGGTATATATGCACACAGTGAACTCCTTGCTTAGCTTTGTGTAACATCTGTGGCCATACTTTAGGTAAAATGAAGTGCGATAGAGAAGGACAATCCTCCTATTTATACTGTATACCATTTTGCTAATATTTTATAAAATCATAAAATGAATGAAAACTGATTCATTAAGAAAATAATATGTTATATTAAAACAAAAGAAGTGTTGTCATGGTCAAATATGACTGGAGATTTCATGCCATTGTCAGTGAATCTCAATACATGTTAGCAATTGAATATCTTAACATAATTCCTGTAATAAATAAATATGCTTAAATTTCCTTAATACATTGCGTCTCAGACTTACTGATCATGCAATACTTATTATTTATCTCTTAGAATTAATGTTCTAATGCATATAATTTAAGGACAAAAATTTCATATAACGAGGCAATATAAGAATTTGATAATTAATTCAAAATATAAATAATCTAGCCAGGGAACAGCCAAGATATAAATCATGAGTGATGCTCTGGTTCACAAGTAAACAAAATGATGTTGTATGTTTTATTACAAATCACATATTCTAGCTTTGTGACCTTTAGCCAGTTATTTAACATCTCTACCCTCTGTTTGCTCCTACCTCAAAGAGGCGTGAAGCAGAGTAAATGCCAGAATGTGTGCAAAAAAACACAGAAGCAGACCCAGCAAGCTGTGAATCTAGTCAAGTTCATGTTGATGATGATGATTGAATTTTACAATTTATTTCATGTTCTCTTGGGACCTTGAATGTACATAGGAATTATTAAATCCTACATAAACTCATTTTAGAAGTTTCTTTTTTTCTGGAATATTGCTTCAGTAATAGTGTTTGCTTAGTGTGGAGTAGATGGATTGATATTTATTGTACTTGCTCAGCTACATATTGCTTTGCACCTATCATATCTATCCATCCATCTATACCTGTCCTATCTGTCCCTTTCTATTTCTATAATATAGATGAGTAAGCAACTGAAATGTATTTGCAAAATCAATAATATAGGTTAGTGTGCATATTGAAACACTTTTTGAGAATACAAGAGAACTACATGACCTCCCCTTTTTGATGTTTGCTCATGTTTTAAAACCATGAGATTTTACTTATTTTCTTGTCACAGAGCTAAATAATAAGCTAGATATTGCTGTTATGGGAAACATAATGTCTACTGTGCCATTCAGCATGGAAAGGAAATCACCTGTGGCTAGTTTGAAGTTTGTTCCTGAAATAGGTATGGATCTGTCATCACCTGCCTGATGTGATAGAGGCCCAACAAATCCTTTTATCTCAGCTGTGCTAGTGAGAGAGCCTTTGTTTAATCGTGATGAAAAAAGATCTTCCAGTAAAAGGGAAAGGGGTTCCCTGCAGAATAGGAGCCTCCAAATGGCCATAAAAAATGTGTGTGGGTAAACATCATTTATACAGTATTGCATTATAGCAGATTATAGGGCACATGTTGTGTGCCATAGACTCCATGGGGGAATCAGGAGGAAAACAGTTTCTATTTCCTTGAAAGTCCTATCAGGATAACACAGCTAAAACAGTTGCTAGAAGTAATCCCTCAACAGAGTTTGAAATCACATTGCTTTAAAGAACAACAATGACAAATACAAACCAGTACAATATTTGGCACAATTTTCTAAAATATATTTATTTTAGATCATAAAAATATCAATTCTATGTGCCAAGAATATTTCTCAATTATAACTGTGTTATGTCAAGAGAATGATAAATCCATTTACTTTTAAATATAGCATACATTAAGATAATGTCCTAAGAATAAAGAAAAAATACAGATGCAGGTATTTGAAACATGTATTTTGAAAAGATCATGTTTTTCCATCTTATGTTCATTACCTTATGATTCATCAAAAATGTTAGTAATGTGATAATTACTTTAGGTCACTAGGTTAATTGTATTGTATTGGCAATAAAAATGTCTGTATAATCGTGTGTGTGTGTGTGTGTGTGTGTCTGTGTGTCTGTGTGTGTCTGACTGTGTGTGTGCTCCAATAGATTTACAGAGGTTAGGGCTAATAGATGACAGTCAAAACTACAATAAACAGGGCTTCCCTGGTGGCGCAGTGGTTGAGAATCTGCCTGCCGATGCAGGGTACGCGGGTACGCGGGTTCGTGACCCGGTCCGGGAGGATCCCACATGCCATGCCGCGGAGCGGCTGGGCCCGTGAGCCATGGCCGCTGAGCCTGCGCGTCCCGAGCCTGTGCTCCGCAACGGGAGAGGCCACAACAGTGAGAGCCCCGCGTACCGAAAAAAAAAAAAAAAAAAAAAAAGAATTAAATACTTTTTTCAATTAAGTTATTTACTCCTCCCCTTCCTCTTTTTTTGCCGTACGCGGGCCTCTCACCGTTGTGGCCTCTCCCGTTGCCGAGCACAGTCTCCGGACACGCAGGCTCAGTGGCCATGGCTCACGGGCCCAGCCGCTCTGGGGGATGTGGGATCTTCCCAGACCGGGGCACGAACTCGTGTCCCCTGCATCGGCAGGTGGACTCTCAATCACTGCACTACCAGGGAAGCCCTCCCCTTCCTCTTTTTCCTATCTTCATCATTGCCATCATCACTTCATCATCATTATTTATATTTATCTTCTGTAAGTTTTACCAATAAGGTCTGTTAATGTTAAACCTCAGTATAAAGAGGAAAGTACCAAAGGAAATTAGCACTTTTGAGGATCTTTAATACACTGTATGTGGTTCTACGGAATCAAGGATGGCTGAAGAAAGACTAAACTCTTTATTTCTGTAGTTCTTGGAATAATTCTTTTGCATTTGACCCATTATTTGCTTTTCAAATACCCCCTAACTCTCCTTTATTTTCTTTATAAAATATGCGATTTTCTTTACATTCATTCTTTTCTCTCCTGGTTAGGAAAGGAATAATATTGTCTTCTTTTTCAGAATATCTATGAATTTTTTTCCAAGGAAATTACTGCATGGTTTACTCTTCATAACAATAATTAGTCCAGAGTTTCAAACAGGTCTTAATTTATTAGTAGTAGTCTAAATAAACAGATTTGCCATCCATGTCAGTCAAGGTTCTCTCTGATTTAATCAGAATAATAATTAAAGACTATTAGTTAGGCCATATAATTTTCTGGAATATCTGATAGCATGAAACTAGGTTTAGAATCATTGTAGTCAATAACACTACCCAAATTACACTAATAACTTATGTTAATAACATGCCACCAAAAGCTTGGTAAGGTCCCCGCACTCACCACTGCTGGCTCTTGGTACAGGGGTTTCTGCTAGAATTTCTCCCACTACTGCATCTGAAACTTACGTGTCTCTCAAGATGACTCCTGGATGACTTCTGAGCAAACAACTTCTCATCACAATCTTCCTAGTCAAGGAGCACATGGGTGTTTCTTATCTGTGGAGACCAGGTTAAACGCCAGCTGTTTAGAATGGCAAAGTGGGGAAAGGGCCATAGACTTGGTAATATCATTGATATCCTACCCTTAGTAGTGCCTGGATTTGCCCTTGCCACTCCTATTGACTCAGGAGACACATATGCCCTAGTTTAATCATGGTCCTACTTTTAGACTTCCAGTTGAGTGAGATAATATAATTCATTTTTATTACAGCCAATTTGAGTTAGAATTTATATTGCTTGGCCAAAAAGTTATTCTGGCTAGTAACATCCTGGGAGTGTATATAATAAGGCCAAAACAGCCCCTTCCAAAGAGCAACATAAACAAAGTCCAGTCTAATCCACTTGTTTTATGAAAAGAAAGAACTGAGTTTTAAAGTTGGCATTTTATTTTAATCATACACATAGTAATTCCAATTTGCTCCTCTCTGGTTCTGCTTGCTTGTTTTCCCCTAATGGGCTTTATAATGAGAGTTAGGGTAGAACTAAAAAATCCTGGTATTTTTGTTATTTGACAAGGAGGCAAGCCTGGTGAAGTCCTCGTGACTGTAATTCTTATTCATACGGTCTCATCTCAATGTACACATTAAATTCCCTATTTCTCTTAGAACTCCCGTTTCTGACATACTGTTTTAAAACATTTTAAATTCCTATGTGTTTAGTCCTGTTGCCCGACTCCCCTCCCCTTGCCAACATACTCTCTATTGAGTATAGGCTAACTGAATTTTAGAATACTCATCTTAAGAAAATTGTTTCTAAGGTCAATTGTAATATTTTTAAAATAAATATTTCTTCCCTGACATACTTTGGATAACACGTAGGAGCTGAATATTTTTTCATTTTACAGTAGAGCTGAGGATCAAATTACTTTACAATGTTTTCTCTGATTTATATATTTTTTAATTTGTGTCTTAATTCTCAGTTAATGTACATGACTTTTCTCAGCATGCAACCTAAAGAGAAAAATTGTGTCATTTTTAGACTGTGTTTATGATGTTCAGAATAATCAACTCCCAAATGTAAATTTTCTCTTTTTGGCACATGCATTATTAATTGCAGAACACTATATATGGTAAAAAATATCAAATCACTCAGTGGGCATCATGGAAAAAGCCTTACATTTCTAAGTGACTTTAACTCATTTCCTCTACTGTGCCTTCCACAGGACGTTTAAGCTATATATATTTTTCTTTATTATGGATTATTGAACTGAATATTCATTAGAAAAATATATTTCACTGTCAGTCTATACTGATTCTTTGTATTATTTCATTTCTCATATCTCAATTTCCTTATATAAAATGACACATAGTTGTTCAGATCAGATGATAGTAATGATTCTTATTCATACAAATTGGATGAATAGAAGTATAATATAAAGGAAATATGCTTTTAGATATGAGAGATTTATTAAATAATACAAACCCAGAAGAAAACAAATATAGTATTATTTTGTTGGTACCAGAATGATCTATTTTATCACTCAATTATATATTTTATTTAATTATTTTAATTAAAATATATAGTTGAATATTTCCTACCTTCAATTAATGAAATATAAACCTCAAGAAGTAAATATCTTCATTTATGTGAAAATTGATAATGTGATTTTTGTCATTATTATTTTGAGATGTGATGTATAGGTTATTGCATTTATCAGCTTATGCATTTTTGGATCATGTCTCAATATCTAGCTCAAATCTGATTTCCTATCAATTGTCTTGACAATGTGAGTGCTTCAATTACACACAAACCATGTAACTGCTAACTCTACACTGTCCCATCCCAAAACATATCCACAGTACTGAATAAAAATTTAGAGGGATCATTTGTTTTCTATTTAAATTAGTTTTCTGACATCAATATCACACATATAAAGTCCTACACACTATTCTTTAAAGTACATAAACAGCACATTTTCTACCGGCTTCTAAAAATTTATATATCGCAATTTTGTATACACTTGGTATCTAGACTCTGAGCCAAAAAATGAGGGATTAGCAACAGACAAAATCAATTCTGTGATGGTGCTCATGCCAACAAGGTTTCTTCTCCACTATTCATTCTAGTTTTGAGTCATTCATAAAGCAGGGAAATTGCCCTGGTCTTTTCCAGAGAGCTAAATCAGAAGTGACAGATTAATCTGGTTAACAGCAGTGGCTGGTTGGTCTAGAAATGCATTTTGCAAAATATATCAGAATATCCCCAGAGGGATCTATAGACAGAAAGCAACAACAACAAAAACATGGAGTATAATCAGTACTTGTTGATTGTAAGAAACTACCTTAAACAAGTTTTAATATGAAAAATCTTAAAACATATTTTGCCAGAATTACCTGAATTACGTATTTTAAAATTTAGTCTTAGTAACTAAATAATTTGACAGATGGCGGCATTAGATTTTGAAAAGAAATGAGTGTGACACTACCGAATTTTTATTTCTAATTAATGCACATGTAATCCAATTTAATTGATTAGAAACATTCAGTTTACTTACAATTAAACATAACAAATGTAAAGTATTGGCTGCTCCAATGTTTCTAATGGATGACTGGTCTTTTCATCTCATAATCATGGTTACACAAGGTTTTGATGATATTTCTTTGACAGCGTATTTAAAGAAATACATAGTTTGAGATAAAAGAAAAGTTAACTATTAATTATTCACGATTTTTTAACCAAATGATGATTATATACCATCTTTGCTTAGGAAAAAATGCTTCCAATTATACCTATACTGACCTAGGAGTTGAGTCACAGAAAGATGGGTTAAAGTTTTCTGTTACATATACTTCTTGGTAACAAAGGATAATTTTCAAGTTAAAAAAAAAATGCCCATTGAAATAAAATTGTGACAAAATTCTCATTCGTTTTAGCCAAATGTGTTGGCATTTGACTTATATGGGTATAAAATTTAAAGCACTTGCCTTTATGAACATGACTTGTATATATTACTAAAAACCTGTAAAATTATAAAACAATGTGATAATTTCTATGAAATATTTTAAAGAAAAATATTTCAAAATATGAAGGAGATATAAAGCAATAAATTGAGAAGAAGATAGGGAACTTTGCAGAAATTATAGTTGGTAAGTGGCTTAAAAGTTTTATAATTTTGTAAGTAGAAGAGGTGCAAAGGAGATCTGGATAGGCTAAAATGCTATAGTTAAGAGACCCCCAAACTGATAGTTTTAAAATATAAAAGCTTAATTTTCTCTCTCATATAACTGCCTGGAGTTGAACTGCAGTCTGGAAGGGCAGTTCTGCTTTAAAATATTCTGAGTTTCACGGTTCCTCCATGATTTTGCTCTTACAGCCTCTAAAGGCGGGGGTCAATAAATAACAGTTCAGGAGATAAATCTGGCCTGCTGTTTATTTTTCTAAATGAAGTTTTATTGTAACACAGCTATACCAATTCCTTTATGAATTGTTTATACCTGCTTTTGTGGTACAATGCATACATGCAGTGTGATGCATGAAAATCGAACCCCCCATAATGTGATTAGTCCTTATATGAAGAGAAAGAGACAAGAGCTTTCACTCTGAGTACACACACAAAGAAGAGGTTATGTGAGCACACAGCAAGTTACCAACCATTTACAAGCCAGGAAGAGGGCTCTCACCAAGAATCTGTAGGCACCTTGATCTTGAACTTCCCAGTCTACAGAACTGTGAAAAATAAATGTCTGTTATTTAAGCCAACCAGTCTATGGTATTTCATTATAGCAGCCCAAGTTGACTAACACAGAAAGTTATGTTTATCATGTGTTATTTTTTATAACATTAACATATGTCCATACAAAACTCTTCTGGGGAAATTCTAATGGAACAATCTTCATTTCTTCTGATATATAAAAAATCAATTTGAACACTCAACACAGTTAAAAATGAATATTTTTGTTGAGTGATAAAAAAAAATAGCATGATATAACCACTTTCCTTTTACTTTCACTACCATTACATCTCAAAGCTGAATAAAATGAGTTCTAGATATTCACATGCTCAGAACTGTTTTGGCAAACAGATGCAGTGTGTGTTTTCACTTGGACCAGGACTTCCCCAAGGGGCCTTCTTAATGCTTCTCAACATAATCTGATCACATGATGGAAACAGATCGTACTGTTTTGGATATATGAAGAACTTGTACAGATGTAGCTTTAGGCCATTTCCTCCATCTCTTTGTACAATATCATCAAAACAGTAAAGTTGAAGATTTATTAGTACAAACTATAAAAGGGTTATTCATTGTCTCCCTTTATTTGTAACATAGCTTTGACTAATTTTATAAGTTTAAGGTAAGTCTCAAACATCATCGCCATGTTTTTAAAGCAATTGACCTCTTATGCCTCTATAAGGAGACAAATCTGCAGTCCCTGGTAAACACTCCCATACAAATGAAGATATTTTCTGTGATCAGAAGTGGAAACATAAAGAAAATATCATGCTTACTGTAGTGAGACACATTAACCTATAACAAATGAATCACAGATCTCAATTTTTTAAACAAAAGTTAATTTCTCACTTATGCCACAGTCCAATATATGTTCTAATCCACAAAATCATTTAGGGATCACCTTTTCCTTCATCTAATAAGTCTTCCTTCTTGAACCTTAGAACTGTCAATTAGATGCCTAAGGATTTAGAAAAGAGATTTAGAAGTCGCTTATGTCACTTTTTACTAAATTTTATTGGCAAAGCTCAGTCACAAGACTATCATGAAAGGGACTGGGACATGGAAACTATCTGTATATTCTGGAAAAGAATACAGGGACAGGTTAGCACTACTTTTCAGTTTGTCTACTCTACCGTTTTGAATACCATATATCAACTCACTCTATGCTTCCCATACATAAAATAGTCTTCTGGTAAAATTACACAGAATTTAGTCGGTTAAAACAACCATTTAATTTCATTTACAATAATGAGGGTCAGGATTTGGGAAATGTCTTAATCAGGAAATTATTTCTTGGAGTTGCTCATGTGTTTGGAATCAGATGTCATTAGGAATCAGTTGTCGGCTGGAAACAGATGCCATTTCTAGGACTAGCTGCACAGGATGACCAAGACAGCTCATTCACATGGCTGGCAGTTAAAGCTGCTGTCAACTGGGAGCTCATCAGGCTGTCAGCTGGAACTCCCATGTAATCATCAAATAGAAAACGATAACGTACACAAATATGGGCTACATGCCTCTTTCTAAAGATAACAAAATATTATTTTATTTTTAATTTGTTAAACTTAAAAAATATGATTAAGAAAAATATAAGCACTTGGATTATATTAAGTATATAATTTATTTAAGAAAATAATTATATTAGTAAGAATGAGAAAATGTGTGAATAATTATGGGGAAAAATTTTTAATAAAGTTTATGCTATTAATATATTTATATTAGGAATAATTTTCATTATAAATTCAGTTAAAGGGTTGAAATATAAACCTTTTGCTCTTTTTGTGAGCATGTAGCTGAAATTTTTATTTGTTTATATGTATATATATATATATGTTCATTTATTTATTTAAATGCTTCAGTGTACAGATTTATGAAATTATATATTGAACACATGTGTAATCACAATCTGGATGAGATATTAAGAAATTGACCCTTATCAAACCTTTGTTTTGCTTACAATTTGCACACACACACCCAACACAAACACATACCCATTTTAGTTTTTTATATACCAAGAAGTTCAGTTGCTAGTTCATAGGGTATGCATATGTCTGGGTTTTATAATTACAGAGATTTTTCCAAAATGTTATATAGTAGTAAACAACATTTCTAGGTGCCTCTCTCCCTCTCCAACACTTGGTATCTTGTTTTTTTTAAGTTTAGCTTTTCTGGAGAACCTCACACCTCACTATGGTTTAAATTTCCATTTTTATAATGACCAATGACGTTGAACCTTCAAATAATCTTATAAACCATCTTGGCTACCTTGTTTCAAGAAATGTTCTTCCAGATTGTCCAGTTTTTAACTTATGGTGGCAGTCTTTTTGTACTTGATATGGAAGAGTACTTTATCCTCAATATGATTTCTTTTTGAATATCTGCATTACACACAACTTTTCTCACTCAATGTCTTGCCTGTTTTTGCATAGAGCCTTTTAAGTAATAAAAGGACTTAAATACACTCTATTGATGAAGTAAACGTATTTATCCTTAACTTTATGTGTGGCACCCTTTATATTTGGATTAAAAGGTCATGAGAAAACTTTCTGTATTTTTTTCTAGAAGCCTTATTTTAAAATAATATTTTGCATATAGATGCACAGACTGGAACTTGCTTGCCTATGTTGTGACATAAGGCTCTTTTGCTGTGTCCAATTTACTATTTATCTAATCTATTTAGTTATTAATTTCAGTCATTAAAATTTTTATTTCAAGGATTATAATTTGATTCAGTTTTGGTTTATTTGTTTGTAATTTCAATTCTCTGATGAAACTCTCCAGCATATCTTTTCTTTATTTCGTCGTATTCACCATGGGTATTTTAAACTTTTCCTGAGATTTGTAGCGCCTGGAACAGCTGTCTGTTTTCTCTTGATTCTCCATCAGTGAATCCCATATTCTGACATGTCTTTTAATTACTCTGAAATGTTAGACTTTGTGTACCCGAAAGGTTAATGGCTCTGAATGTCGTCTCCATCCAAGGAGCATTCAATGTGTTCCTTGCAGCAGAGGGATTGATTACAGGCACATCACCTTAATCCAAATAAGGCTAGTCTATTTCCAGCTTTTATGTAATCATAAACTATAAACCTTTCAGATCACTGACTGAGTGCCTTGCATCCTCACTAGCTCTTCTCTTTCTTTTGCCCCTTAATCCAAGTTTTTGCTTCTCCAGTTCTCCTATGGCAGCACCAAATTCTATGCTTAGCTTCTCAATCTTTCAAAAAGTTGTTTTCTCTCTTTATTTCTCTCTAAGTAACAAATCCCAAGATTATAATAAAAGCCCCAGGGTCATATATATATGACATTTGTTTGTGTTGCTTGGATGTTTTACACAGTATTTAGTATTTACATACAAGAAAATGCACACAGGTTTTCTAGTGATTAAATAATATGACTATTTCATTCAGAGATAGATGCTAAGTGATTCTATAATCATGCATCTTAGAGTTATATCCAAAACTGCAGGAAAGATACAATATAACTATTTTCACTAAACTTGGATCTCAGAATCTCTTTTGTATTTCCACAACATAATCTTATAACGAAAGTGCTATAATTTCCATGGTTACTCAGACAGCTAATGCTTGCTATGGTTAAAATTTGTGTCAGATTTCTCGGAGATTTTTCATAGAAGTAGACAATAGCACAGAACTATTTCCAAGGTTACCAAATTTGGCAAGAATTGTGTAGGTGAATACCAAGAACAAAAAAAATTTTTTTTTGAGTTCTTACTATCTTTCTGAGATATCTTTAATTGCTTTTAGTTAGGTGCTCTGAATATCTGTCTTTGATCAATGAATCTCAGCAGCTGATTGTATGTCTAGGTTTGTTCTACAGACTTGTTAAAAAAAAATTAACTTAGGCTCTACAGCTTAGAAGAATGACGTTAACTTTAAATGACTGTAATTGTTGTAAATCATGCGGGAAATTCAAGTTGCCTCAACTATGACAATTCAAGGAAGGATTTTTGTATTAGATCCTGACTATTTAGTTTTCAATGAACCTATTATATATTGGCTAGCATTTGTTGGCTTTTTAAATTTTTTCTGATATTTTGATATGATCTCAGAATATTTAAAAAGATGTTTATATATAAAAAGTATTTATTTTCATTTGTTCAGATATAACGCATATTGTTTTCACATTATTCTAATTAACTAGAAATCTGTTGTCTGAATTTTAAAATATTTATTTATTTATTTATTTATTTTTGGCTGCGTTGGGTCCTTGTTGCTGTGTGGGAGCTTTCTCTAGTTGTGGCGAGCGGGGGCTACTCTTCGTTGCAGTGCAACGGCTTCTCATTATGGTGGCTTCTCTTGTTGCAGAGCATGGGCTCTAGGCACGCGGGCTTCAGTAGTTGTGGATCATGGGCTGTAGAGTGCAGGCTCAGTAGTTGTGGTGCACGGGCTTAGTTCCTCCGTGGCATGTGGGATCTTCCTGGATCAGGGCTCGAACCCGTGTTCCCTGCATTGGCAGGTGGATTCTTAACCACTGTGCGACCAGGGAAGCCCTGTTGTCCGAATTTTTTAAGTCAAGTTTTCTTTGGCTTTTGTAGCTCACTTATTCATGAAGATGGAAGACATTATTATATCAACTTGATGCTTACTTTATTTAATAAAAATTTAAATTTTATATTGCAGCAGAAAGCTTAACAAGCCTTGACTGCTATCTTTCTGAAAATATGAATGAAAGAGTGACACTACCTACTACAAGGATGGAATTCATAATCATAAAATGTGAGGGAGAGAACAGACCATTTTTTAACATTTAAGATATAAATAATAACCTAAGTCAACATGGGTTTCCCTGCATAAAATTTATCAAGTGGTTGGAGGGTAAAGTATGAAATATGAAGCTTATATTTTCAAGAAAATAGGAAATGTACACTCAAAGTTATCATTATTCTACAAGCTGGAGCTACTGTTAAGTCCATGTATTGTCAGTAAATGAAAAGCTAAACACTGTATTTACATGCAAATACAATGTATAATAGTAAAAGCAACCTGTGTTGTGATACTACTTGCTAAGTATCCAAATCTCTACATTAGCTTCAAATTTTATTAATATTATTTTTGTAACTAATTAATAATAATTTACATGATATAAATTTATTATACATTTCGACAAAATTGTAATTCATTTGACAAAATACAATGAATAAATTGAGTAATGTATCATTTAAAGCTTGTGTTTCCTTATTTATTTTCATTTTGGATGATCTGTCCATGGGTGAAAATGGGGTATTAAAACCCCCTATGATTGTGTTACTGTCGATTTCCCCTTTTATGGCTGTTAGTATTTGCCTTATGTATTGAGGTGCTCCTATGTTGGGTGCATAAATATTTACAATTGTTATATCTTCTTCTTGGATGGATCCCTTGATCATTCTGCAGTGTCCTTCTTTGTCTCTTGTATTAGTCTTGGTTTTAGAGTCTATTTTGTCTGATACGAGAATTGCTATTCCAGCTTTCTTTTGATTGCCATTTGCATGGAATATCTTTTTCCATCCCTCACTTTCAGTCTGTATGTGTCCCTAGGTATGAAGAGGGTCACTTGTAGACACCATATATATGGGTCTTGTTTTTGTATCCATTCAGCCAGTCTATGTCTTTTGGTTGGAGCATTTAGTCCATTTACATTTAAGGTAATTATCATTGTGTATGTTCCTATTACCATTTTCTTAATTGTTTTGGGTTTGTTATTGTAATTCTTTTCCTTCTCTTGTTTTTTCTGCCTAGAGAAGTTCCTTTAGCATTTGTTGTAAAACTGGTTTGCTGGTGCTGAATTCTCTTAGCTTTTGCTTGTCTGTAAAGGTTTTAGTTTCTCCATTGAATCTGAATGAGATCCTTGCTGGGTAGAGTAATCTTGATTGTAGGTTTTTTTCCTTTTCATCACTTTAAATATGTCCTGCTTCTCCCTTCTGGCTTGCAGAGTTTTTGCTGAAAGATCATGTTAATCTTATGGGGATTCCCTTGTATGTTATTTGTTGTTTTTCCCTTGCTGCTTTTAATATTTTTTCTTTGTATTTAATTTTTGATAATTTGATTAATATGTGTCTTGGCGTGTTTTTCTCCTTGGATTTATCCTGTATGGGACTCTCTGTGCTTCCTGGACTTGATTAACTATTTCCTTTCCCATATTAGGGAAGTTTTCAACTATAATCTCTTCAAATATTTTCTCAGTCCCTTTCTTTTTCTCTTCTTCTTCTGGGATCCCTATAATTCAAATGTTGGTATGTTTAATGTTGTCCCAGACGTCTCTGAGAGTGTCCTTAATTATTTTTGTTCTTTTTTTCTTTATTCTGTTCTGTGGTAGTTATTTCCACTATTTTATCTTCCAGGTCACTTATCCATTCTTCAGCCTCAGTTATTCTGCTATTGATCCCTTCTAGAGAATTTTTAATTTCATTTATTGTGTTGTTCATCATTGTTTGCTCTTTAGTTCTTCTAAGTCCTTGTTAAATGTTTCTTGTATTTTCTCCATTCTATTTCCAAGATTTTGGATCATCTTTACTATCATTATTCTGAATTCTTTTTCAGGTAGACTGCCTATTTCCTCTTCATTTGTTTGGTCTGGTGGGTTTTTACCTTGCTCCTTCATCTGCTGCGAATTTCTCTGTCTTCTCATTTTGTTTAACTTACTGTGTTTGGGGTCTCTTTTTCACAGGCTGCAGGTTCATAGTTCCCATTGTTTTTGGTGTCTGCCCCCAGTGGTGAGGTTTGTTCAGTGGGTTGTGTAGGCTTCCTGGTGGAGGGGACTGGTGCCTGTGTTCTGGTGGATGAGGCTGGATCTTGTCTTTCTGGTGTGCAGCATCACGTCCAGTGGTGTGTTTCTGGGTGTCTGTGACCTTATTATGATTTTAGGCAGCCTCTCTGCTAATAGGTGGGGTTGTGTTCCTGTCTTGCTAGTTGTTTGGCATGGGGTGTCCATCACTGGAGCTTGCTGGCCATTGAGTGGAGCTGAGTCTTAGCATTGAGACAGAGATCTCTGGGAGAGCTTTTGCTGATTGATATTACGTGGGGCCAGGAGGTCTCTGGTGGTCCAGTGTCCTGAACTCAGCTCTTCCACCTCAGGGGCTCAGGCCTGACACCTGGCCAGAGCACAAAGACCCTGTCAGCCACATGGCTGGAGTTCCTTCAGAGTTGGAGAAGCTGGCCTGCAGTAGCTCTCCCTCTGCACTGCACATTAGAATCACCTGTTTCTGCCTTGTTTTGCCCCAAAGGCAGTGTTCCACAGAGAAAAACAGTAGCCTTGAAAATAGTCACAGCTCTGAGATGGCTTTTTTTTTTCCTTTGTGCCTAGTTGGTTTCACTTGTTCACAGGGGGCCACGTGTGGAGATCTCACACCCGGCTCATCCGAACAGAGTTCCTAGTGCAGAATGGCTGCCGCCAACACCTCAGCTCAGGAGGGCCATGTCTATTTCTATTCTTATGATAGTTAACCTTGACATTTTTCCTGAAAAGAAATCCTGAAGACCCATCCTCTCTAACAAAATACTGTCATTCAAGTATTTATTTGTAACTTTGTTTTTTTTCTTTTCTTCTCCATATTTTTTTTTTTTTGGTAATACCCATGTACGTGAGAGTGTAACCTTTGTAGCATATGGACTGTCTGGGTGTCTTAGTATCAGCTCCTGTCTAGAGCTGACTCAAGGCTAAGTCTTTTACCCCAAGGAAGGCTTTAGAATTTATGTGATTTTTATTGTAAATAATTCCAGGAACAACCTTTCTCTCTCTACGCAACTGAGTTATTGCTTCAGGTCAGGATTATCTGAATTTCAGAAACTTTTTTGTTTTGAGCCGTGGAATAATCAGTTACTTTTGTAGGAACTCAGTTTTGCATTATAAAAGAATTTATGGGTTTTTTTCTATTATTTCTAGGCATTTTACACAGGAGGACATTCAGGCTATATACATCTACAAGGAAGTTCTAAGAAGTGGAAATGGAAAGGAAAACTTAATGCCAATACATTGAAATTTTTGATAATATATACAGTTCTTCAGAAACATTCAGGTAAATAACTGTATAACATTCTAATAGTAGGTAGCTTTCTAACAGTTAAATACATTAGATCATCTCCTACAAGTTATACCCCCAGTAGTTATGCATATATTTATGATCTTGTTTATTTCAGTAACTCCTCAAATGGAGTCCACAACGAACCAATTTTTATGACTATTGCAAAACTACCTTTACAATTGTCTGATTTATCATCTCTCACCAAAACTACTCCAATAGCTGCCTGATGTGTCTCCCAGATTCACTCTTGCCCTTCTTCTTTCTTTTCTCCATACAAACTAAAGTGATACTCTTTCCTCAAAACTATTTGAAAGCAAGATTCACAAAGGCAGAGATTTTTTTCTTTCCTTTCTCTTTGACAAAATACAGTTCTTAGAGGGCCTAGCATATAGCAAGCAGTTGATAAATATTTATTGAATTACTGAATGTACTTATAGTGAAGTTCTAAACAGTGCAGCCTCTGGGTGTCACTTTAACCAGAATTTCTACTCCCGTTCCATTCCCTCATCAAGTATCCATCTCTCTTCCTACTCTCTTGAATTATGCCTATGGCTTTATGGTCCAGAGATGTTCACTTACTTTTATGAAAGATGTATATCAAAGAATGAAAGTGGAGAAAGAAAAAAATGAAAAAAGTATTTGGAGCAAGATGAGAAAGCTAAAAAAAGCGTATATCTTTTCTTACAAAATATTTTTATAAACATTAATTTCTTTTCAACCCCAAAGTGTAATCTGTCAAAAAAATGCTCATAACAAAGGTAGGAAAATGAGATAATTGTAGACTAGACTAGAGAAGCAGTTTTATTTTCCCTCAGTTTTCTCAAATGTAATTACATAATGAAATAACAGCATGCAGATTTTTAAAGTGCTCCAAGCAGCTTATGATGTAATAATTAAATATATCATTTAATGTGTGAATTTTATTCAGGCCAATGAGCATCTTGGATAATCTATGTCACAGGGGAAAATATAAAGTATCTATTCAAAATTATCTTGAAAAGTTAGGTGTTTTTGCTTTTGAAAAAATATAATAGTGCTTATCTTTTGGTGCAAGATTCTCCATCTAGGTGTTACAATATCTAAATTCTATGAGTTGGTAGTAATATCTTGCATACAGTTTTTACCACAAAAATGTATACTATAACTCATTTTTTTTTCACAAATAAGGATGCTTTTAGGCGTGTTCTCATAAAATAGTGTTTTAAAGAGTATATGATTCCTTGTGACAACCCCAAAGTTTATATGTAGTAATAATTTCACCATAACACTGCAAAAAACATTTGTGTGTAGAAAGTTCTTGAAGTAAAACCTTTCCTATTTAATTTTTCAGTATATACACTTGTATTTCTCTCTTCATGATCAAAATTATTCTTCGGTTTCTCCCAACAAATGTTATACTTAAAATATTTTTACAAACTGCATTTTGTTTGCTTTCTGTTTGTTTCAGTTGGCTGGGTAATTCTAAATGTATCACTATAGCAGCAAAGAATCAAGGTCAGATAATGTATAATGGAAATACCTCATAGATAAAAGTTAAAAACTTTCCAGAGTTCTCTGTGTTAGAGATAAAATCCATTGTGACAACTGACTGAATCAAAACAGAACACTGTATATTTGCTCAGTTCAGTATTTTAGTAGAGTGATGGAGTGACTTAAAAGATTACTTCTGAAAAGCAAATTATATTTTATTGGTTTAATACTATATACAATTAGTTACAAATATTTGCTCAGTTTAAAGTTGTCAAATATTAGACTCTACCATACCTCACACCTACTGTTAAAAAATACAAATTTTACTAATAAATCTCAGGAAAATATTAAATTATACTTATTTATAAGCAGGTAAGTTTTTTACAAGACAGTCAAAACAGTGAAATGCTTAGGAAATAAATTTTTATCAGCAACAGCAGTAATAGCATTTCCTTCCTTTTACTGCTCTACTTGGATTAAAATGATTCCTGGCATTACTTACCTAATCTTGGTGACAGTGCCAAGTTCTCAAATGTCCTCACATAACATGTGGTTACAATTATGGTCATAAGTGTTATTGATAACTAGCAAAGTTTAATTAATTAATAGATCAAGTTAAGTAATCTCCTAATTCTCTGATAATAGCAATCGATTTTTAATTTTATTATAAAATTTGATGAGTGTATTTTTAAATGCATTTAAAACTGAGTCTTAGTTTTTCTTCCTTTTGTGTGCTTTACTACATATATATTCAGTTTCATTTTATCAGAAATGTCTTTTATGAGCCTGACTTTAATGTTAATTTAATCTTTTAAGCTAATCCTTTGTGTACCATGCAAAAAGTGTTATTCTAATGACAAAAGCAGTCAAAACACTAGAATTAATGTGTTGTTAATTAACACAGTTTATTATTTTGTTTCCTTAAATTTTCAAATATTTGAGTAAAATACTGTCACAAGGTAATTAGAAAGTTAGAACATAGAAACCTGTTCTCAACTGCTGAGTAAAGTATAACCACTTTAGAAATGAAATATGACAGGTGCTATTTCTGGTTAGCATCTTGAAATGACATATCAATCTCTAAAAGCTTACTTCTCAATATCAAAAAAGATTTAGCATTTTAAAGAAAATAATCTCTGTCAGAGGAATCAAAAAATAAATCCTCAAATTTTCTATCTCATTTGCCTTCTTTCACCTTTTTTCACCTTTTGTTGAGATAAGAAGAAAAACTATACCCTGCTATACTTCTGTTTTTCCTTACAAGGCTTTGCAATCTTCTTATACTTTTAAGCTTGTATTCTAACCTATGTGTGAAATTTTGGAATAGAATGTGTACATAACGAGACCCTGTGCTGGCAAAGTGATGACAATAAACAACAAAAATTTATTGCTCACTGTTCTTGAGGCTGGGAAGCCCAAGCTTAAGGCATTGGCAGATCTGGTGTCTGGTGAGAGCCTGCTAGACAGATGGCTATCTTCTCCCTGTATCCTCACATGGCCAAAGGAATGAAGGAGTTCTCTGGGGTCTCTTTTATAAGGGCGCTAATGCCATTCATAAGAGTTCCATCTTCATGACCCATGAATTTTGAGTGTCACAAACCTCAGTCTACAGCAGATCCTATTTGTATTTTGATAGGCTGCATGTTTGACATAAAGTTGTGTGTGTGTGCATGTGTGTGTGTGTGATCAATTAAGTAATTAATGGAAATAAATTTAAAAGTTGGTTAAGAAAATAATCAAACATTTAGAAACACTTGTGTGCAAGGTAATCTATTTAACACACATACTGGTTTGTGACCACTTCAGAATTTTCTTATACTGATGAAATGGAAATAGAAGAATATTGAATTTTTTCTTGAGTTTCCATACTTCAAGGGCTCAAGTGTTACAGACAGCATATCACTACATATTCACTCATTCATACGTTTCTCCTGAGTTCAAACTTTCACTGAAATTGCTGCAAAAAAACATAGAATTAATGTATTTCCTATGTATTTATATTCAATGAATTTTGCTAAAATTGAGGCTTTTGCCTATAAAGTATAATAAGATGAAAAAGAAAATTTTACATTAGTGTCAACACAGTTATTTTAACTACAGTGAGCCATATGGCATGTATTAATCCTAAAAAATAATATGCCAATAGTTTATTTTTATTGAGCTATAGTGGTTTAAAATATATAGTTACTTCAAACTTGTGGCTTCTTTCAATGAGTGAAAGAAAACCAAAAATCATCAAGGATTATGATGATTTCGGCTTCAGTCTTTGGAAAACTGAAACTAAAGGTCTCATTCCTTTGGTATTAATCAATTTTTTTCAATTACTTACTCCATTAAGTAAAAGGTCATATGCATAGAGTATAACAGCTATTATCTGTAATATTTCCATTAACAGTATTTTACTACATAGTGTGAAATACCAGTAAGATAAAATACCCTATTTTTCCCTTAACATTTGTGATGGGATTAAAATGTTTATTCATATGAATTTTTATACTAACAACATAACATTTCCAAATATGGTATTACAAATACATTAAAATTACAGTGTTGTTGAAAGGTACAAATATGAAAGTATATCCTCTGTTTCGCTATACACCTAAAACTTGGATTTTAAAATATGTTTCCATTTGGGCACTAACATTCACTGACTAACTGAATCAAATATTCAAATATTTTGAAAGCCAAGTTATCCTATTATATAGTCCTTCCGGTATGTGTTTGTGTGTGTGTGTGTGTGTGTATGTGTATGTGTGTGTGTGTGTATAAATGTATACCCACACATAGTATAACAAATTATTCTCTCTAGTGAGAAAACAGTTAAAATTTATTACTAGCAGAGTAAAAAAGGGGAATTTAAGAACACATGGTGAACTCAATGAAATTCTGCAAAAATAAATTAATAAATGAATAAATAATATATAAAGAGCTAATATACAGTCCAAAATTTTATAGACAGAACTTTTTCAATAAGTGAGGTTGCCAGAATAAGTAAAAATCCAACACACAGGCACAAATACACACACAGAAATATAAACACACACTAATAATTGCTATGCAATCTTAATAGGAAAAACACAAATATAGAGGCACAAAGATCCTTTGTACAGGTACAAATTTTAAGAGAATGTAAAGAAACATTGTTTTCTATTGATTTATTTTCAAACATTAAATAGTACTGCCTCTCAACATTACCTTAATGTATTCATTCTGATTTATAGAGAAGATAAAATTGTTTTAGGAAATTATCAATACTCTGGAACAATCTGTTTATCAAAATGGTAATCATGCTCTAAGATACACAAACTTCCTGTTTTGAGGGAGCATCCTCGTGTTTTCATAGCTATTTATTCTCACAGCTAAATTAATCAATCTTAATTGCAATATCTTAATAATGATATATTTTCCAAATCCTTGTAAATATTCTATAATACCTATTGCTAATTATTTTTAATATAATTTTGAATTAATGTATCAAAATACAATTTTTTTCTCCCAAGGAATTATTATAGACCCTCAAATAGAGTGAGGTTATCAGAAATGAACAATTAAAAAGGAATAAAACTTTACATGTTGGCTCTTTACACATTAGACATGGCCTTGACTTTAGAAATGTATTACCTCCTTCACTTTTTGAAGCGAGGTGTCTGAGACCTAGAAAAGTCATACAATCTAAGATTGAGAGGCTAATTTTGCATAATGAATTGTTTTTTCTATATTTGCTTTTATGTTGCCCAGTAGATTATTTCCAAAAATTATTGAAAAATTGCTATTTTGTCCTGTCTTTTATCTAAAAGCATTAAAATATAAATAAAAGAAAACTGAATTAAAGAAAAAGGAATGGTTTACACATATAATCCTTCTCTAAAAATATTTACTTCAATTTTAAGTTAATGTCTCAGTAAATCATATTTCCTTTCTCTCAGTATTTATATAATATTTTTGTCTAATTAAAACAACTTCAATAGAATTAACACATATTATGGCCTGCCTGACTAACATAGTAAATATAAATGGAAAGTTATCTGATGAGATTTCCAGTTGAGAAACACAAAATAATTTAGGTAATAACCTCTCTTCTCATGGCAAACATTGTGGAAACTGGAAAAATTATGCTAAATAAGTAATAAGATAAAGAGTATGTGTTAATGTGAAATATAAGCAAAACTTGGCAAATAATTTAAAATATTGTTGAGGACTGGATGATATTTACAGTCCTGGATTTCTGGGAAACTGAAAGGTAACCCATTGAAATTGAGATTATGCTTAGTTTAGTTTTTTTGATGCATGCTGCATGATTAAATAATTATGTGTAGAATACCTCAGGAGGTCTGTATGGCTTGGATGAGCATAGTGGTGGTTAAAATTTATTTCATAATGGGGTAGACAAATGAGTAAAATTACAGAATATATAGGATGCATGATGTTTCAAAAAAAGAGATAAAATGGAATTGGATTTATAAAAGAAGCTAAGTCATGAGATCAGTTGATTAGGCTTTGTAGAGAATTTCTCTCTGCTTTATGTCTACCTCAAGTATTTCTTTATAATATTATAAGTACAGTTCCTTATGTAAAGCATAACACTGTTATGCACACTTATCAAGATAACCTTATATTCTTGAACATATAGAATATGGATTTTGGCCTATACTGTATACTGTCTACACTTTAAAAAAAATAATAAGTTCTGTATTATTATATAACATCCTATGGCTAGATGCACTTAGGTGGGTTACCAGACAGTAGGAAGTTGAACAGTATTGATATGGGGGTCAGGCATTGAGGCTCTGGTGGTCTCATGGTTGAATGGGTCCACCACTGTGAAAAAGAGAACATTGTGTGGAGGGCATCATTGGACTTGTGCACTGGGTCCAAAATGGAAAATGTTTCATCCCAGGGCCAGGGTGGACCTTATCATGTGGAACTATAGCCACCCAGATGAACACACACCCTGGAGGCACTGCCAGCAGGAAGAAGCCTCTGGTCAGAACTGGATCACTATACCACTAACTTTGGAATGTTTTTATGGTTTAAAAGATCTGCTCCCAAAGTCACTGAATTTAACATTACTGTGTTGTTTAGACTATGGATTTCAATTTGGGGGGTTCATCTTGGACGTACTACAACAGTCTAGTCTTGTGGAGTTTCCTTCGAGACCAGAAGTGTAAATTAGGTCATGCCATTAGATTCTGCCTACTTATGTATGGAGTAATCTCGTATTTTTTATCTTGATAATTGCACTACACTTATGTATGATTTTTAACAATGAGATAAAGATAGGGTAAATTGGTTAAAACTTTTGGTCTCTAAAACTCTGATATACAATGTGTTAGGTGATAAAGATGTAAAGATGAATAAAACTAAGTCTGTGACATTAAAGAAATCCTGTTTTAACCTGAGACACAAACATCTCCTAAATAACTGCAACCTGAAAGATCAAATGTGACCTGTGGTGATAATTTCTTTGAGAGCACAGAACAAAGTGAGCCCACCTAAACAGTCAGTTTCCTTCATTGCAACCATCTCCACTAAGAATTATTTGTCAATAAGTGTGTCCATGTCTTACTATGATCTGCAGAAGGGGTTTCCGAACAAAGTCTGCAAACAACTTTCTCTTGGGCAAATGTTATTCTGATTGGGTTCTTCCAGTACTAGAAAGCATGTCTCCAACTCATTTGTGTTGTATACTTGTAAATAATGTGCTCCTACCAGCCATTAAGTTGTTCTAATTAAAATTATTTTCTGGACATTAATAGCAGGAAAATTTACCAGTGTATTACAAGGAGATTAAAAAACAAACTAAACAAGACAAAACAGAACAAAAATCTTTCTATCTAGTGTTTTCAGTACAAGCATGCTACAAGTTTCCTTAGCTATTTGGATTAATGAAAGCTGTGATCATGAAATATGAAAATTTTCTGAACATCAGCTTATTTCCTAGTGACTCCATATGCAGATTTTGTTGATGATATCCTATAAGAAGAACATATACTACAACAGTCTCACTTCATGACCAGAGACACTTTTTCTTTTAGCTTTATTTTTTTTTCACTATTTTTTCTCATTAGAGGCAGAATCTGCCTCTTTATTGGTTCTTTATTTGCCTAATATTTTTTATTTCAAAAGCAGAAAAAAGAAAAAAAATCAATTAGCTTCTTTCACCTTGAGAAAACAAAAGTCTTTTTAGTACTTTTAGTGAAGTACTTTATTAAATTAGGAAAGAGCTATTGGTATTATCAGGATTCATGATTTAAGTATAAAAATGACAAACCACAAAAATAGAATGCTTATTTCCCATACAAATTCAAACTTCCTTCAAACTGTTTCAAAGTACTTGTGCTTTACCTCATAAGATGCTATTTTCAAACTTGAAATAAGGAAATCATTTTTCCTTCTTTATGACAGATAAACCATTTAACTTTGTCACAAAATGTTATAGACTACGATAAGTGACAATCATAAATATATATTGCAACTGTCCTTGCATTGTTCTACATATATTAAACTTATTTAAGTATTGTAAAAAGTAAAATTTCAGTAAATCATGTTCTGATTGCAGGTGTGCTGATAATCAGAAACTTGAGTCAGAGTTTATTGAAACAAGCCATCGTAAATTCTATAAAGCCATCAATTCATTTATCTCAGCCTAGTCATAGATAAAAGAGTCTTGAGAATCATTAACTATACAGGATGTCCCTACAAGCTCACTAAATGATAGAGATACATAAATGTGGTAATATTATGATGAAATATGTAAGAATATTAAATTTTTAAAAAACTATATTAAAATTATTTCAGAATTAAAATACATAGCTATAAGCTATTATTTAATAGTAATGTAATGGTAAATCTATTTCACAATATATTATCTCTATACTTTATTGGAAAGATTTTTAAAATAATGCTCAATGAATACTCAGATTATACCATTGAAATTTTCATGAATTTAGTGCAATCTATTGTGACTGCACTCTTATATTGCCAGTTTTTCACCTGATCTATTTCTACAGATTATTTAGCTGTCTGTATATCTTGATATTCTTTGGTTACTTTTATAAAAATACATATAAAATAAGTTTGAAAATTAGGAAAAAGTTTCCATTCTGCCATTGACAAGCATTGTCATTGAATGACCTAAGACAGACTGTAAAATATCTGTGTAGCCTCTTGAATGTCAATAAAAGTGTTAGATTGTTTGGAAGTGATTTATAGCCTCATGAGAAATGATTACCCATATAGTAAAGGATAATTTAAATCTTAAATTGTGTTATGCTTATGGTTCAAAGAATAATTATTACAAAGAATCTCTAACCTCTCATATAGCTTTTTATCCACTGTTCAACAAACTTAGCATCTCTTTTGAATAATAATGACCCTAACTTTCAAATTTGACATTTAAAATAACAGCATACAGATATATATAAACATATATATAAACATAAATTGAGGAATATTACATTATTAGGTTTATTGTTGAAAAATATCCCGATTTCTAGAAATTTACAAAATGATTTCAGAAAACTGCAGAGCGTAGTAATCCTTTGAAAGAAATAGTCATTTCTCTAAGGCCTGAGTTAGTATGAATGCATGTGGAATGTGCTAACTAAAATATTTTGTCTCATATAATTTATCTATACATTATGTAGTAACGTTACTTCATTGTCTGGGTCAGTCATTTTTTCAGCACATATGCACTGAATGCTTGTTTACTGTATACTTCTCTCTATTCCAATTTATTGTCTAACTCCATTCTAGGTTCCTGCCACAGATCTATCTTCCACCTTATCCCTCACATCTTTAAAGACTACCCTTAATTATCTGGCATCAGTAAGGATCTAATAGTCCTTGTTAGATAAAGTTTCTTTTCCTGTCTCCTTTGCATGGTATTGGCTGCCTCTGATGTATGTGTCCCATACAGAATATATATGTATATATTTTTTTTCTTTTCTTTTTTTTTTGCGGTACGCGGGCCTCTCACTCTTGTGGCCTCTCCCGTTGAGGAGCACAGGTTCCGGACGCGCAGGCTCAGCGGCCATGGCTCACGGGCCCAGCCGCTCCGCAGCATGTGGGATCTTCCCGGACCGGGGCACGAACCCATGTCCCCTGCATTGGCAGGTGGACTCTCAACCACTGCGCCACAAGGGAAGCCCCAGAATATTTTGATTAAGGGTATTTCTGGGCATACTTAGCAACTGACTACCAGAGTCTATCCACTTTAATAAAATAGTATAAACACATTTTTCAGATCATACTCTATAAATGCAAGAAGATACAGTTACTTGGGAGGAGTGAAAAAGTTTTTACCTCTACCTTCATTTTTAGAATTTTTCTTAAATCAATAAGTTTGCTTTAAAAATAATTAAAATTTCCACTTTTTGAAAATAATAAACACCATAATTTACATGTATGAAGTAATTTAGATTATATAAATAATTTCCTATAGTTATCTCAGAATATTTTAAAATATAGTTCAAATAATATATACTAAGTAAATTAGTCTTGTTTATTGTCTAGTATTAGTCTAATTTAGTCTTTTTATTACTGACTATAAAGTTAACTTTGTTTTTATTACTTTTTAATGTCAGAGTGATTCAGACCTTGGAGATATTTATTAAATATAAAACAGCAGGCACACAGTCAAATTCAAGTCAAATTTAGAAGGACGCAAGAATTGTGTTTTTAATGCCATCAATTCTTTACTTCACTTGGAGGTGCATCTGCTGAACATGTGGGTGATTTCAGACAAAAAGTAAGCTTTCTGGTCCTCATGTCTTATAACCTTTGCATAAGACCACAAGCCAAGAAAGTAAAGGTCTTATTGCAAATCAGTGTTGCCCTATTTTATTTGTATATGTGTTTAATATGTATTCATCACTCTTATAGTCTACATCTAATTAAAAAGAGTAACAATTATATTTAGCTATAAAACACAAATATATTTTGAAAATATTATATTTTTTTTCTGCTGCTGTTTGTATTAAAGAAATATACACTCATGTATTAACAAAGTTTAGCTGAATGTTTCAGTTTCCACATAATATAGAAATTAAATTCTCATAAATTTCAGTTTGCAACATTCTATGTGCTATTAGGGTTATAGATTAAAATTTAAATCCTTAATTAATGATGCTTAGTAATTCTATTAATTTATTAGATGTGTTTGTTTCTTAATATCAAATCCCTGAGCTAGATTTTATCACAGAAGCCCCAGTAGAAGGTGAATGTTGCATGCTTGCTTATACTCAAAGATTAGGTGACCTGTGGTCTAGCTCATACACTAAATTGGAATCTTTTCAGTCCACAATATACTGAAGAGGTTGCCACAACCTGTTTTGGGTCTCATGTGTATCTGCTTCCCCAAGCTCTTTGACTATATCTGGATTCTCATTCTTAAAAAAGTTGTACAACCATCTATGTAGTTGTTGAAACCAAAACCCAAGAAGACCATTTCTCTCTTTCTCTCATTTTTCTTGTTAAGCCCATTCCATAGTCATAAATATATCCAGTATATATCCATTAAATTTTCTCCATCTCCTTTTCTATCATGCTAGTCTAAGCTATCAACATCAGGTAAGAACCTAGGCTGTTGCAATAGCTACCCAACTTCTTTCCTTGCTTCAACTCTTGCACAATTCATCTTCCTTGTAGAGACTAAAGTTACCTTTTCAAAACAAAAATAAGTGTACTTCTCTCCCAGCAATATAGTAATTCTGGTATTATGAAATGTTCTCCACAATCACAAAATACCCAGATGACAGACAAATGAAAATAAACAATTTTATATGCTTCTAACTGAACTGAAACTGCAGAAGTAGATACATTGAAACACTGAAGCAAATGCTTACTCAGGGACACAATTTAATAATGAAGGTTTGTGAGATTAACAGACATGTGGAGGAATTAATCTTAGTAAAGCAACCATCAAAGCAATGTATTCCCTGACTTCAGTTAAGGTAAATGGTTCCCAGATTTTGTAGCCTTGAGCTTTTACTATTACTTGAAATAATTTTGGACTTGTAATACCCACATATTTAGGGACTTCCTAGACTAATACTTTTTAAATGAAATAAAATTTTAAAAAATATGTTTGAATAAATACAACTAGTATCACACATTGACACTGGTGAAGGATATCCTCATTTCAGAACTTTCCATGATTCTTGCACATTAAAATATGCTTAGTATGACTTCACAATCATACCTCAACTGATATATAAGAAAATCAGCAATCATAGTTAAGAATCTGAAAAAACACAATGTATTAGATACTAGGGCTTGAAAGACTAGACTTTGGATGTTGGAATTGTAACATATAGAATAAGAAGTTATTTTTAAATAAGGCTTTAACAAAATAAAAGCTGGTAGAGGAAAATGAGAAACAGTATGAGATTATCAAAAATGACAAGGGGAGTTTGAAAAAAAAACAAAACACTACAAATTCTGAAAGTGAAAACCAGAAATTTTTCCATCAAAATTCAAAAGAAAAAGGTCTACTCTTTCAATTGCTGAAAAACTTGTTTTGGATGAACTCTCTCACTTAGCATGACTAGATAGGATAAAAACAAAAACAAAACCACTTTTAATAAACCTCATAGCAATAATGGCGATACTAAAATGTTGGGTCACAGTCTGGTAGAGGAACAAAACCACAAGATAAGGCTGATATTTGAGGTCATTTTCCCCCTTGAGAAAGTTATAGATACATAAATATAAGTGACAGCAATAACTGTAAGGCTCATTTTCTGTATCATTATCCCATTTTCACAAGTGACATTTGGCTGGAAAGACAAACATTAAAATTCAGGGATAACCAAAAAAAAAAGAAGTTGTTAAGCAATCAAATCTTTCACCCAAAAGATACACCTTAGGAGTGAGGCTGCACTGGGTATAGATGAACCACCACAAAGCTTGAAACATAAAACTGAGTCTTCTTAGTCCCTCGTTGTAACAGGTGATTTGTCACTAGCCTAATGGCTGTAAGGTGAATCTTCACTGCAACAGGATAACAATATCCATAGCCTTACTTTATACCTAAGAGTTTTCATGAATAATGTTCACATCCAGTTTTTTAGAAATCTAGTATTAATATCACAGATTTCATCAAACAAGAGGAAAAAAGATGACAATAGAAGCAGATCCAAAAGATATCCAGATATTGGAGTTCACAGATAAAATTTTTTTAAGTCAGCATTTAATATGAACAAAGAGTAAAATATTATGGTACAGAATTATAATAGATAAGTGGAAACAAAAAATAATCATAAGCAAATTTTAGAAGTGATTAAATTTAGTAACAAAACTCCAAGTTTGTATTTAGCAATAGATTGTACATATATAAAGAAGGAATTAGATAATTAAGAGATAAGTCAAAAAAGGAAAAAAGATTACAAAAAGACACCAGGGTAGAAGATTTAGGAAGGATCATAAAAAGCATGTGACATATAGTTGAAAGATCTAATAAATGGATAATTGGACTCCAAGAAATGAATGAGAGTGAGATGGAGGTAGGAGAACAGCACAAAAAGCAATATGTAACAGATAAAAACTGAAGAAGATATCAAGTTACAGACGCAAGAAGCACTTTATATAACAAACAAGAAAAATAAAGGGAATTATTCCTATGCCTGCATCATAGTAAAACTAAAGAAAGTCAAAGATGAAGAGAAAATATTAAAAGCAGTCAAACAAGTGACTTTATAGGAAAAATAGAAGCCAAAAGAAAGTGACACCTTCAAATTGTGGTTAAAGAAGATAAATTTATGAAAGTAGAATTTTATATTCAGCAAAAATATGCTTTAAAATGGATATACACTCAAAATATCTTATAACACTCTAAAACAGAAAGCATTTACCACCAGCAGGTAGAGAACTAATTAGAAAGGGAAACACACAGGAAAATTCAAAGATGGTAATGTTTTATTTCTTAACTTGGGTCATGAGTATTGAGACATTTGCTCTATTCTCTTGTCATTATGTCACATATATTTTTATGTATGAGATATTTTATATTAAAATCAGAGTGAGCCTGGTAAAATGTGGCTGTTTCTGCATTTAGAGCTGGTGAAGCAGGGAGCAGGCCACAGCAGCCTGCGCCAGTTAGACCCCAGAGGGAAGTAGTTGACAAGTGGGCTTCCACTGGTCATTGAGAATAGTTTGCCCCTCCCGTCCCCTCTGAAGAGAGATGAGTTCCTCTTTAAAAGGGATCTTTTTAAACATTCAAAGAAGTATATTCCTGAAGCTTTTCGTTATGAGCTCTTTAAAAACTGCAGAGAGAGCACTAGGAAATTGGAATCTGAGACAAGCTGCTATGTTGGGGAAGAGAGAGGGAACCACAAAATGGATCACAGTTAACATTGTGGATTTCTTCAACAAGAGTATTACAGAATTCTGTCCCGAAGAAAGTTGTCTGCTCATGTCTGCATGCCCAACATATGAATATAATTTGGCAGGTGATTCTAATATTAAAAAGCCAATCAATTACTCTGCTCCAATATACATTGACTACTTGATGACTTTGTTCCTGGTAAGCTGGATGATGAAACATTTTCGTTCTACTATTGGTGTCCTGTTTCCCCAAAACTTTATCTATGGCAAAGACTATTTTAATGTGTCTGTTCAGGGTTTACACCTGTATTTCTCAGCTGCACTTTCATTCTGTAATACAACTGCAGTGTTTATACCTGTATTTATCCGCTGCACTTTCATTTTGTAATGCAACTGTGAGAGGAGACTTAACTCACATTTCCTGTAAACATTTATTTCTTTACTCAGGAGGTCAACCTGATTGATAGGCATAAATTGGCACCAGGAATTAGTTGAGAGGCTTGGATCAAAAGGCAGATAATCACTTCTTCTAGAACATGATTAACACTCTTGCTTCATTTATTACTATTTCTCAATGCTATTTGTTATAGACTAGTGATTCAAAAGACTAGTGATTCAAAAGACTAGTGATTCAATATAGACTAGTGATTTGTCCTGTTGACAAAACAGGAAGAAAGACACCCAATGTCTACCTACTGCTAAAATGGCTTCAAAGGTAGGTGAGCCCCATAGCTTTTGAGTGAGAACTTAAGAGCACAACCAATTCTGAGTCACTACTATGTGTGACCACTTCTGCTATTGTCATGGAATCACTCTTAATTGTAATATGTGATGACTAACCTGTAGTTTATTAGTTTACTTATTTTTATAAATTGAAGAAAAATGACCCTCTACTTTAGGTAATATCAAAGGATATAAAGAATTACTAGAAATAATTTTAAAAGTTTCCAAAACAAATTTCCTAAAAAAAAATCAAATGTCTTATTTCACTTCTGTTTATGAATATAAAAGGTAACTTTAACTTTCTATAACATTTAGAACATTTGTATCACTTTGGATAACCTTTATTCTCATGTTTATATGCCAGTGTTTTATAGATTAAGAATATATATTTATATTTTTACAAAACCTATGATTTTAATTCAAATCATCACAGGGCATTATGATATAGGAGCAACCAAAATTGTTTCTAAAATGACTTAAAATTTTTTAATCTTTATTTGGAATTTTACTAACAAATAAATTGACCTAAATCTTGTATGTGTCAGAAATACATTTTAAGGTTTCTAAGGATGCTTTTGTAGATTTTCACTTTTAAAAGCTTTATTAATCAATGTTAACACACATAGTTTTGGTTAAGGAAGAAAAAAATCTTCCAAAAATTGTGAAAAACTTAGTTTTCAAAGTCACTTTATATGTTGTTTTTCAAATGTGTTTAAATTTCGGTTTGTAAAATGAAAGAAAGTGCTTAGTATTTTAATTATTTTGTTTTGCGTTCACTTTAAAAATCACTTCTATACTTGTTTTTATGTGACTGAGTCTTTGGTTAAGAGTACTGTGGAATGTAATGTACTAGGGGTGTAATGTATAACATAATAAATGTAATTAACACTGCTGTATATTATATATAAAAGCTGTTAAAATAGTAAATCCTGAAAGTTCTTGTCACAAGGAAAACAATTTTTTTTATTTCTTTAATTTTGTATCTGTATGAAGTAATGCATGTTTGCTAAACTTGTTGTGGTAATCATTTCATGACGTATGTAAGTCAAATCATTATGCTATACATCTTAAACTTATACAGTTCTGTATGTCAATTATATCTCAGTAAAACTGGAAGAAAAGAAAAAGTACTATGGAAATGGATGAGCTTTATTTAAATAAATATAACCTAAGGAAAACTTAAAGAGAACATAATAAAGACCATGAAAGTGAACTAAATTTAAAATATACACACACAAATATTGTTTTAACAGCTCAGTTTAAATATTCCTAATTAAAAGAGTAAAATTATAAGTAATGGGCCAAAAAAAGAGAAAATGAATTAAATCTACAATGTATAGAATTTCATAGGCTTAATGAGCTATATTTAAAACATATTGATAAGTTTTCACATATATCTACATTGTGAACTAAAATTGTTTAGTTTTTTGAGTAAAATCTTTAGATTCCTGAATTTAATAAAAATTCCAGAAGAGGGAGATGTTTACTCTCAAATGAAAAATTTTTTTCAGTGTGAATGAATTGAATTCTATAAAACAAAGGAAAAAAAGACCTTTATATATCATCTTAAATATATAGGAATTATAGATGGTAAATCTCTGTGGTGGTTAAAAGTTTATCTTACTCTATGATCTATCACAGGTACTTTTGCTATATGAGGTTAAGATTTTTATATCAATTTATTTGTCTTATTTATGTTCCCTAAAACATGTGCTTAATTTTTCAAACATTTAAAAAATATTTTATCAGTCATTTTAAATAGAAATTAGTATTCAACTTTAGGAATAATTCATTAAGATATATTTTCTTACTAATCGTGAGATGACTAATGTTTTTGTTAATATTGTTTAAGAATAATATAGAAACAATTATGTCAATATTCTGAAATAATTTTAACTTAATCATGCACTATTTCTAAATATCTATTTATATGTAAAGACCAATATACCTTTTTATTTGACTCTTATTTACTGAACAATCTACTAAATAAAAATATTTTCAAATAAATTTTTAAAGTATTTTTATATAAATCATAATAATTCCTAATAAGTAAAGGCAATGAATAATTTTCCATTGTCTTTTCTGATGAGAAGGAATGACAATAGATTTAATACTATATATTAGTATGCTTAATTATAAAGATATTATCACAGCAAAACACATTTGTTATTTACACAGCTAACTAGCCCATGAGTCTCAATATTGGCAGTCTGGATCTTTCAGGAAGAACATACATACACAAAACCCTATGTTATTTTGTTTTCCTCTGCAGGTATCTTGACATTAAATTTGTATTTCTACACTCTCCTGTTTCAATTTCTTGTCTCAGTTATTAAGTACAAAGTTTGTGAAAAACCAATACTAATTTACATATTATTTTCATCAGTGTATTCTTTTGCCAAATCTTTTTATTTCCCTGAAGCAATATGGACATGTGCCCTATATTTTTCACCAGCTTTATTTGAGTTTCCAGAAGTTACTCTGAGGAATAAGCAGTGCCTCGTTAGCAGAGATTTTCATATTGTTTGCATCCACTTTTTCCTCAGCTTGCTATTCCCATTGCTTCAGAACTGCAGGGAAATTATGGGCTGAAATGTCAATGTCAGAATTGTTGAAGTACAAATAATATTTTCAGAGAAATGCCAAAACTAAACTCACTGATGGTGAACCTAAACTTTTTCTCAAAAAAAGTGTGTTAAGCACTGTGAATCACTGTCAACATTATAGAAATGCTAACACCTGCACCAAATTAAGTGCTAATTGTTTTCTGGAATAATTTCTTGTTAAAGAAAATACAGTACTGATTTAGACATGCTACCCAAATGGGCTTTCTTTGAAGAAAGTTTACACACAGGGTGAAAAAAGATTCCTATGGGATTATTTGCTAATTGACTTATTTTAATAATGAACTTGTGAATTGGGCAGGCTATAGTAAAATATGTGAAAAAATGACAATTCTAAATCTTCATCTCCATCTTATTTTATGCCATATTTTACACTTTTTTCATAATCTACAGGAAAATATATCATCTCTATCCAACCTCATTTTAAATATTCATTCCATATAACATTCCTTCGAATTGGTTATTACCTTTCCAAAGAAAAGTCTGAGATCCCTCCTTCCTTCTCATTTTGTATTAAGTGTTCCCAGTCATAATCAAAGAATAGTTTTACAATGCCAAGTTGATATCTGTATATATTTGAGAATATTTCTGAAAGGAGTATGAGAAAAGAATGCTCAAGATAGAGATGCAAAAGTTAAGATGAATTATTTGTCTTCAAAGTGAAAATATCACTCTCATAAAAATCCTTCAAGCACTCTCAAGTGTGTTCAAATTAAAATTCAAATACTTTGGGATGACATTAAGTAATCTTATCACCTGGTCACTAGCTCTTAACCTTTGGTAAGTACTCTGTTACTTCAAATCCAGAAACACCCAAGGACCCAGTCTTGCTTTATTGTGATGCCTTTATGTCTCACACTCTGGCATATCCTGCTATATTTGCAATTGTGTTTACTGCCTAGAACTGACTGACCCTTAGGATTTTTTCCAGGAAACACGTATTCATCCTGTATAAAACATATCTTGTGTCTTACTCTCTTGGAAGCTTTTCTTTTCTTTCTCACTCTGTTAATTCCCATACAGTGTGTTTTATAGTGCATTTTACTTACTGTAATCAGAGAACTATAATGTCTATTATACTGAGACATTTTTTTCCACTAGGTTATCAATACATAGGGCCTGTGCCTCTTTGTATTGTATCTTGGAACTTGCACATAGTATTCACCCAATAAGTAGTTAATTATATTCCAAGTTTATGTTAACCTCCTTACCTTTCATGTTCTCTTATCTTAAAATATCTATGCTTATGATAATTCTTATTTATGTTATATCTATTATTCAATTGCAGGCTCACATTTCCCTCCATCACTGACTACTTCAACTTATTATTCCAGTCATCCTTGATGTTTCTCTACTATATTCTTAGACGTATCTATTTTAAACATTCCAGTGATTAGCATTTATATATTATCTTCTATTGCTTGATGACTCATATTGTCCTTATTATTAGATTTAAGCTCTTCAAATCAGGAACACAGTATTATGCTTATTATGAGTCGCTAATGGTCTCTAGATCAGAACTAGACCCAAAATATGTGCTCAATAAATATTGATGGGTTTATTAAAAGGGTCAGAGAGAATGAATAGATGATAATACATGACAAGTCATTTTTTTAGATGATTTTTACAGGGGAACAAAATTTCAGCTCTTTTAAAAGTTTCAAATGTTAGGAGACAAAAATAGTGCCCTTGAACATAAGTGATAGACAGCTGGCTGATAATATGATGATGAATCATATGACATTCTTTTCCATTTCTTCCTTTACAACTCTTAATAAGAATGTGTGCCATTAATCAACACCAAAGAGTGCTGCATAGTTTGTGGGTGGATCTCAGAAGTAGCCAGATTTTGTCGGAATATTCAAATGATAATATTGTCAATCTACTAAAGGTATATTGCCATGTGGATTGTTAGGATTCTTGATCCAGACATGCAGCAAAGGAAGCATAATACATTATAGGTTTCTATGTTCTCTCTGTAAATGTAGTTGTGTGAAGGCAAGACATTTTCTACCCACTGCCTGGAATCTTTTCTCCTAGTGCTTTCACACAAAATAGGCTTCTGTTTGCCAGTGAGATTTAAGCCTCAAGACCACGACATGTTTTTTTCCCAGCAGTGGCTTTTTATTGCAAGCAGAGCTATCAGCAGTGCCAGCCAAGATAATAGCCCCATGCTGAAAGGTTTCTTCATTGCTGGAACAGCTCTCAGGATATGGATTTTTTGAAGGTTGTCAAAGCAGCGTGAATTTCTAAAGAGATTTTTAAATATAAGAATGGACATTCTTACAAAAATATGTGTGTTCGTATTTATTGACGCACATTATCGTTTTTATGCAAAATATCCCATAAGGAATATAATCTAATTCTACCACCTGGAAATGAAAACATGTTATATGTAATGTGTATACTTATATAACATTCTTTCTCCATATTGTATCATGTTTGTAAACTTTGCTCTAATACAAATAACTCACCCATTATTAAATGTTCCTCTGAACTTCTACCTCTTTATTCAAATTTGTAAACATGAATTTTATAAAATCATGGTTTTTAAAGCTATATCTTCCTAATGTAGCTATATTTCATTTTATATTTGAAACATGGGGAGTGTTATATAATTTATAATATCTAAGATTTAAAAGATTTTTCTGGTATCAAATTCTACGTGTGAGATGTACGTCTTGAGATAGAGATAGCAAACTTGGTAATACAACAACTAACTAGAGTGCTTATGGTGATACATCTCTACTTTTAAATGGAGGGATGTCTCTTAAGATGGACTTCTGCCTGTATTGTACTATTGATATTATATATCTAGGACATCCCAGACAAAACCACTCTGCTCATAAGCAGAAACATAATACCCCAAATGATGCAGATGTTAAAAAATGCTCAGAAGTCCTGCATACAAATAACTACATTTTATACAAGTGAAACCAAGTGGTTGAGGTAGACTAGAGTGCTATGAAAATAGAAAACAAAGTTCATGTTTTTAAGATTAAGTTGCGATATGCCTTTTACATTTTTTCTTGCTCTGAGTTAAAACAGACGATATTCTGTGAAAAACTTTACATTTTTTAGAAGTATCCAATATATACTCCTATTAAGTCTTTTTTATTAAAAAAATGTTATTGTTAGGAAACAGCTATTACTGCATGGTCAAATTCCTGATGTGAGAGGAATAGAAATAAGAAAAATAAATTACCTTGAAACCCATGTTTTGAATTTTCTTACTGTAAGTTTGCATGGCTATATTACAATATAATATTAATATATAGATATCATATATCCACTACAGTAGCCAGAAAAACACATAAACTTATCTATGTAATTAAAACATTTTGGGGAGAATTTTGAGGTAGCTCACGATTAGAGGTATTAGCATGACTTTTTCAGTAATCCAATTGAAAGATGATTGCTTCTGACCCAGTACATGGATAATAGAGAAGAGAGAAATGGATAGATAAGTGGACATTTAAAATTAAAACTGAAGAGATGTCATAATTGATAGAATGTAAAACATGAGAAATAGAGGGTCAAAAAAAAAATGATTTGTTAACTGGGTAGACTAAAACCATTTATAGTACTATGAGATGTGCTTGGGAAAGGCAAATTTCAGGTCCAAGAGGTCGAATTCAATACTGGAACTATTTGATACAAGCCACATTGATATAAACAGCAGTTTGTCTTAGGAAAGACAGTTTGCCAAAAGCAAATTAATGTATGCCTTTAAACAGCCTCTGACATCTATTGTAGCAGAGATGTCAACTTGACAACTTGTCAGCATAAAGATTGTAAATAAAGCCATGGGATTTAAGAAGATTGAAGATGAGTAGAAGGAGAAGAGAAAAAAAAGCTTAGGAAAAACAAGATTTCTAAGAAGACAGAGAGGAGAAGCTAAGTTTAGAGGATAATTAGAACTTCCAGAGGAAAGTAGTGAGTGTATTTTCTCAGAAATTTTGTGGAGCATATTTCAGCAGAGAGAGAAATATGTAACACTCTCCTACAGATCAGGTGCTAGATTTTATGTCTACTAGTTTTTACTGCCAGAAGTTCATTGAAATTTTAGTGGAGGGCACATCTGGAAGGTTGAAAAATAAAGAAATGCATAGGATTGAGGCCTATGTGTGTAAGCAGTTCTTTCTGAAAGGTTGTGAAGGGGAAGAATCAGAAAAAAAACATGTTACGTGGGAACTAAATCTAAACCGAGATGTTGTGTAAATGGGTTAAGTCATTCAGATAAAATTATGGTTGTGAAAGAGAGAGAAGCTTAGGATATTAATAAGGAAGGAGGCAATAAATAAAGATCTGGTTCTGAGGAGACTGAATAAGAAATGATACCAGGCATAGGAGAAGAGAGTAAGCACAGAAACTATTTAAGAAATGCCAATGTCATTATAGGAAGGAGGGAGGATGAGTGGGTATCCATAGAAGATGTTTGATTATAGGAAGTATTAGGAGTTTAATTCTATTATCTGTTTAATTCTGTGTGAAGTAAAAGGTAATGGTATCTACTGAGAGTTACTGGGCTCATGAGAGAAACATTTTTTAAAGATAATGGAATATATTTGAAATAATAATTGTGCATAAAGTATAGGAATTATAGAAGTTGAGATATAACTTTGATAAATATCTACTGAATGTCCAGCACACCAAAACACTACTTAAGTCCTAAAGTGATATAATGATACACAGCATAATTAGAAGTATCTCTGTCCTTCAAAACTATGTAATTTGTCTCCAGGGATGAACTTAAAGGAGGATATGTGCTGTGATCTGAGAATTTTATTCACTTGGTAGGAAAGAAAAAGTGGATCAGTGCCTTCATTGGGGAGTGTATGACCTTAGTGGTGGAAGATAAATGGAATTTAGCTAGATGAATCTGGAATATTAAAAAGTAACAGCATATATGAAGAACCATCGAGGTGAGTAAAGAAGTTGGGCTTAATGAAAGAATAAAGAGAAAAAGGAAGGGAGGAAAGAAAGGAAGAAACAAAATTGTGTGTATATGTATTTGTGTCATAGGACACAAGAATTAGGGCAGAAAATGTCAGCAAATAAAAGTTTTTACTAATTGTTTCAAGTTGAGTTTAACAGCTTGAACCAACATAAAATCAATAAAGAACCAGAATTATAGGTTAATGTAGTAAGTGGAGTTATTAATTTTGATTCAATTCACCAGATTTTGATGAAATAATTTAAGTGGAACAAGCTCAGAAACAAGGAGACTATCCTGGAACTTCCAGGTGAGAGATGGTGGGAGCCTAAAGTTGGGAAATGCGAGCATGGATAAATAGATAAATTTGAGATATTTTAAGGAGGACTAGGTGATGTGTTGACTCAGGAGAACACAGTCAGGTGGTACCAAGGATGAGTCTAATGCCTTGTTTATTACTGGTCAAAAGCTGATACCACACACTAAATAAGACAGAGCATATTTTGGAAGACAGTTATGAGTTAAGTTTGGGACACACAATGATTGATGTTCCACGTGGACATACAAAGATTAAACTTGATGATTTGGGGGTGGAATTTTTATTTTGCTTTGGTGGATTTCTAATTTGTTTTTGCCCAAACAACATATTCGATTTTATTATGGAAACGGATTGTCAGGATTACTGAAATGTAGTCAGCCCTGCATACCTGATGGATCTGAGATTCAACCAACCACAAATCAAAAATATTTTTAAAAATTCCCAAAAGCTCCAAAAAGCAAAATGTGAATTTTCCATGTTCTGGCTGTTATTTATATAACATTTACATTCTATTTACACTACTTATATAACATTTACATTGTATTTGTTATTACAAGCAATCTAGAGATAACTTAAAGTATATGACTGGAAGTATATGACTGGAGGATGTGCATAGGTTGTACGCAAGTATCAATACTGTGCCATTTTACATGAGGATATTGAGCACCCACTGATTTTGTTATCCAAGGGTAAGTCCTGGAACCAATTCCCTTGGGATACTGAGGGATGACTGTATTTCATCTTCTCCAATTAAAAGTTTGATATTTTCTCTTATACTAATTTTCTTTAATTTTTTCTTTTCTTCATTTTGCCAATTTTTCTTTCCAGAGGTATGTGTCATTCATTAATGCAGTTTAATATATATTGAAACCTATTTCCTTGCACCTAATTTTTTTTAATTTACCATGTAATTTTTTAATTTTTAAAATCATGTTATTCCAGTGACAGTATCAAGTAAATTTCCCTATGAAAGATAAAGAAATAGATATGCTCAAGTCTTTTTAACCATTTTTATTTTGTATCATTCCCTGGAATTTTATATTCTGGTTATTATCAAATTTTATATTTTTATTCAATACTCAAGAATATAATTTCTATTTACATTCAACATGTAATCTATATTACAAACATCTATACAATGTAGTGTAAATTTTTTATATTTGCGTTTTTTAAATATATATTCTGTTATTTCTTCCAAATTGTTATTTTGAGATGAAAAACAATAACTTACTACCAAAAGTTAAGAAATATTAATATCAGTTGTATTTACATAAGTTAACCTTGAATAAATAATGTTAAGTGGAATATGCTAGACATAAAAGGATGCAGTTTATTTGATTCCATTTATATGAAATAGCCACAAATGGTAAATCCCTAGAGACAGAAACAGATTAGTGGTTACCAGGGCCTAGGAGGCAGATAACATTTGGGAAGTGACTGGTAACGGATATGAGGTTTCTTCATGAGGTGGTAAAAATGTTCCAAAAATAGTGATGATGGTTGCATAACTCTGTGACTATGCTAAAAACCACAGAGTTGTACAGTTTGAAAGGATGAAAGGGAGGTATATGAATTATACTCAATAAAGAAAGTTGTTTTAAACAATGTAGAAAACATTACAGGTAAGGTTGTAGGATCCTTTGCAGATACCATCAGTCCCTTTCCTTTTCCTTCCTCTACAGTTTATTTTTTTTTTAATTCTTAAGCTTCATAATAGTTATGTGTAACTATATATACTATTATTTTGTGTTTTTGTTTAGTTCACAAGTCAGTTTTCTTTATCAAGTTTCATTATTCTATTTTTTTCTCCCCTGCTATCATGTTGGGCTGAACAGTTTTCTGTGTAAAGATTTTTCTTTTTCTAGTTTTGAGCCCTATTCTATTTCTACTGCTAATTACCATAATTTTCCTAAATATTTTAAATTATATTCAATATCTCAATTTCCTTTTAAATGATGCAATACTGTTTAAACTCTTTAAATTGCCTTGGGGCAATGTCTCTTTTCAGTGTTTCATATTATATTTATTTTGTTATATCCAACTTGTTTCTATAGCAGAAAAATAGGTATATATTTTTTTCATTAGTTTCCTCCTTAGGTTACCAAAAAGTTGTATCTTTGTGGTTGTTCAAAGTTATTGTTTCTTTTATCCCAGTTCTGCCTATGGGGTTCAGATGATTTGTTGTTATTTTTTTCTGTTCAAAAATATCCTTTAATTTTATCTTAATTGAAGACTTTTGTGGGAGAAACTCTCTTCATCTACCTATCATCTATCTATCTATCTATCTATCTATCTATCTGTCATCTACATTGTTATGCTTCATAAATTACATTTTAACTAGGTACCAAATTCCAAGTTACAATTATTTTCCTCAGAAATGTAAATGTATTATTCTAATTTATGATAAGAAGTTACCTGTCAGCCAGGTTATATGAAATGTTTCTCTATGGTAATATGTGTTTGATCTATTGCAGTTTCTTTAATTTTGTTTTTTCTTTGAGAATATGTGATATCACCATTATAAGTCTAGCATTATTTTCCTTCTCATCCTACTCCTTAGTCTTTGTGATTTTTTTCAATCCATGCATTTATGTACTTTTAAAAAGTTCTCTAAAATACTCTAATAAGAATTTCAAATAATGCCTCTCCCTCATTAATTATCCTGTTTTTCTGGAATTCTGTTTTTCTGAATTTCCTGGAATTCTCATTAGGTATATTGTGAAATTTCTCATTCTAGCTTTAATATTTTATAATTTCTTAATCATAATCTGTATCTTTTTACCCCACTGTTGCTATACACTGTGCTGCTCTGTCTACTTAGAGTTTTATTTTTCTACATTATTTCAGTTACATAATTTCCTTTTTTATATATTTCCATTTTTTCTAACTTCCTTACAGGACCATTTTTTCCTAACTTCCTTTTCAAACAGGGCCACTTCTGCTCTTTACTACTCCTAATACTGATAGTATTGTGACTTTTTAGTTTCTACACAACTTAATTAACATTCCTCCATCATTGTAAGAGCTTTTTACTGTATCAATTATTTTCTTTTATTGAATTTCTTATATGATGAAGTATGTATTTCTTTGAATTTTGTAGAGAAACAAAAATACATTTGTTATGAGAATACATAACAATGTACATTTGTATTCTTTTGCTAATTATGTACATTTTGCTAATTATGTACATTTTTTTTCAACTGTAATATTTCTTTCAACTACTACAAAATACTTTCTCACTTTTTTTAAGCCACTCACTCATTTTGTAAAAAATAGGTATCCCCAGATCTGCTTCTTGCTTAATAACATCTTTTATCATCTAACATAACTATAGATTACTACTCTCAGGTCTTCATGCAGAAGGCTCATTAAAGTGTACAGACTTTCCTGATATCTGTTATTACCATAAATAATTCATGAAATACTCCAAACTTCAGACTATCTCATTTACACAATATCAGAAAATGGGGAACTTTCCTACTTGGTGATTTCACATTCAGAATATGACACAACCTCACCTATTCACACCATATCAAAATTATACTTCTTGAAAGTATAATTCCAGAATGGATGCACCAAAAGATATCAGTGTGAATGTGTGGGATAAATTAGAAAAAAGAGTGATCAAACCTTCCCCACCTTTAGTTGGATATTCATAGTGGTGGGTGAATGAGAATATTTATTACAGCTAATCTTTCTAGCCAACACTTTGCATTTTATCACTTTATTACCATCAATTGGTCCTTATGAGTAACAGATTACTGAATAAAATTTCTTATTTCAGAAGTTAGTGAATATTGTGTCACTGTCTTTATATCCTAAATATTTAGGTATTGGCAGATGAATCCTGATTTCATTTGTATAAAATCTAACTTAGAACTCTTCTATCATATAGTTTCTTTTTGATATGCTTTTGCTATATATAATTTTGTTGTAATTTTGTTATATATTTTGACAGGAGTTGCATTTCTAACAATACTTCCTTCTTAAGGCCCATATGGCTTATTGCCTTTCTTAGGATGTACTATGTAAGCTGCAAAAGTGTGCTTCAGAAAATGAGATTTTGATATATCTGCAAATTACATTAGTTGTGTTCCCTGTTAAGGACAGCTAAGAATTCCTGAAAAGATTATTACTTGGGTCACTTGTGTCTTCTAAACACAAAAAAATTTTAATGTTCACACTGAAGATAGATTATTTTCCCCAAAGTACTGTTTTTACAGTTGCAATGCCTTTTAGTTCTTAAACCAGGAAATTAAAGCTACCTAGCTGAACAAAATTAAAGCATTTTCTTTATAATTATTATGCCTTAAATTATTTCATATAAAAAATTAAAATATGATTAAATACAACTACTACTTCAATATACAAGTAAAGAAAACATGTAATTCTGCTAAATCTTTGTAGTTATTCTTCTTTAGCAAACTTTATATAATTTCACTTACGCTAAAATTCCTATGGATATCTTTCAGAACATAGTGATCAAGAAAGATCATAGAAACATCAAGAAAGCAATGCCCATGTACAAGTGCAGTTTTTTTACTCTGAAGGATGTATTCCAAGAAATGGAATTGTTGCAACAAAGTGTAAATGTATTTTTAATTTTTGTAGAGGTTGCCATATGGCTTTCTAAGATTCTTTTTTAACAATTCACATCTCTACAAGCAATGTAGGAGAGTACTTTTTGCCTACATTCCTGCTGACAATAGTTGTTATCACTCATCTTAATTTTGTCAAGTGTGATAGGTATAAAGTGATAGTTTACGCTTATTTTAACTTGCATTTCTCTTACCAGGAATGCATTTCAACATCTTTTCACATTTGAATTTGAGTTTGAATTTGTCGGTCATTCGGATTTGCTATAATGTGACTTGTATTTTCACATTCCTGCCAATTTTCCTATTACAGGTTCTGCCTTGTTCTTGTGACACACCTTGTCTTTTTATTGCAAATGTTTTTCTTAAAGTAAATCTTTTGTTAATCTGCTCATTTTAGTTACTATCACGATATTTTTCTTTAACAAAAAAGTCTTCATTTTAATTTATGTCAATTATATTTTTTCAGTTAAGAGTGTATTTCCTCCTCTAAGGTTGTACATGCATGCTAAGGGATTTTTTGGCTGGCTTTGTATTTAAAACACCTATAATTTATTTTTGTATTCTAAGATGTACTACCAAATTTATACCATTAATTTTATTAAAAATTGCTTCATTTTTTTTGCACCACTTGCAGTTGGTGTTACATCTTAAAGCATTTAGTAGAATTATCTGCTTCTGAAGATATTATTCGGGGGGCATATTTTTAACTAAAAATGCAACTTTCCTAATATTTATAGGGCTTTTCCAAATATATATTTCATATTGAGAAAATTGTGATAGTATTTACTTTTCTTGGAATCAATGCCTTTTAACTTAACTGCCAAATTTATGTGTTTAGAATTGTTTGTAGCAATAATATAATAACAAAATCCTTTTTATGTTTGTATGGTCCTAAAGCCGTCCTTTACTTTATTCCTAGTGTTAGTAATTTCTGCCTTCTTTTCTTTACTATTAGTCTTCTTAGAGGTTTGTCAACTTTATTGACTTTTTCAAAAACCAGCTTTCTTTTTCATTTTCCTTTTCTGTGTTTATTTTCTATAATCGATTTCATTAAGTTCTGCTTTTGTTTTTATTATTCTCTTAGTTCTATCTGCCTTGCAGTTTTTGGTTTTTTCTTGCTTTTGAAGTGGGAATTTAGATTGTTGATATAATACTTATTTTTTCCTAGTCCAAGTCTTTAGTGACACAAAGTTCCCTCTAACATTGCTTTAACAATAACCCATAGACTTTGGTAATTTTAAAAAATTTATTTTATTTATTTTTATTTTTGGCTGCCTTGGGTCTTCATTGCTGCACGTGGGCTTTCTCTAGTTGCGGTGCGCGGGCTTCTCATTGCGGTGGCTTCTCTTGTTGTGGAGCACAGGCTCTAGGTGTTTGGGCTTCAGTAGCTGTGGCACATGGGCTCAGCAGTTGTGGCTCGCAGGATCTAGAGCACAGGCTCAGTAGTTGTGGCGCACAGGCTTAGTTGTTCTGCGACGTGTGGGATCTTCCCAGACCAGGGCTTGAACCTGTGTCCCCTGCATTGGCAGGTGGATTCTTAACCACCATGCCACCAGGGAAGCCCAGCCTTTGGTATTTTTTATGCTTATTTTCATTCAGTTCAATGTCTTGTTTGATTTCTTTGAAACTTCCTCTTTGACCAATAGATTATTACTAGTTGGCAATTATAAATGTAGATGCTATAAACATTCTTATTGAAGTTGTGTGCACATAAGTTTTCAACTCATTTGTGTAAATACCCAAGAGCATGTTTCCTTGATCGTATTGTATGACTATGTTTTGCTTTGTAAAAAACCATGGAAACATCTTCCAAAGTGGCTGTACTATTTTGCACTCCCACCAGCAATCTATCAGAGTTTCTGTTGCTCCATATGCTTATCAGTGTTGGGTTTTGCAAATGTTTTGGATTTTAGCCATTCTGATAGGTATATAGTGGTATCTCATTCTAATTTGCAATTCCTTAATATCATACGATATTGAAAATTTTTGTATGATTTTTTGTAATCTGTCTTCTTTGGTTCAGATATTTTACCCATTTTTAAATTGGATTATTTTCTTAATTTGAAGCTTTAAGCGTTCTTTACATATTTTGATCAACAGTGTTTATCAACTATGATTTTTTCCAAATATTTTATCTCAGTCTGTGTTTTATTATTTTATTCTATGGACAATGTCTGTTGAAGAACAGAAGATTTTAACTTTAATAAAGTCGCATCAATTTTTCTTTCATAGATTATGCTTTTGATGTTTTATCTAAAAAATAAGTATTATATCAACAATCTAAATTCCCACTTCAAAAGCAAGAAAAAACCAAGGTCTAGATTTTCTCCTACGTTATATTCTAGGATTTTTATAGTTTTGTGCTTTAAAAATTAGTGGCAAATTTTAGGAAACATGTAAAGTTTGTGTCCAGGTTTATTTTTTTGGCCTTTCCCCAACTGTTCCAGCACGATTTGATGAAAGGACTATCTTTTCTCCATCGGTTTGCCTTTGCTCCTTTCTGAAAGATCAGTTTATTATTTGGGTGTGGGTCTGTTTCTGGCTCTCTTTTCTGTTCCTTTCATCTATTCACTTTTTTTTTCTTTCCCATAGCACACTGCCTACCTCACTGTAGTTTGAAGTCAGAAAGTGTCAGTCCTCCAACTTTGAATTTCTTAAACATTATGATAGCTATTCTGCTCTTGCTTTTGAAATAAACTTTAAAATCAGTGCATTGATATTCATAAAGTAACTTTCTCAGATTTGGATTAGCAGTCCAACTTTACCCTGAGAACCTGGTATGGCTCCTGAAGGTAAAACCCACAAAGGCCTTTCTTAGAGTTTTAAACTCTCAAATTAGTCTACATGAAGTCTTTGGTAATTCATTAAGTACAGCTTCAAGTGTTCCTTCCACACTAGTTTCAGATGCAGGTTTTGGCTCCAGGTATGCTGTGATTCTGTGTATCTGCCTGTCTGTCCAGTTTTCAGGGCAACTGTTTGCCTGTGACTTTAATTATCTGATGGATTTTAAAAGAGCTGTTGGTTTTCCCTTTGTTCAGTATTTTTTTTTTTCATGTGACGATGAGGGTGATTGCTTCCAGGCTCTTTAGATGTTGTATTGGAAAGCAGAAGTCCCATGTGACCATGTTATTTTACTTTCTATTTAAAGAAAAAGATTTTCCTCCTGTTTCATAAAATATATCCTACAACTATTATTTGTACATTGAGTTTATGAGAAAAATACTTTGTTTTTAAGTTAATAACTCTCCTCAGTTCAGTTTTTTCTTCATTGTGTTCAGTATATTTTTATTCTCTTGGAAAATGTCCAGTCTCACTTAGAAGTTCATCCTTTTAATCATTTATAATCCATTCCTAAATTATTTTAGACAGATTTAAATGGAAGCATCCTTAATATTACATGTTTCTAAAAAAAAAAAGTATGATAATTCCTGAAATTCAACTGTTGGCTGTATAAAAATATAATTTATGGAATGATCTAAATCAGGGATTTACAAGCCATAGCCCATGAGTCAAATCTGTTCTACCACCTGTTTTTATAAATAAAACGTTATTGGAATACAGCCACCTTATCTGTTTATAATTGTCTATGGCTGCTTCCACATTATGGCATTATTGCTTCTGTTGTAACAGAAGCCAACTATCCCCAAAAGCCTAAATTATTTACTGTCTGTCCCTTTAAAGATAAAGTTTGCTGATCCCTGATATAAATAATAATAATCATTGATCATGGAAAGTTTGCCAAAAAAACAAATTGAAATGAAAAGCATATCGTTTTAAACAGAGCTGTCACTTCAAATTTTGTTATACCAGTATTATTCAATCTTCTATAGAATATAATTCTTGGCCTGATTTAAAAATTATGCTAAAGCAAACTAAATATTAAAACAAAATGTTACTAATTCAAAATTAAACATTTTTATTTATTTCTTATTGTGATATAATTGACATATAACATTATATTAGTTTTAGGCATACAACATAATGATTTTATATTTGTATATATTGCTAAACACTCACCACCATAATTCTAGTTAACATTTGAGTTACAAATTATTTTTTTCTTGTGATAAGGACTTTTACTCTCTATTCTCTTAGCAACTTTCAAATATACAATAACGTATTATTAACTATATATATATAGTCACCACGCTGTATATTACACCTTCATGATTTAATTATTCTGTAACTAGAAGTTTGTATCTTTTGACCACCATAAAATAAATTATAAACAACATGAAGTTTTAAAAAATATTGTTGAAATTCTCAAAATGTAAATATTTTGTATGTAATTGTCAGAAATTCAGCTACAGTTTCTTCATTTATTTACATCTGCCAAATTTGCTAAAAATGACTAATGTAATGGTTTATTATTTATATCACAGATGCTGAATTTTTTTTCTTTCTGTGATGGCTATTTTGCCAGATTTTGGCACAATTAAGTTTGTAAAAGTGGCTGAGCTTTAGTGTGATAGACACTTGAAATTTCTCATTGGATGGTATGTCATATTGATATTAATATAATAAATATGATTACTATCACATTAATAATATAAATATGATATAATTATGATATTAATAGCATTTTATACTCACATGCCTAGCATATTTTTTATTATTGATTTTAGAAGACAATGAAAACAAGCAAAACATCTGAAACTGGAGCTCCGAAAGAAAAAGAAAAATCACACATTCACTCAGCATTTTGGAAATATTCCCAAGAGACATTTAATTGGACTCCTGCACTAAACTTCTTAACAATGTACCAATATTTGTTTTAAAGTTACATGAAAGAGAGCTTATAATATTTTATTCATTCAGCGTTTGTCACACATTTTCTGGTTTCCAGTCTTACTAATCTATTTTGAGTTGATTTATGTTTAGAGTGTAAGTTAAGGGTCCAGTTTCATTCTTTATCATGTGGCTGTCCAATTTTCCCAACAGCGTTTATGTAGTTAACTGAAATTTCAATTCACTTGATGATTACCTTATTTTTAAAAACATTTAAAGTGCAATGTACTTCTCTGTGGCATATGTCAGCTAATAGGACATGAGATATCTCCTTGTTTAATGTACTCTAAAAGAGGTCACCCTACATATCAGCAAATTTCAGTTAATTGGTGGGGGTAAAGTACCATATAAACTGTTAATTCTTTATAAACCAACAGATTCAGATATAATTAGCTAATAGATCAATATCTGTAATTACAACTTGAGGTCCTACATGTAACTGTTGCATTTCTGTTTTGGTAATTCCCTCTTTTCACATTCTCTATCCTCCATGGGTTTTTGAGAATTCTGAGTAGTGAAATAACTCTGTAATTTTCTCTCCCTCTTCAATCAGCAACTCCAAGTTAACCTCTAACCACAGTCTTCTCAAATATTCAGGAGTAATGAAAAGTTGTACTTTGCACCATTTGCTTATTAGCTCTCATTATGAAATCACAGATTAGACACAGATTGTATTCGATGAATAAAAGATGGAGCAAATTTATGACACAAAGACAACTTGAATTGCCACTTTGACAATGAAATATGGCAGGCAATATATAGAAAACGTGGCACATTTTCACTTTTAATGTAAATAAAATCGAGAACACTAAAATTAAGAGGTAAAGATCCAAAAGGCAAATAGACTTGCCAGAAACAAACAGCTTTATTAATGAAGTGACATTGTGTTTCCTCATTCTAGAATGTCTAGAATGACACGTGGCCTTTGAGTTCCCTAATTGATCACACTGCTCTGGAAACACCTTAAGAACTTGAAAATAAAGAAAATCCTGGATACAAGTTAATAAATATTAACTAGATATTATGTGTCTGACTTGAGAAAAAAATACAGTTACAGATAAATTTTCTTGGCCGACAAAAGAAAAACAGGCCATTATTGGAACAGACACGTGCTTTCAGGAAGACTGTGTTAAAATTTGTTTCTTGAATAAAGTGAAATTTAAGTAAAATTTTGAAAATGTGCAATACAGAGTTGAGCATTGTAAATATTTAATAGGAAAGACAAAGTGTACTTAAGTGATGACATTTATTGAGTTGAAACTAGTGATATGGCCAGAAAAAAGTAAAAAATGTGAGTATTTTAGTAAAGAATGGGAAAAAGAGCCTTTCTGGTCTTTGGTTAAAAGTTGTAATTTCATGTAAGAGGCAATTAAAGACCATGAGAGATTTCAGAAAAGTGAATGAATATCTTGACATAATCAAAATATCACTTCAGGAATATCATTCTTCTCCTTTTTTAGTACATTTGGGAAATAGAAAGGAATAGAGACAGGATAATTACGCTTCAGATAACTAAAACATTAGGATAAAAATTTTAATATACCTGGACTAATATTGATGATTAATTCAGAGGAATGAGGTATAGAAGACATCCTGTGGCAAATGTGACATGAAAAGAGATTAAGGTAGCAAGACACATGGATGCAAATTCCTCTCCAGGATACTACGTCTGAGAGACTCATTAAAAGAAGAGATAGTTATACTTCTCCTATACTCAGAGATGTAACATGATGGGTAGGAAACATGACGCCAATTTCAAAGGCTGGAATTTCAGGTGTCTTTAAATGGTTATAACATATTGGCTAATATAAGCAAGCGATATTTCAAAAGAATATAGAAAAAAATAAATGATTCCAAAATGAAATCAATTAATAGATGAGATATATAAATAGCTACATTCTCCTTGTCCCTTACAGCTCATGAAAATCTGCAGCTTCTCTTGGAAAGCCCAGCTCATATTCTCATCTAGTTACTCAGCATCAGAGGAATTTTATTGGGATGACACCTGCCCATTAACAGCTGCATCCACAGCTAATGAGAAATCTGAACCCCTGAGAATTACCTCTCGGCCTAGTGCAGATGCTCATAAACCTTTGCAAAATAAGACTGCAGTAGTTAAGGACAGTGGCAGCATGAGAAGGATGTTTTACCTCTAGAGCATTTAGTATGTTCTCTTCTTGGGAAGGACTATGCCCTCTCATCCTTTGCAGAGCCTTTTACGTAACAATTCACCTGCTAAGTAAGGGAGCCTCTCCATTGGCTTCACAGAGAAGTATTTTTACTACACACTTTATAATATAAATAATTGACAAATCCTTAATCAAGTTCTTAGTTCAGTGGAATAAATACAGCCATTGAAATTCCAGTAAGGCCTAACCCACGTCACATATAGGAGTTTACATAAAGGTTTAAAATCAAATATTGGTAGTGAAAAACAAATAATTTTTCTTGGCATGCCTCCTTCATATAGACTTTGAAAAAGTCAACATTTATAAATAATTAGTTGATAAATTTGGAGTCTTAATACCTTCTCCATCCATTTCTGTTAGAAACACAGCTAAAAATTTTAGATAATTCTGGGGTAACTAAATACATAAAACAATAATTACATAATATTTACTTTAAATATCAGAGTAAAAAATTTTTTTAAAGCTTGACTTAATTGGGAGGGAAGGATTTTTTAAATTAAGATGTAATCTTTAAAATCATACAGGGATTATTAAAATCAGTATAATTTTTAGCCCTGCTAATCATGTAAAATATATGAGCTTTTTGTCTATTCTCTACAAAGAAAATGGAGTGCTTTAATCAGGAATAATGCCACAGATATTCCTGGAATAAAATATAAAAGAGAGAATATATTTTTATTGCAATAGCCTCTTCTACTTGGCTCAGCTGTTTTAAAACACATTGGATTTTAGAGCTTTTTTATTATTTAGGCTGACTGAAGTTTAATTCACATTAGTTTTATGTTCTTGTAGGAAAGAGTGGTTATTTTGTGACCAAGGAATCCATTTATTACTGATTCTACCATTGATTTACTATGTGCCCTTGAACAAGGCAATTAACTTCTTTTTGACTCTATTTCTTAATTTATAAGGTGCAGGTGCCACTATTATGCAGACATGGTGGAATAAATTTTAAATTTCCAATGAAGAAGAAGCTATGGAACATAGGGTATAATGTGATGGAAATCTTGTCAGCTGTTTTAAACTGCTAACATTTAAATTCTATGGGAGCTACTTAAGCTAGCCAAATTTCCCAGTCTATATAATGGTGAAAAGCACGTGGTAGAGAATTGAAGAGGGGCAATATATCTAATTTTATTTTCAAACAAGGAAAAATGTCATTTTACATATGAATAAAGTAATGTTTCACCAACATCAGCTGGCTTCCACAGAGCAATAAGGACAAGATATAATAACAATCAGAATAAAAAATGGAAATTATTAGAAAAATTATTTTAAAATTATATAAAAATTATTAGAAATAATTTTTACTTCCTTATCATAGAAAGCTATGAAAAAATAATACTGCTAGTTTTCAGCTTTATAGAAGAGTTTCAACATTAAATGTGATTTGAATTGTTTTGCATAAAAATATCTCCTTCAATAATGATTCAGATACCTGAAATTATAACATTAGAAAGTTATTTTCTTTTCAAATATGAAATTTTTACTCAATAATATGAAAAAGTTTCCCCAATCAACACAACTGAAATCCTGAATTAAACATGACAAACATCTTCTAGTTTACCTATAGGTACAAACAAATCACCAGGAGGATGATGGAATCTAAGATGGAAATTTCACCAGAAATAATAGCTGCCTTGGAAAATGTACAGTGTTGAGAGAGGGATTTGGATTTGGCAAGAAAGAGCCACGATCCAAGAAAGGAGAGTTTCAATTTACATAAAAGTTTGATCTAGAATAAAAAGTAAAATAACTAAGGCCAAAGAGAGACGGGATACTGAGAGATAGAGAAGAAAAGAGGATAAGAGAGAAGAGGAGAGGGGGAAAAGAGAAATTTTCTTCACCTGGGATTTGGTTAACAAGGAATATTTTTCTCCAAAATTATAGTTACGAATCTTCCCTCCTATTATTCCATGGTTATTAAAACCCAGTTTATAAAATTTTTATGATCTGTAACAATATTTTACCCCTCTGTACCAAATTTTCTATGCTATGTCTAACCTAAGGAAACAAAAAGTCTAAAACAAGAGTCTAAAACAAGATATTATATTCCACATTTATTGCAGTGGATCTACCATTATCAATACATGAAGAGTGAAAGAGAAGAGCCTATCCATATGTTACAAGAGTTTCACCTGTAAATGACGGAAAGAAATATGTTTGCATCCCATCCACTAGAATTCAGATACAGGGTAAAAATAAACCACAAGGGGGCCTGCGAAATATTTTCTTTAGCTAAAAATCCAGTGACAAGGTAAAGAAAGTTCTTTCTTATTAATTGGAAAATAAAACAATGGATATTCACAAAATGCATAATAATAAAAATCAAGGTTAAGGCATATACTGTTCTACATCATTTTAACTTTAGGTATAGTAGAAAATATAGGATTAAAAAAGTTTTTATATTCACTAAAAAATACATAGTTCTTCAGAAAAAGTACCTGAAATCTGCAAGAGTATAAAATAATGGAACATAATTCTATGCTAATTAATGTAATGAAAAAGTGATTTAATCAATTTATTAAAACATAAATATATATTTACTATACAAGACAGACAAATAGATAATTGGAACAGAGTCAGAAAGAGACCTAGACATATATAATCACCTGATTATGACAAAAATTCCACAATAATTCAGTGGGAAAAAGAAATGTTCTATTCAACATGTAGACCAGAAACAACTAGACATATATATGGTAAAAATGACTTCAGCCCCTACTTCAAACATAGACAATGAATTTGAGATAAGTGATAAATATAAATAATAAAGTAAGATAAGAGTCTAGAAAAATACTTAAGGAAATAACTTCATAAACTATGGGTAGGGAAAGTTTCTTAAACAGGACACAAATCATAAAAAAGACTGATAGATGTGCATAAAATAAGTAACTATTTTCATGGAAATAAGCCATATGCATGGTAAAACAGTAAGCTAGAGATTGGAAGACTATGCTTGCTATTATATACAGATAAAGCACTTATATGCAAATAAAGCACTTAATTCAGTATATAACATGATTCTAGGTTAATAATTAATAAAACAAAAAGTAATAAAAATGTGCAAAAACCATCAGCATTTAACAAACAAGATTATCAACATTATTAATTATCAGAGAAATACAAATTAAAACAATTTACCTGAGTGACTAAAATTGAAGAAAACGAAAATAACAGGTGCTGACAAGGATTTGAGGAATTGTAACTCAAACTTTGATAGTGGAAATGTAAATTAACTCATCCATTTTGGAAGATTGGCAGTATCTACTAAAGCTAATATATGCCAATTCAGCAATATGTTCTCTGGCAAGAAATGAATACTTATGTCCATCAAAGACACATACCAAAATATTTATAGTGGACTACTCTTAGTTGCCCAAGCAATAAGGATTACCCAAATGCTCATCTACAGAAGAAGGAAAAATAAATGCTGGTCTATTTCCACAACTGAATATTACAAAGCAACAAAAAGATCTTAAATACTAATACTAGCAATGACATGAATAAATCTCAAATTTTTACTGTGGGGGAAAAATGTCAAGAATATAAGTACAAACTTTATGTTTCTATTTATGTGAAATTCAAAAACATTGACGTTGATATCAAGTGGTAGAATTTCAAATTTTGGTTACATTCTTGGGAAGGGCTTGATTGGAAGAGACCCTGAGGGTGGTGCTGGAAATATTCTATATCTTGATTGAGTTTATGTCCACATGGGTATAATAATTCACTGAATGATGTAATTAAGATTTGTACAGTTCACTTTATCTGAACAATACATCAATTAAATATAGAGTTTCATATCTTTCAATTAATTGCCTTGTAAATTCTCAAATTCTTGATATACAGCAAATAAGTCTAAGTTTCCTCATTACTTCACTGCATTATGGGATCTTACCCAACAATTGACTTAGGTTACAATTTGTTCATGTGTTTTAAACACAAGTATTTTTATATATTTCTTCTTTTGAGAACATCACACTGCCTATTAATTTATAGCAACATTTTTCACATGTTTTTTTCCAATTTTCATGAAGAATCACTTTATAAGTTTGAGGTATACAGCATGACGGTTTGTTTATATATATTGTAAAATGATAACACAATATTGTGTGATAGCACAATAAGCTTAGCTAACTTCCACAATCTCATATAGACATCCTTTCTTTGAGTAAAAATGCTAAATATTCTTTGTTATGTAACTATAACTAACTTGATTCTTCTACCAATGACCCAAGAATACATCTAAAGTGACTAAGTATACTAACAGTCCCACAATTCAAAATTGTACTTTGTAAAAATATATACTTATTTTATGCAACTTATATAGATTGGTATAGATCAGTAGTATTTTTAACCCTAGTATACCTTGAACCAACGATTAACATGAAAAATTTCTGTAAAGTACACTAATATACACTATAGGAAAAAGCCATTGCTATCAGGGACATATCTAACTTAACTGTCTCTGATTGTCATAGAAAATAGAATTTCTTTATGTTTTATCCTTAGGGTCCAAAGAGTATCTAGTACATAATATTGCCCAATACACATTTATTAAAACTAGAAATATACTTTATTTTTAAAGTCACTATGGTATTCATCAAATATTTTTACATATTTTACCTAATATACTTTAAATAAGAGAACATATTCACAGAGCAATTGTTGAATAAAGCATCTATCTATGTGTGGTTACATAGAATAAAATTCTAATTAACTCTTAATTACTTATTTATTCATTAAAAGCATCACATATATCTGTTTAAATAACTAAACACATTTTATATTATTTTGTTTTATATTCAAAACCATGAAATGTGTTAATTAATTTCAATATATATTCAAAAATATAATCTGTTAGGTGCTGCTCTATATAAAAGGTCATTGTTTGATGGGTTTATTATCTAGTAGATGACAAACATAAATAAGTTAAATATAAATATTAATAAGCATATTCATTACATTTCTAATGCCATTAAAGAGTTATGAGTATGATGTTCCAGAGTATGAGGACAGAGAACGTCTGCTAAATCATCGCAGGTAGGGTGGAGACAGAAAGTCCATTAGAAGATATGCTTATCTTGGAGATTGAAGGAATAGGAATTAGCTACAGGAACAATGGATGCAGAGAGTCTAAATAGAAAGAAAACAATGTGCAAATGCCTGAGATGAGCAAAAGTGGAGTGTACATGATGAATTTAAAGGAGTTCAAAATTTGTGAAAGAAAAGACTAGGTACAGAATTAAGAGTTAGATATAATTAAATCCTGGGAAGCTATGTAGGTTTTGAATCCTTATTTCAAAAACTATGCTTAACATTACTAATTATTAGAGAAATGCAAATCAAAGCTACAATGAGGTATCACCTCACACCAGTCAGAATGGCCATCATCAAAAAATCTAGAAACAGTAAATGCTGGAGAGCGTGTGGTGAAAGGGGAGCCCTCCTGCACTGTTGGTGGAAATGTAAATGGATATGGCCACTATGCAGAACAGTATGGAGGTTCCTTAAAAAACTGAAAATAGAACTACCATAGACCCAGCAATCTCACTACTGGGCCTATACCCTGAGAAAACCATAATTCAAAAAGAGTCATGTAGCTCAATGTTCATTGCAGCACTATTTACAATAGCCAGGACATGGAAGCAACCTAAATGTCCATCGACAGATGAATGAATAAAGAAGATATGGCACATATATACAATGGAATATCATTCAGTCATAAAAAGAGACGAAATTGAATTATTTGTAGTGAGGTGGATGGATCTAGAGACTGTCATACAGAGTGAAGTAAGTCAGAAAGAGAAAAGCAAAACAGCACATGCTAACACATATATATGGAATCTAAAAAACAATGGTACTGATGAACCTAGTGGCAGGACAGAAATAAAGACGCAGACAGAGAATGGACTTGAGGACACATTTTGGGGAGGGGGGAGCTAGGGAGAAGTGAGAGAAGCATTGACATATATACACTACCAAATGTAAAATAGATAGCTAGTGGGTAGCAGGAGCATAGCACAGGGAGATCAGCTCAGTGCACTGCGACGACCTAGAGGGGTGGAATAGGAAGGGTGGGAGGGAAGCTTAAGAGGGAGGGTTTATGGAGATATATGTATGCATATGGCTGACTCCATTTTTGTACAACAGAAACTAACACAGCATTGTGAAGCAATTATATTCCAATAAAGAAGTATAAAAGAAATAAAGACTAGATAATGTTCTCATGATTCTTATTTACTTGTGTATATTATATTTACTTGTGTATATTTACTTATGTATAGTGATGTAACTTAAAAATATATATATTTCATAACATAAAGTTACATAACTACTAGAAGTCAAAAAGTTTAACTGGCCTGTGATACATTTCTTTCCTAAATACTGGGAATATGTTCTAGGGGAAAAAAAGTGAAGACAAATGATCCATGTACTTTCTTTGTCAACATAATAACTAAAACTCTAGGTAAACAGACTAAAAATACTTGCTAGCAGAAGAGTCCTTATTTTTGGAATGTTTCTCTTAGGAATGCTTTAATAAAATAACCCAGAATTTATAGATACATGGGGCATGGTCACACAAGTTGGAGTTTAAAATATACGTATAAATTTCACAGATGAAACACTACCCTGCTGTGTGGGAAAACCCAAAAAATCCCATTTGGAGATTTCTTCTACAGTTATGATATTGTAATGATATCAGAACACATGTCTGATATGGGAAGAAAAAAATGTGGAAAGCTGACCTTGAGGTCCCAGACCACTGATTTTTTTTTTAGTCTCTTTGTTTCCAGTATCCTTAAAATTATTAATAAAGCAAGATCTGTACTTCATAAAAGTCTGATTTGACAATCCAGTCCTGTATATTGGTCTTCTTAATTATGGCTTTTTAGTTGTCTATTATAACAACAATTTCACACAAACTGTTGAAAATAAGCTTAGAATATTTTATATGTTTATTTCCTTTATCTTAAAAATATCACTATATTTGCAATAAAATATATATTTATGAGTTTAAAATATTTGAATATAAATATGACTAAATCTCTGACATCTTGGAGTAAAATTTTGTGGAGTATATATTCAATGTATCTTGGCATTTTCTGGGCAAATTTTATTTGATTAGTTAAATAAGGCATTCTTAAAATTTGAGACTAGTATATTAATCTTCCATTTGGCCAACTTAAGGGATCAAGAGAGTAAACTAAAATGCAAACAAATGGTTCTTAAAACACAGGTACAGATTTTAGTGTTCCTTGAACACGCATTTGCTAAATTCAAATGCACTCTAACTTAGATTTCCTTTGACATAATTCTATTATTTCTTAACATAAGTATATTAATCAAAATTACAGTGGTAATAGAGATGCCCTTAAAACTGCCCTTGAAACATGCAACCATTCCTTAAGAATTTAAAAATATTTTGCACAACCTTTTGACACTGAACCAGGAAGAAATAGAAAATATAAACAGACGGATCACAAGCACTGAAATTAAAACTGTGATTAAAAATCTTCCAATAAACAAAAGCCCAGGACCAGATGTCTAAACAGGTGAATTCTATCAAATATTTACAGAAGAACTAGCACTTATCATACTCAAATTCTTCCAAATTATAGCAGAGGGAGGAACACTCCCAAACTCATTCTATGAGGCCACCATCACCCTGATACCAAAACCAGACAAAGATGTCACAAAATAAAGAAAACTACAGGCCAAAACTCCAACAGTACATTAAAAGGATCATACACCATGATCAAGTGGGGTTTATCCCAGGAATGCAAGGATTCTTCAATATACGCAAATCAAGCAATGTGATACACCATATCAACAAATTGAAGGATAAAAACCATATGATCATCTCAATAGTTGCAGAAAAAGCTTTTGACAAAATTCAACACCCATTTATGATAAAAGCCCTTCAGAAAGTAGGCATAGAGGGAACTGACCTCAACATAAGAAAGGCAATATATGACAAACCCTCAGCCAACATCATTCTCAATGGTGAAAAACTGAAATCACTTCCACTAAGATCAGGAACAAGACAAGGTTGCCCACTCTTACTGCTATTATTCAACATAGTATTGGAAGTTTAAGCAACAGCAATCAGAGCAGAAAAAGAAATAAAAGTAATCCAAATCAGAAAAGAAGTAAAACTGTCACTGTTTGCAGATGACATGATACTATACATAGAGAATCCTAAAGATGCTACCAGAAAACTACTACAGCTAATCAATGAATTTGGTAGAGTAGCAGGCTACAAAATTTATGCACAGAAATCTCTTGCATTCCTATACACTAATGATGAAAAATCTGAAAAAGAAATTAAGGAAGCACTCCCATTTACCACTGCAAATAAAAGAATAAAATACCTAGAAATAAACCTACCTATGGAAACAAAAGACCTGTATGAAGAAAACTATAAGACACTGATGAAAGAAATTAAAGAGGATACAAACAGATGGAGAGATATACCATGTTCTTGGATTGGAAGAATCAACATTGTGAAAATGACTATACTACCCAAGGCAATCTACATATTCAATGCAATACCTATCAAACTACCAGTGGCATTTTTCACAGAACTAGAACAAAAAAATTGCACAATTTGTATGGAAACATAAAAGACCCTGAATAGCCAAAGCAATCTTGAGAAAGAAAAAGAGAGCTGGAGGAATCAGACTCCCTGACTTCAGACTATACTACAAAGCTACAGTAATCAAGACAATATGGTACTGACACAAAAACAGAAACATAGATCAATGGAACAGGATAGAAAGCCCAGAGACAAACCCACGCACCTATGGTCAACTAATCTATGACAATGGAGGCAAGGATATACAATGGAGAAAAGATAGTCTCTTCAATAAGTGGTGCTGGGAAAACTGGACAGGTACATGGAAAAGAATGAAATTAGAACACTCCCTAACACCATACACAAAAATAAACTCAGAATGGTTTTGAGACCTAAATGTAAGACCAGACACTATAAAACTCTTGGAGGAAAACATAGGAAGAACAGTCTGATATAAATCACAGCAAGATCTTTGTTGATCCACCTCCTAGAGTAATGGAAATAAAAACAAAAATAAACAAATGAGACCTAATGAAACTTCAAAGCTTTTGCACAGCAAAGGAAGCCATAAATAAGATGAAAAGACAACCCTCAGAATGGAAGAAAATATTTGCAAACGAATCAACGGACAAAGGATTCATCTCCAAGGTATATAAACAGCTCGTGCAACTCAATATTAAGGAAACAAACAACCGAATCCAAAAATGGGCAGAAGACCTAAATAGACATTTCTCCATAGAAGACATACAGATGGCCAAGAGGCACATGAAAAGCTGCTCAACATCACTAATTATTAGAGAAATGCAAATCAAAACTACAATGAGGTATCACCTCACACCAGTTAGAATGGGCATCATCAGAAAATCTACAAACAACAAATGCTGGAGAGGGTGTGGAGAAAAGGGAACCCTCTTGCACTGTTGGTGGGAATGTAAATTGATACAGCCACTATGGAGAACAGTATGGAAGTTCCTTAAAAAACTAAAAATAGATTACCATATGATCCAGAAATCCCACTACTGGGCATATATCCGGAGAAAAGCATAATTCAAAAAGACCCATGCACCCCAACGTTCATTGCAGCACTATTTACAATAGCCATGTCATGGAAGGAACCTATATGCCCATCGACAGATGATTGGATAAAGAAGATGTGGTTCATATATACAATGGAATATTACTCAGCCATAAAAAGGAATGAAATTACGTCATTTGTTGAGACATGGCTGGATCTAGAGACTGTCATACAGAGTGAAGTAAGTCAGAAAGAGAAAAACAAATATCATATATTAATGCATGTATGTGGAACCTAGAGAAATGGTATAGATGAACCAGTTTGCAGGGCAGAAATTGAGACACAGATGTAGAGAACAAACGTATGGACACCAAGGGGGGAAAGTGGTGGGGGTGTGGGGGTGGTGGTGTGATGAATTGGGCAACTGGGTTTGACATATATACACTGATGTGTATAAAATTGATGACTAATAAGACCTGCTATGCAAAAAAAATAAATAAAATAAAATTCAAAAATTAAAAAGGAAATAATATATCAGAAAATAAGAATAATTTTAAAGAGGGGAAAAGCAAAATAGAACAAACTCATAATAATTTTAAATATTGGAGTTGCCAGTCATGCAAGTTAAAATTACTATGATTAATATGATAAGAAATTAACTGACACAATAGAGATTATAATAACTGAAAACTATGTAATAGAAACAAATGGAAATTATATAACTGAAAATACAATTGATTAAATTAACAGCTGAGTGAATGGCTTTCATGGCAGATGAGGAACAGTTGAAGAGCTAATTGGTGAAGTTGCATGTATTTCAAAAAGAGTAATGCAGATAACAAGTCCAAAAGAGGCAAAAGATAGACAATATAGAAAAGAATAAAGAAGTCATGTGAAACATAGTGAAACATCTAATACATGTGTGAGTTAAATGCCAGAGAAGGGTAGAAGTATTGAAGTAGAAAACATCTGAAGAGATAGTGGCTGATAATACTCCAAAAGAAGAAACCATAATAAGTTACAGTTTCAAGAATCAATACAAAACCCAAGAAATAAAAATCTGAAAAAAAGCATGACTAAGCACTAAGTAGAAAAAATTATGACAAAGACTAAAATATATTCTAAGTAGTAGTCAAAAGTAAAAAAGAAACAATTATCTATTGCTTATAACTACATTCCCAGTTGAGAATGACAGCCTACTTTCCAATAGAATAAAATGAAATCCAGAAGATAATGAAGTCATATCTTCAAAATATATTTCTATAACAAATATCGAGTTCTGTACTGAGTAAAATATATTTTAAAAATAAAGGTTAAGTAATGATTAAGTAAAGAAAACAACAATAAAAATATCATCATCAACGTAAAACCCACAACGCTTGAGATGATTAGGCAACAGCCAATACAATCTGGGAAATAATAAAAATAATTCTTTGATTAGAATGAAAATGATCCCAGGTGAAGTTTGGAGATGAAGAGGAAAATGAAGAGCCAATAACAACAATAAATACATAGGAAACTCTAAATGAATATTTACTGGAAAAATTACATGTTTATAATATATATATTACATTTATATATAATAAAGCAATGCTGGTTGAATTTCCACTGAAATTATAAAATAATTATAAAATAATATATACACCAAAAGATAATATAGAAAAACATTAATAATAATTTTTAAAACATTCCAAAATAAATCAGAATGGAGAGAGGAACATATAATCATGAAACAAAGAGAATACAAAGAATAAAAAGTAGAATTACATAAATTACCTTAGTAAGCGGAATGAGTATTAAAAAATAAACTAGTATTCAAAACACAAAATTTTTCATATGGTAAACAAAAACAAAATCCAATTATATGCTGTTTAAAATAGATAACCCTAAGATATAATGATATAGGAAAAACCACAAATGGTGAAATGAGTTAAAACTTGCATGATGCTATACTAACACAAGTTATCAGGCATAAGAGAATTAAGAAAATAATTCTTAATTAGATAAAGATGGATATAATTAATCAGGACAATAAACTTGGAATTTATATTACTATTAAATGTGTATGGAAAAATTAATTATATATTAATATATATAATTATATATATATAAATATATGTGTATATATTTATAATTAGCCCTTGAACAGTGCCAAGATTAGGGGCATTGATCCCCATGCAGTTGAAAATCCAAGTATAACTTATAGTCAGCCCTCTGTATGTATAGGCAGTCCCTCCCTATTCATAGTTCTGCATTTTCTAAATCAACCAACTGCAGATCCTGTAGTACTGTGGTAATGTAGTACTTGTTTATTTTTTTAAAATCCAAGTGTAAGTGGATCTATGCAGTTCAAACCCATGTTGTTCAAGGATCAACTGTATATGTAATAGAAATAAAAGCATCGGTAATTAAATCCTCAATTATAAAGGTGAATTTAAACACAGCAAGACAAAATAAGGAGAAATAAATCAGGAAAGATATAAGGTATCATGCAGCACTGAGACTACATAAGAAACAAATATAATTTATATATTTAGAGAACTGCACCCAGAATCTGAGAATAGTATGCATTAGTTTGAAGTGCATATGAAACACAGTGAAATTCACTTTTTTTATTAACTTTATGAAGAAAAAATTTACATAAAATAGACTGCATCCTCTAAAGTGGACTATTATCTGGGTTTTGCACAGGTGTTTACACCAATGAAACCACGAACTCAACCAAGAGGTATAGTATTTCCATCACCTACAAAGGATTCCACATGTTTTTTAAGGCCCATTATTCTGTCTATAATGGATTCCAGGTGATCACCAATCTACTTCTTTGATTCTACATATCAGTATGCTTCTTATACAATTTCTAGAGTACAGAAAAAATGTCCTTCTCAATCCTTTTCTAAATGGCATAGCAATGATCTCCAATCAGGGGAATATCTATTGTGACACAAGTGCGATAGAGCAGCGGTTCCCAACCTTTTTGGAACCAGGGACCGGTTTCATGGAAGACAATTTTTCCATGGATAGAGGGGGGGGGGGGGATGGGTCAGGCTGTAATGGGATAGTGGGGAGAAATGGAGAGCGGCAGAAGAAGCCCGACTTCCCTATCTTTGGCTATAAGTGTGGCCTTCTACCTCCAGATGCAGGTCGTGTACTTTTCACATGAAAGCTTTATTTCTTGCTTTCAGGGAGATAGAACGGAGAGGCAAAGTGTCCCTCTTACGTTGCCCATTTCTTAAGTAACTTTAATTCAGAATATTCAATATACCATTAAGGCACATTTTGGGGCGGGCTACCCTGGGCTCCAACATTCTTTACAGCTATCTTGCTTAGCATTTTTTCTATGTGTTTCGAAATTTTAGTGTAAATTGTAGATTTTTCTTCTTTGCACTAACTTCACCATGTTTAATGATTTCTTGGCTCTACCTAGTAGTCACAAAATCCTGTATATGTTGAGGTCTGTTTGGTATTTATGGCTAAGACTCCTTCCCACAGTAAATTTGACATTGCAGATGTAGTCGCTGAGTCAGTGGAGAGCTTAGTAAAAGTCCTATCTGTGTAGTTTTTGCAACCCCTTCCTACCACAGGAAGTACTGATATTTATATTAGTCCTTCTCAGGGTAAGGCTTCTAGCTTTTTTCTCCATCTTTTCATAGGTCAGGAGTACTTCCTTAGGCCATGCGTAATGGTAGTCCTGGATCTGGTTTGCCACACTGCTTATGTTTACTGTTCCTGTTGCTGCAGAACTGAGTTTCAGCCCCAGGTATTGCTGTGTGTCTTATAAATGTATTTTTCTTACTTTGAACCATTTTATGACTTTGAAAAAGCCCTTCTTTACTTTGGAGCAAAGAGGGAATATCTAAGTGTGAACGCTCAGCAGTTTCTTGGTCAGAGGTTGAGCTTGTTTTATATCCAAAAATACCACTTCATTTATCAGTAATTCTTGGTCCTGTTTATAATGGCTTGTTTTTTGGCACTCTCTTTAGAAAGTAGTTTGGGTGTTTATTCCATGACAAATGCTGCTATTGAATTGTGCCCTGTGTAAGTAGGGGCAGGTCAGATGACCAACTGACCTAGCTGTTATAAATGCATTTCTTTAATATTGCCAGTATCACTCCTGCTCTTTATATTGGCTTAATGTTTTCAGCTTGGTCTATGTTTCTCCAGTGTCTTCATTTCATGTTAGTTTTCCACTAATTCCCACCACTGTCCTTATAAGGGATTCTCTGGTGTTGCACATTTATGTAACATTTTAACTCTACACATTGACAGAGAGGCCCTAGATTTGTTTCTCAACCATATTGCCCTTATGACTACAATAAATGAAATTTCTTTTATAATTTTCTGATTTTCTTCCCATACCTTCAGTTGGGTATTTAAAGTCAATTGATCCTTTTCTTCAATACTCACTCCAGGATCAAAAGAAGCAGCCAGCCCTATGTCATAATACTTATAATCACAATTTTAGTCTTCGTGACTAAGTGTAGTAGGTACACAATATCCCACCAAGTTGTGCTTTATTTGCTCAATTATCACATGCCAGTATTGGATAATTGTTATGCCAATGACTACTAGTGTCTCATTTTTTCTTTACAAAAAATTTTTTAATGGTTCTTATAAAAATTGTGTGCTATGCAATTCCACAATTCAATTTTGGGTCTATACTTCACAGGACCACTTGTAGTACAAATTACACTTTAAGTCAAATTGGCAGCTCTCTCTTTACTCCTCCAAAAGGTTACATGCTCAAAATGGATTACTGTGAGTATTTAATGAAGGGAAAATTTATTTATAGATATGGACAGGACCAGGGAACCAATAAGAAATAGTAAAGCACTACAAGATCAATAAAAATAAGAAGCCATTATCATTCTCTTTAAGGCACACTGGGGAGAAGGGGTGCTGAATTGTTGGAATTCAGTAAGAGCTGTCACTGAAGGTAGGAGGCTGGCCTGCAGCAGCTGTGGCCTCCTGTAGAGGAACAGAGCCAATGCCTAATGATGGACCCTTAAAAACGGAATCCTAGAGTAAATCACCTTATTCTCCTGTTGGTGCATCCTTTGGGAATAATGCAACTCGAAACTACAGGAAAAAGAACCTGATGTTATTGAAGTCCAAACAATCATTAGAGATTATCCTTCAGGAACACAGAGCATGATAGAAAGAATAGAGAGTGGGTCTTCAGGTGCATACAGAGAATATCCACTCTGTAAGTACACAAACATTGAAAAATTATTAGGGTGAAAACATTCACATGTTTCTTCTATGTTAGAAAATAAGATATTTTACTAAGTTGTACAATATGCATTAAATATTTAGGACAGTACTACCAGAACTTTGGTGGTATCTATTCTTTTATCTTCTTCATGTATTTATCATATTGCTTAACATATTTTGAAACTCTGTTGTATTTGTTTGACTGCCCACCAAATGACCTCCTTAAGAGAAAGGAAAATCTATAAATTTTGTTCTTTGAGAGCCCAGCGGATAATTGAATCACTAGTAGGAACTCAATAAATATTTTTAAGCTGAACTCTGAAGATTTTTCTGTCTCAATTCCTTCATTATTAAAATAGATTAATTGTGTATACTTTATGAATCTAAAGTGACCAATATGAGAAGATTGCTGAGTACTGAAAATCACAAAACATGTTACTTACAAACTACCCTTAACTAAATCATTATTTTTCTTTTCATTTATTGAATATATTTTTCAAGTATAGTTTGAATGTAATGAAATATATACAAACAACTATTTTCATTGATCTTTGCTTAACAATTCAGTCATATGTCTCACTTTACCTTACTTTGTATCAATATATTGAAATTTAATACAGTATGCTGATTATTGTGAATAGCACTGTATTGCATATCTGAAAGTTGCTAAGAGTAAATCTTAATAGTCCTCGTCACAAGTAAAAATCGTAACTATATATGGTGAGGGATGGTAACTATATTTATTGTGATGATCACTTCTCAATGTATGCAAGTATTGAATCATAATGTTGTACACCTGAAACTAACATGTTATATGTTAATATAACAGAAAAAAGAAGTAATTTAGAAATAATATATGTAGCTTTCAGTTAAACATGAAGGAATTAAATCAAACTTTACTTCTGATAACTTTTATAACTACTAAAATGAAATTGAGATGCATGAAATGATGAAATAATATAAGTAACCAAAAAATGATCAACTGCAAGAAGAAACAACACACACACACACACACACACACACACACAATGCAATCTCAGGAGCAGAGGGAACAGTGGTAATTGATCAAGTTAAATAGAGGCAGCTGAAACATGAGCTCTAATTAGGAAGAGCCAAAGACAAATCATATTACCCAAATCCCAGAACTCAAAAAATTGGATTCCCCAGATACATTTGAGAAAGAAAATAGAGATAACACTTAAAGACAACTTATTGGTTATAAATTATGTATAAGAAGAAGTTATAGGAGTTTTCAGATTTTCCTTCTGAATCATCCTGAGAAATAGGCACAGCAATACCCATCCCATTTCAACAGAAGACTGAAGATTTATTTTCAGGAAAGATATTATCAGAGATAGTAGATGTACCAAACTAGGAATGAAAGGACTAAATCTCCCAAATGTTAATAATCATCTACTCACCCCCTAATAGGCACTCAGTATGCTGCCAGCATTGCTCATTTCCCTGGGGAGAGTTGCTTCCTGGAATAAGGGATTATAAACCACAGATACTGATGTTGTGACTCTCCCATCCATGAAGGCTCTGCCCTCATGACTTAAACATTTTCCAAAGTCCCCACTTCTTAATACCATCACATTGGGCAGTAGGTTTCAAAATACAAATTTCCGGGGGTCACATTTAGACCACAGCATACATGTTAAAAACATGGAGGTATATAAAAGAAGAAATTACTGAAGTGAAAGTTGTTATCTAAGGAACAATAAAAATCTGAGATCAGCAAGGTGAGAAAATGGTTGTTTTATGAGTCTTTTAAGACAATTTAACCTTAAAGAAAATATAATAGTCCATATTATTTTTAATAGAATAAATTTTGCTACACTCATCTACCTAGTAGACTGTAAAATAACTTTTCAAAAGGAAAGCTCTGGTTAAATTTTTCCATTTACTTCCAAAATTGCATTTATGTGTATGAGAACAATCATACACAATATTCTCCACTCATTTTTCTTTCATGAAAACATTTTTAAGATCCTTTCACTGTGTTGTGTTTATGCTATTTTTTAATATTTTATATTGGCCTTTCACTGTATATCATATTACACTGATTTTGGAGACACTCTTCTTTTAACATCTATGAAGCTAAATTGTATCTTATAGTGATAGTGTCTTTTTGTATGATTGGTAAGTTTGTTTTTTCATTTGCTAGTAGTACATAAAATAGTAATGCCATTTACAATAATGTCTTAGACTAAGTGAAATATAATTTATAGTCAGACTCTTATTGATGGACTTTTAGTTTATTTCCTGAACTTGGAAAGTAAAAACAATATTGCAATACACATATCAACATTTTTTTCTTTTGGCATAAATGAGATTATGCCAGTAGAATTAAAGACATGGAAGGGAACTTCTAGTTAAAATGCATGTGCATTTTTAATTTAGATAAATGTTAGGGAATCAGCCTGTAAAGAGGATATAACAATTTGGGTATTCACCATGGGTCTTTGAAAATATCTATAGCTTTAGTTCTGCAAAACTCCTTTTTTTTTTTTTTTGTGGTACGTGGGCCTCTCACTGTTGCGGCCTGTCCTGTTGCGGAGCACAGGCTCCGGACGCGCAGGCTCAGTGGCCATGGCTCACGGGCCTAGCCGCTCTGCGGCATGTGGGATCTTCCCAGACCGGGGCATGAACCCATGTCCCCAGCATCGGCAGGCGGACTCTCAACCACTGTGCCACCAGGGAAGTCCCAAAACTACTTTTAAAATTTTTAAATATTATTTTCATTGCCAAGATTACTGGTTAAAATTTCACTTTATACTATTGTTTTATTCATATTCCTTTAATTATAAGAAAATGAAACATGGGTAAATGGTTTGTTAAATGTAATTTCACAAAATATGAAATATTTGTTAATATTCTTGTCATATTTTTATTGTTATTGGTTTCAAAAATTTATAATAACTCTTTAAACATTAAGTTATATCATTGCTTCAATGTATACTTTGTAACTATGATTTAACCAATATTTAGTTTTCCTACTATTTTCAATACAATAATATATTCTATTTAAAGCTAATAATCCATCTTAAAACCATAATTATGTTATTTGTTTTTGCTTTGATTGTTTCAAATTCAAGTTTCATTTTTGAGCATGACAGTATTTCATTAAATAATTTATTAAGAAAGTGAAAATGAATAGGGCATTTAAAACATTAGTTTAGAAAATAATCACTATTTTCTATATGTCAACTCAGAGAGTTCAAAACTATATTAATAAAATAAAATCATGTATGCCTTTCAAAAATGTCAGAATGTAAAACAGTTTGATGTTTTGCAAGTCATTCATATTCTAAACACAGCTACATAAATATCATACACATTAAGATAAGTCTGAAATTACCTACATTTCCCCAATGGGTAAAATATATTTTTGATTTTTACATTCAATACAAATTTGTCATCAAACTGGCAATACACTGGTAAATATTGAAATTGTTCAAATTTGCATCAGTGGCCAGTATAACCTTACCTAGACAGTGAACATAACCTTATTACATTTTAAACTTCTTTCCCTTGGAGATAAAATCACTGTGACACACAAATATAAAAATAGGAAATTAAACTAGATTAGAGAGCTGCACTGACAGACAAAGACAGCGTAAAAGAGATATGCCATATCTACATGTATCAGAATCAACTGGAGTCAGCTACACCCAGGAGAGCTGAGAAATCCCATCCTGCCACTGATATCCCAGATAGCTATGGCATTCAGGCAGTGTCAAAATGAAGGCTTAACTGATCCTAATTTTCAGGATGATAGATACAGAAAATATATTACATAAAGAAGTCTTAAATGCTCACTAAAAACACATAGAACTTATAGGAATATGGCCTATTTTGAAAAAAAGGAGACAGAATAATATGAAAAGGAAGGAACAATAAAAGTGGGCTTAATTGCCAAAAAAACATTCATTCTCCAGAATAATAGTTTTAAAGATATGTCTTAGATTTCCTAAGTAAACAGATTGAGACTCAGAGATTTGTATGAAAAGTGTAATTGGGGAGTGATCTGAGAACAGCCCCTCTGAGCCAAATTATGATGCAGTTGCAACAGAGGTCTTAACCAATGCTATGGAGATCTCTGAAGTTAGGATGCCCATTAAAAGTTGTTCAATCTTGAGGCAAAGTGGTTCGGCACATATACGAGTGTCCTTTCCTTGGGCGAGGTCTTTCCCCAAGGAAAGGACATTATGCACCCATTTTGCCTGTTGTCAACTGATTAGGTAATTCTTTCTACTAGCCATTTAATGCTTTCCTATGGCAAATATTGCTTTGTGGGTGTTTATTTGCAATAACAAGTTATTTCAATTTTTTCCTGCCTCCATAGGTGCATTCATATGTCCCTGCTTTTCCAGTCTTTGTTCTACCAATGTTTGTCAGTTCTTATGAGTACATAAACATACCAAATATATCCATATATATTCTTAATTCTGGACAATTCTCTTTCCATACAAATTAGAGACCAGATAAACTTTCCAAAGCCCTCTTCATTGGGAAAATTAACCTCAATGCTGACTTTTTGAGGCATTCTTATGTGAGGCTATAGTGAAGAAGTCCATTTTTAGCCTGCAGCTATACTCCTGTGGTGACCAATTCATGAACCAAGCTCAGCTACTTTCCTCCTTTGTCAGTTGGTCATACATACCAACTCCATATGGTCATAAGTGTGAACTGAGGGAAAGATACTGATGGAAACTTGGAGGATAACATGGGAATTTGGACCACCTAATTATGAATCTTACTTGCTCTCTGGTTTTCAAATGCTTGATTATAGATGTATCACTTTGATCTTATGATGGATTGCTACTGGAAGTATCAGATCTTTTGATATGGTTGGTCTGATAGAATCCAGCTCATGATCAGACACTCTAGTATCATGGTCACTTGACGTTTTATGCCAAGTCCAGGGAACCATCAGGAGACTTTTTAAATGGTATAAACTTCTGTGCTGCAGATGGCATGGCTTTGCTCTAATACCCTAGAGATCTACTTTGTGGTTCTCCTCTTGGATGTTTCCATAATCCCCACATGGTATCTTATCTCCTCACAGATTCTTCTAAAACCATAGGGTTTGACTGCTATCTTGGCCCAAGCAACAGGTTTACTTACACTATGGACTGGACCCATAGCAGAATCCTTTTTTCCTACAGGCAACACTTAAACTTAATAGCCTTTCTCTACACATAAATTGGTGGAGGCAGTATTCTCAAGTGTAGACTGTGTTATTACTTCCAGTACCCAAAGAGGTCTTCTAGGTGTTGTGCTTCTTTCTTAGTAGTAGAAGGTAAAGGATGTTAAAAGATAGTCTACTTTGGAGAACATATTTTGTTGTACAACTAGAAACACTAAAATTTCCTCTGACGTGACAGGTTCCTAAAATTTCTTTCTGTTTGTCCCCCACCCTTTGTAAGGTGTTTTATGAAAACCTTCAATGTTTTTACACCCTTTGGACATCTATTCAAATAACATGAGGTCATCAAAATGGTGGAATACTGTGATAGTCTGTATAAAGTGAAGATGTTCTGAGAGGTTTGGAAAATACTATGATGGGAGAAGGCAGAAGACAGTCAACTTAGTCCTTAGTGTATGTTCGTATTTCTGATGTGAACACAAAGTAGTCCTCTTGCTCGATAGGGATGCGTTAGGTTTTCCTTGGTGCCAAAGTGATGATTTAAGTGAATATCTGAAGGGTATCACCATGCCTGCATAAGGTAACTTAAGGGGGCAGTAATCACTGCCTTCCTACAAGGATAAAATTATTATTTTGACTTTTTTAGCCAAGACAAGGGAAGTCAGTTTCAGTATGCTTCACTTGGTCTCGTCCACTGTAATAGTTCTCATACAACAGACCAAGGAACCAGTGTAGTCATTCTGCCAAGTCCCAAGTGTGCTCATTCTGCTTATATATTCAGGCACTGGGAAAAGTGCCATCATGTGTGCCCATGGACCCAATACATTCACTGTGAACCAGACCCAGAACTAAGCTTGATTTATCACCTAAGCACTTTAAATTCCTACTCTAATAAGGGAGAAATGATGATGATGCCTTGAGTCCTTAATTATCAATGTCCAGCTGGACACGGGATTTAATAGTTTTTGGTATGTTTTAGTATTTCCTTTTTACTTATGTATGTTTGCCTGAGTAAATAGTTATAGGATACTTTGTGGAACGAATATAGGAATTATTATTGTGCACGTTTGCTATAGTGTTTTCGCATCCTTTCTCACAGAGAGTCAGGCTTCCCTTCAGTCAATGGGTTTCTGAGCTTCTTAGTGGTTCAAGTTTAGAAACAGGGCAAAAGATTATGCCACTTTATTGGCAATGCTGCCTACTGCCTCCTAATCATCCATCCTGAATATATTTTGTGTTTTATACATAACAGTATCCTTTTTGACTGTCCATGTATCTTACCCCTGGGAAGTCCATGTTCTATTAAATATGTCCATAGCTCTCTGTGAGTCAAGCCATCCTAACTGCCAATTTTATACCTCTGTTCATTACAATAAATGGATTCACTTGTTTTCATCTGATTAAGCACCACCACCTGGTCTCCATTATTTTTTGGATCTTATCAAGCCCATTACTATCAAGGAACCAAGTTCTGCAACAGCATCTGTTATCATCAGCCCTTGTCTACAAAAGATAGACCACTGAGCTACTTAATGATGCCAGTTCTTCTCTCACCAGTGCATTTCTGTGTCTTCACCTATTGGTTGTGAAAGCCAGATGGGTCAAGGCAGATCATGGTGTTTACCAACACAACAAAGCCTTGTCCTCACTGCTCTACTCTGCTGGATGTGGGGCCTTCACAGGAACAAGTCAGTGAAAGTGACATGCAGCTATTGATTCTATGAATGTATTATTTCAAATATTCAGCAGGGAGAATCAAAAGCAGTTTGTCTTCCAATGGAATAAAAAGGACAGCAGCACGTTACTGTGTATCCTCAAGGTTATTTACCGGTCCTGCTATCTGCCTTATTAGAGTCCACAGCAATTTTGATTGACTTGACATTCCACATAGCAACATACTAGACCTCTAAATTGATAACATTTCCACTGACTCTGGTTAAAAGGATCTGTTATTACCTGGATGTCTGTTAGATAGCCTGGGTGCTCCATAAAGATAAATTCAAGCCAAGGAGTAAAAATAAATTCCATGAATATTCATAGATATTTCAATATACTGACATTTTCATGGATCCATTGTCTTGCACGTGTTGGAGGAATTGCTTCTACGTAGGATGACAATACAACCACATTTGTGCTGGACAGACCCTTTACTTTCAAAAGGGTCATGGTTGGAATGATAACCTACTTTTATGCTAAAAAGGCAAATTGCTGCAAGCTGTTGCCCTTCCCACACAAGAATTTAAATAATAGGTCACAGAATCAAAAGGTCTCCATGGTTCTGGCATTCTGATTGTAAAAAGACCCCATTCATAAGCTAATAGCTGAGTCATATCATCAAGGCTAGAAGCCCAAACTACAAGAGATACCTGTGAGGTAGCTGCTTGTTTTTTTTCAGAAGTTACAATCAAAAAAAAAACCCCATCAGTTTCATAGACTTGAAACTCTACAGGGTCATTAGGAATACAATTCTCTACATGCAGCCCTTCCCGATCAATATAATTCGTTCTGACACTTATGGGATGGGGAATTACAAGTGTACAGCACGTCAATTACTGCTATACATTCTCATGGAAAAGCAATAACAGGACATTGAATTAGCCCAAAGGGTCATACCTGCAAGATCATCGTTATATTTGTTCTTTGGTACATAATGTGTCTTTTTACTCAGTCTGCTTTTTAGATTTTCTCTTTAATACTCTGGTTTGGAGCAGTTTGATCCTGCTGTGCCTCAGTGTATTTGTCTTCATATTTTTTGTGGAAATTTGGAGTTTGTTGAGCTTCTTGAATCTGTGAGTCACAAGGTTTTGTTGTCTATTTATGAACAGGTAATGTACCCAGCTTTGTGTGGATGTTTTAAAAATGTTAGTTCTGTGGTTCTTCCCCAGAGTCAAGTAGTTTTCTCACATGCATGTTCTGATCAGTACTCTAATGAATAACAAAGGAATACTCTCTGAAGATGGCTGGATTTCTCTTTGTGTGTACCTCTCTTTTCTATATTACTCTTGTCCTCTCCTCTGTATTACTCTGCCTTGTCCTATCCAGATCCTCAGCGCCATATTTTCTATTCATGGGGTCCACTGGGCTCTACCTGGTTATCCTCCTTGACCTGCTTCTAGGAAATTCTCTCAAGACAGTACATTTGGGTGACTATAGGGCTCAAACTGTTTGCTTCTTGTGTCTTTAGGATCACTGATCTTCACTGACTCTGTCATTTTGGGGTGTTAGAGAAAAGAAGTAAATTTACAGTAAATATGAGTCCCACTACTACATCTCGGCAAGAAGCAAAGTCTGTGTTCACAACTGAAATCCTGTTATATTTCAGGGTCCTGCCAATTTGCCATATTCTGACTCTGAGACTGCTGAAATCTTTGCGCGGTTTCTTATTTTTCCCGTGTGGTGGAAGGGTAAATCAGTTGGCTTAGAATTGGGCTGAGCTGTCTTACTGAAAGGTGATATGTATCTCCTTGCCACTGAACCCTGGTGAAGACGTGAAATTTGCTGATTAATAGTGTGTTCTGTAACCATGGGTCTAAAGAAATATGGGATGGTTTATACCAGCCTGACAGTATTTTTTATGGATAACCATGAGACTAATGATTTGAACCTGTTCTCAGTAAATACTCTATGTGCACTGCCACTGAAGGCTCATTACATAGCAACAGTATACCTTCTACTCCAATAAAGATGTTAAAAAAATAAAAAAAATAAAAATGGTTAAGATGGTAAATTTTAGGTTAAAAAAAAAAAGAATATACCTTCTAGACCAGCAGGGTATTAGGAATTCTGGATGTGACTTTATTCTGGGCTCCCTGATTCTGAGTCATTCCATGGACATCAGCAGTTCTCCATCCAAGAGAGAAAACTCTTTCAGCATGGTTCCTGCAAAGGGAGACTGGAATTTGCACCTGGCTTCTTCTTAATGCCTAGTCTGAGGCAGCCTTAGCTATTTTGCACACTTTTGTTATATTGTATCATTTTTTCTGCAATAAACTATGTATTTGTAAGCACTTTCATTCTGAGTCTTAAGAGATTTTGTCTGTTTGTCAGTTTGTGTTTAACATTGATCTGTTGATTCAAGGGAGATTCATGCTTCTTATATTCTAAGGTTTGGAAAAGGACTTGAGAAAAAATAACATTCAGTGTTTTACAGTACCTTCCCTAAGACATTTTTTCATCTTCAAATCTCAGTCTCTGTGAAAACCTTGAACACATTCTGAATCCCCATCTCAGAGAGAGTGCTGCAAACGTCCTGTTCCTCTTTTCAGTTTTTTTCTGTATTTCCTTTACCCATCAATCACAAAAAAATCAATATACTAAAAAAAAGATGAATGTGCCTGTCTCATTTGTGTGTCACTCTTTTCTCAGATATTTTAGACCTTCAAACTGCCTATCCTAGTTGTTCTTCAATGACTCTTAGCAGTAGTTTTGTATATTTTTCTAGCTTTATGATATTTTACAGTGTGAAGATAGACACGATTTTAATTACTGAAACTGAAGACCTGAGGTACATTTTAACATCTTGCAAATTGGTCTGAACTTATAAAACACATCTACCACTTTACTCAAATGTAAGTGTTTAGATCTGCACTGCCTGATATGGTGATCACTAGCCAATAGGGTACTGAAATGTGAAATTTAATTAATTTAAATTAAATTAAAAATCTGATTCCTCAGCTGCATTAGTCACATATGACTAATGGCTACTTTATTGGATAGTGTGGGTATAGAATACTTCTATTTGAAATTTCTGGATAATCCACATAGGACTTGTCAAATATTTTTCCAATTGTGGTAATCATACTCAAAGCTAACAATTCATTCATAGGTAAAATACTAGTCGGAGGAGATTTTTTTTTTTTTTTTGCGGTACGCGGGCCTCTCACTGTTGTGGCCTCTCCCGTTGCGGAGCACAGGTTCTGGACGCGCAGGCTCAGCGGCCATGGCTCATGGACCCAGCCGCTCCACGGCATGTGGGGTCCTCCCGGACCGGGGCACGAACCCGTGTCCCCTGCATCGGCAGGCAGACTCTCAGCCACTGCACCACCAGGGAAGCCCTAAAGTGCATTTTTAATACATCTATTTCAAAACATGCATTAGGTACACATTCATTTGTGTCCATTTTATGGACTTTACCCTTTACACCTAAATTCCATAGAAGTCAGGGACAATTTGTGTTTTACACCCAGCTTGTAGAAAGTGCTTATAATATTACAGCTGCCTGGTAAATATTTTGAAATGAATGTATAGATATATGGATGATAAAATAAATGAATAAATTATTATGCAAAAATATAATTACTATCACATACATAGGATTTATACTTTTTCCATCAGGATAACTTGTTCACAACTTAAACATTTGCATATAAATACATTTACTGACTATCATCTAAAGGACAATCATACTGATTATCATCTAAAGGATATTTTGTCTAAAGCTTTTTGGACTGACATGCCACAGAAGACAAATTCCCTTGTCAACTGCTTCATTCTTGTAATGAGCTCTCAACCGATCTTTCACTTTTGAAAACATCAGTCATAATTTAATTATAGCCACTTTAAGTCTTTTGTTATCTACCTTCAAGTAGGTGTTTGTTTGTTTTGTTTTTACATAGATGCTTCCATGACAGTGATTATTAATCAGCTACTTGCCAGAGTGCATTTCCAACAAAGAAGGACTGTCTCAGAGTCCTCTGGAAATAGAGTATGCCAGGTACTTTTGGTACAGCTTCTTATGTCATCACTTAAGTAATTTTAAGACCATACCATTGGACTGAATCAGAATATACAGAACATTAACTGAGAAGGGACTATGAGATGGTAGATTTTATTGGTAACTTTTCATGTGTGTGTACTTGATTATGTATTTCTCATATTAATTCTTTACCACACCACTATGGTAGAGGTGCCTGAGCAAACTTGCCTCCCCGCCGAACCACTGTGCTCCCCCCTACACACACACAGTGACAGACTGCGCCAGCAACACAGGGAGTCCCAGAGGCAAGGGAATTGCTCACCATCCTGGCAATGGCAGTGGCTCTGGAAGAAGCAACACAGCCAGAACCCCAGAGGACAAGAGGTGATAAAGGCATGGAGTCACACCTCTTACAGAGACAGTGGTGGATGGAAAGTGCCACTCTCAAGCATAACCCTAGGCAGCTCAGGTAAAAGAAACCAAAATCTTGTGTAATTGCGCCATCTTCTGGAAAACAAAAGAAAGAATGCCAACTGCCAACTTAAACTCCAAATGCACCAGCCTAGGAACAGTACAGCAAGCCCCAGGAAGGACCCCAGAAACACTGTATCACAGAAAGAAAATGACAAATCCCCAGATACCAAACTTAAAATCACAGAATATTGAAATATAACTGATAGGGAATTCAAAATATCTGTCATGAAGGAACTCAATAAGCTACAAGAAAACTCAGAAGGGCAGTTTAATGAGCTCAGGAATAAAATTAATGAACTGTTGGAATACTTTACCAAAGAGATTGAAACTCTAAAGTATAGCCAAACAGAAATTCTGGAGCTGAATAACTCAATAAACAAGATGAAAAATGTATTGTAAAGCACTGGAAATAGAGCATATTGTATAAAAGAATTAGTGAGCTTGAAGATAGAAAGCTAGAACTGATACAAGTAGAAAAAGAAAGAAATAAGTTGTAAAATAAAATGAAGAAATTCTACAAGATCTATCTGACATTTTAGGAAAGGGACTGTCTGGGTATTCCATAGGGAGAAGAGAGGGAAAAGAGATCAGAGAGTTTATTTTCATAAAATAATAACTGAGAACTTCCCAAACTTGGTGAGGAAACTGGATATACAAGTTCATGAAGCTAACATCTAATTACCTCAATGCAAAAAGACATTCTCTATGACGCACATATTAAAATTGTCAAAAGTCAATGACAAAAAAGAATTTTAAAGACAGCAGGGAGAAAAAAGGATGGTAACCTACAAAGCCCTACCTTGAGAAACAAGAAAATCTCAGATAAACAATCTAACCTTACAACTAAAAGAACTAGAAAAAGCACAAATGAAGCCCAAAGTTAGTTGAAGAAAGAAAATAATAAAATCAGAGAAGAAATAAATGAAATAAAGACTAAAAAGACAGTAGACAATATCAATGAAACTAAGACCTGATTCTCTGAAAAGATAAAATTGACAAGCCAAACAAAACCAAGCACATAGATGTAGAGAAGAGAGTAGTGTTTACCAGAGGGGTGAGGGGGGGTGAAATGGGTAAAGGGGATCAAGTGTACAGTGATGGATGGAAACAAAATTTTTGGTGGTGAGCTCCTCGAAGCAGTAATATAATGCTATACACGTGAAACTTATATAATGTTATAAATCAAATTACCTCAATAAAGAAAAAGATTTTTAAAGTTTTTCTCAAAATTTTTTGTCAAAAGTCCAAGTTTAATAATTCTTATCTGTTCATATGGCATGTTTATGGATCCTTAGCAACATATTGTGTCTGTCACTGACATACATTCTCAGAATGAAAATTTATTTGTTCATCGTTAGCAATTAGAATTGTAGTTAATTCTCATTTAATGAGTGTAATTCAGATTAACTACTAAGTTAAAATTTGACCCCAGTTCAGGGACTCAAGTCTTAAAACTCATACAGACCACTTTCTGCTCTGCCTATGTCCAAAATCCTTCTGTGCTCTATCCTAAACTGGCCCCATGACTGCACTTCTTACACTTACCTCGTCGTTCTGACTCCATGACTGGATTTGTACGTATTACTCTGCCTCCAGTTGAAATTCTATCTCAGTCATGACCATGCTACATACAAGACAAAACTCTCAATCACAGCTTGGAGATACTTCAAACTCTCTTTCATCTGACAAGTTAATTAAAGCAAGTAAAACAGTGTTCTAGATGAACATGAGTAGGAACACAATATCCAAGGGATGGGATTTATATTTTCACCATTTTTTTCTTTTTAATCAATTTAAAAGAGACAGTCTATAGTAGCTTTTCTTAACCCAAAGCAAGCTTTATTGCTCATCACTTTTTCCTAGTAGGAAAATTTTCTCCAAGTAATTGTCTTTATTTTCACAGTCAGAATAAATGTTACATTTACATAAAGTAAGATCAAAATCTCAGATTCATAGGGAGAATGGAAAAGGTACAATATGGTGATCCAGAAGTATAAATGAAGCCACAAACTTGCATAGAATATTTATCATTAAGACAAAACGTTTTTGAATTAGGAAATTGGAGCAATGAATGTCCTTTGGATTATAGCACATTCTTCCCTCTTAATATATTATGTGGCTTTACCACTTTAGGCACAAATATTATCTAAATTATATAAATCCAATTTACTGGGAAGCTCCTTTTAAGGACCTACTTCGGTGACATTATCTCTTCAGGTTTACTTTCAAACATGCAGCTAATAATGGGAGTCCCTTCAACCATTGCAAAGAAATGACTGACAGATGGCATTGTTTCATACTCTCTTTGATGCAGTCGGTGTGAGACTTGGAGTTTAAAAGAGCCCTTTGTAAGTAAAAGGTTGAATAGTATGAAAGGCAGTCTATACAGCCTCTAAGTATTCCTAAGGGGGGTTGTCCCTGCTCTTTAAAACTTACCCTTTTGAAGAACTAAAATGATTTCAAAAGAAAATGATTACCAACATGGTACATTTCACTATGGATGAACAGGGAGCCATGCATTGAAATAAAGGTCAGCTGCAGTTATTGGTTAAATCTACAGAAACCAGCAAATCAAAAAGCTTTCACTGTTGAGGGAAATAAATGTGTATCTCACTAAATCCTTAACCACCCTCTAATAAGAGAGAATTCAACACTATTATGTTGACTAGAAATTACTAATAACACTATATTAATTGTCCTTATATTGACACAGTTGAAAAGTTAGAGAGGCACCATTCTTTGACTATAGGGAATTCTTTTGTAACATACCCCAAAGAGCTGTCCTGTACAATAGTGAATTTTAGAAGTAATTCACAACTGAAGCTTGGGACTGTAATTTTATAGAGGACTGTCCTTTAACATTTTAAAATTCTATATTCAGAACTAGATAAATATCCTATCTCCAACTTATGCCAGAACCTTGAAATATGTAGAGTTTCCAATTTTGAAAAAATATTCCTTTCATTTGATAGAGTCTTCAATTCTTTATGGGCATAGTGTATTTTATACACCTGGAGCAGGGTTTGGCTCTCAATTGTATATATTTAAATCAGTGATAAAAAAAAGTCCAGTGTCACTGAATTTTTAGAAGTTTGACACATTCTTAAATTGTTTGGAGTATAAATTGATAAATCTTTTTCTGGAAATGCTTTTATTACATATATATATAAAGATTCTTAATAAATTGACCCAGCAGTTTTATAATATGTGAGGAAGGAATTGAGGAAAGGAAACAAATGAAAATTAGGTTCATCTACAGCAGTTTCTGAGAGCAGAACTTTGAACCAATCCAACAATGAAAGAACAGCTAAGTAAAATTTGGAAAACCTTGAAAGAATCATGTTAGTATTTTTTGCTCAGAAAGGCTTTCCTTTACTACCTTATCTAAAATTTCTTCCCACCTTTCCCAATATTGTGTGTTTTTTATACCTCTGCTGGAGCTGTGCTTCTGTTTCCTCAGTAACAGTCCTGTCGTTCTGCTTTGTACTGTATCTCAGGATGAACAGACTTCTCTCATTTCAGCTGGCATGTGGCAGTGTTTGGTCAATAGAAAGCAAGTGTGGGAAGTTAGGGAGTATGAGGAAGAGGGGCACCCATGGATTTCTCCCTCCTTCTTTGCTTCCCATTGCATCTCTAGCAGTAGCTGGGAAAGTTCTGTGGTTGTAGGTTGTCTTTGTTGGGTCTTCTATAACAAAAATACCACAGTCTGGTGGCTTAAACAACAATGATTCTCTCAGTTCTGAAGCCTGGGAATTCCAAGATCAAAGCACCAGCAAATTCAGTATCTGGTGAGAGCCCACTTCCTGATTCATGCATGACTCTCTTTCTCCCTGAGTTCACACATGGCTGAAAGGGTGAGGGGGCTCTCTGGGGTCTCTTTTGTGATGCCACTAACCCCATTCATGAGGGCTCTATTCTCATGACCTAATAATCTTCAAAGGCCCCAATCTTCAAATACTACTACACTGGGGACTAGAATTCAACATATGAATTTAGGGCTTTGTATGAAGTTCATATTAACTTCAACATATGAACTCAGTCTATAGCATAACTCCTGCCAGGTACGTCTGTCATGAATCCAGCTTCTGCAAGTGACTCTGGCTTCTGGGCTCTTGTAACACTCCATCCTCCATTTGTCCCTAGATCCTAGGAATTGAAGAAGTATCCTGACTTCTGTGTCTGGATTGCTTCACAGACACTGATTCAATTTCTCAAGCTATCACATCAGTAATTCTCTGCATTCAATTTCCTCTTTGTTAAATACTCAGAGAGGTTGCTTTCTGACTGGACTCTGATAAATTAGTATTTATCTAAAACTACCTTACTAATATCCTTTTACAATTTATTTTTGTGGAAACACTTATAAGGACTTCATGGGGACACTACCATTAGACACCAAGGTTGTTGTGAGTAAATTCCCTTTCCAGTAATCAAAATGTTTTTTGAAAATTTCTATTCCTTCCTAATTCAAGATCTTTCACTAATGTTGACTAAATCATGTTATAGCTGTGGTAGTACTTTAAGCACTTCTGAGAAACTGCATTAACCACCCTGTGAGAAAATACTGTCTCAATAAGTTTTTTTTTTCTTATAGGAAAATCTCAGTGCATTTTGTTTTTATTACATCTATTTTGACTTTATACAACTCAGATAAATCTCAAATTATCTACCTACCTTAAAAGCAAATTATTTGAATGGCAAGAATGGTATTTTCATTTTTTCAACATGCAAGTGGGTCATATAAATGACTCATTATGAATCAGTTTTACAAAATAGCATGTGAAGAAGTTCACTAAAATCACTCATGGGATTTTCATCTTTTCTTCCCTCTGTTTTGAATTTTTGCTTACCCTCTGAATTTGTTCTAACATTCTCATTTTTCTATTTTATTTTACATCATATTTGAAATAGCTTCCAATCACAATGTACCTATTTTATCTTTGGAAAGCAGTCCAAAATTATCTTAGACCTCAAAACAAAATTTAATTAGCCTTGCATTAATTTGGCATGAATGGATATGATGGCAGAGGTAAATGGGAATCAACATCTTATCCAAATTGGACTTTCCAGTTTTTGTTCTGTTTTCTTTGTTTTTTCAGTCTGCAAATACTCCAGTTTTTCAGTTCTCATACTATAACACGTGTGTATTCAATGTTTCTTCTAATTCAAAGTTATATTTAAAGTAAAATTATCAGCAATCATAGGGATACTGTATTTGGTATTTTAAATTTTATTTACTTTAAATTAGCAGACTGACCTGATATTTGTTTAAAATATTTTCTCTGAAAAAAATTTATAATCATGGAATTAACACAAATCTGTTTAGAAATATTTGAAATAATCATCTCTAATTTTAATGTTTTAAAGAAAATCCAACTAAATATAAATAGTTATATATATTGAGCCATCAGACCATAATAAGGCAATTTACTGATGATAACTCATAAATTTTCCTCAAATAGGGTGACAAATAGTAACAAAAATAGAGTCAAATAGTGCTGTTTATAAATTCACCAGACACCTGAAATGTTTAGGAACACATACCAGTAATTAACTAATTAATGCAATTTGTTAATAATTATTTTAAATCTATGGAAAAATAAACCAGAGACTTCTAATATCCACTGGTAACCTTAATTTAAAATACTTTGTATTTACTCAGAAATATGCCGTAAAGTGGGTTTCTTCTACAACCTGAAGGCATTCCACTGTCACACATTAAAAACATGATGCTAAATCTGTGTTTTTTTTTAAATACATGCACCATTTTGGTTTGCTTGAAAAAAATTGTAGGTCATTGCTGTAAGTAACCAATTTATGTTTGAAGCATCCAGAGACAGTGGTTCCACAAATCAAGCTTAAGCATTTTGGGCTCAGACTACTACTCTCCTCCAAACCATTCCAATTGATGAACACCACCTGTGGCACTCCGAATTCACAGCAGCAGGCAATAATTTCCCTTGGATACCCATTACCAGTTATTATTCCCAAGATAGACTATTAGATATGGCTTGTGAACATCTCAGCTGTAAACTTGAAAAAATTAATTCTGATAGCTCCTGTGAGATCCAGTTGTACCTTGGTGACAACATAAATTAATGGAATTCTCTTTAAATAAAAAAGAAACAAATACATATTCTTACTTTTTTAAAAGTAATAAAATTGTTCAAAATAATATTTTTATAGATTTTGCAGGGTTCTTATGTGATTATTTTAAAATACAGAAACAGTTGTAAATCCTGCAGATAAGGTAGACGAAGCAGTTGGTAGTCAACTGTTTTTCTCATACCAAAGCTATTTCCAGATATTTGGCTTTGAGTACATAACAATTATATGTGGTTTAGCAAAAACATCACTGCTTAAAAAGAAGAAAAAAAATAAAAACATTATACACCTGTTACACTCAAATTGCCTTTGGAAACTTGCATTAACTGAATTTAAAAACATCATGTTAAATTCACAAGAATTTAGAGTGGCTGCTTTGAACATTCTTTCATAAAATTATAAATTTATTTATAAAAATGCAATATATAATTGCATGTAAGCACCATCTGTTTGCTAACTTTGTAATATTAAAAAATGATGTATTGTTTATCTCTTATTTTTATAGAGTACATATATTTGAGTTGGTTATGTCCTTGTTCATTTTTGCCACTTACAGTAATTGTAATATAGGTGACACATGTGTTTAAAAAAATGTGTGAATTGTATATTCATAAGCTTTTCTAGTCTGCTATAAAATGCTGGTGTATGGCAGTTCACTATTATCCATCTCTAAGTTTTCTCAGTGAAAGAGAAGATACTGTGGTTATAAATTATAACCAATATATATGAATAGAAGTATTAGTAGCAGAAAGGAACAACTTTGTATACAAAGTAAATGGGTGTGTCTTTTGTCAAGGAAAAAGAAGTAGTTTTGCCCTAAAGAGAAATGACTGGGTGTTCGAAGAACCAGAGAAAAGTGTAGGACAAAACCTGAGTAGATATATAAAGTTGTAGAAGATTCATGGAAAGGGATTTTTAATTTTCTTGGTCAAAACTGGCTAAGATTTGATTAGCTTATAAGATTTTCAAAAATACCTTTGGTATCAAATATTATACTACTACAAAATTAGTAGTTAGATATTCTTGCCTTTAATTTTTCTTAAAAAGTCTTAGATTATTGGTCTGCTTTTAATAAAAGCTTATAAAATGGTTTTTCTTTACCTTCTGAATAATCTGCATAAAAGGCAATAATTTTGTGACAATTTCCTGTGTTTTATGTTGACTTTATCATATTATTTGAGAAAGCAGACTTCTCACTTTTGAATGAGCTTAGTTTCTTTACAATCATATTGCCTCCTATATTTACTTTTAATATCTTTTTGTCATTTTCATTGAATAGCTAGCTACGTATTGCTTCTTAATAAACCAGGATCTTATTGAATCCAGCGTTCAAACTTCCTGACAAGTTTTAATATTTTGCCTTTTCAAAATCACATCCTAAATTATATCTTTTGAACCAAAACTGTTTTTAAGATTTCCCAGAGGACTCCTGGAACATCAGAATAGATTTTTTGTTTTACTTTTGAAAAAGAGAGATGCTAGAAATAGGCTTATTTGATATGTTACTATTGATAAGTTTCTTGGGAGTGGTCATGAATTCAGATATGTTGTTCAGCCTTCCTTAAGTTAAATGTGATTGGTAAAATATTAGTAAAATAAATATTTCAGAATTTGTATGCTGCATGGGAAGTTACTAGAGTTATGTCAGTTTCTTCATTTTCAATGATGTGTTTCTATTTATCAAAGTCCTGATGCTGCTTTTCCTTATATTATATAAAAACATTATAGTGTCATCAATTATAAATTCAATTATTTTTTAAAAATATTAACTTGATCACAACTTTCTCTGAATCCAGTATATTCTAAGCCATTAGTTTTCAACTGTGAATTTACATCACTTACCTATGAACATATTAAACTTTATTAATATACAGACAAATATATATATATAGTGTATATATATATACATATACATATATATATGACCTACTCCAGACTTACTGTATCTTATTTGATGATATATTTTTGGTATATTCTAGCTATATTTTAGTATATTCATGATATATTATGTCTCACAATTACTATATTTTACATTTAAGAATTTTTTCTCTGTAAGGATTATGCTTATCCATTTTCATAAATTTGATACAATATTCACTTTTTGAAAATATAGTTTATCATATTTATAAATATTTTGTCTAAAACTTTTTGGACTGACATGCCACAGAAGACAAATTCCCTTGTCAACTGCTTCATTCTTGTAATGAGCTCTCAACCGATCTTTCACTTTTGAAAATCATCAGTCATAATTTAATTATAGCCACTTTAAGTCTTTTGTTATCTACCTTCAAGTAGGTGTTTGTTTTGTTTTTACATAGATGCTTCCATGACAGTGATTATTAATCAGCTACTTGCCAGAGTGCATTTCCAACAAAGAAGGACTGTCTCAGAGTCCTCTGGAAATAGAGTATGCCAGGTACTTTTGGTACAGCTTCTTATGTCATCACTTAAGTAATTTTAAGACCATACCATTGGACTGAATCAGAATATACAGAACATTAACTGAGAAGGGACTATAAGATTAGTAACCCAAGACCCAATGGAACAAGAATTAATTGCAAAGGAATAAATTAACCTATGGGGGATGATTGCAACTTTTTTTCAAATGTTGTTGATGTCTTAATATATTATTTTCTGGATACAAGGGACACCTTTCTCTTAAACTATCCATAGCTCATAACTGTAGTAGACCATGTTATTGTAAATAGAAATGAACCATTTACCTTTTTCTTCCTACCTGACCCCTCCAGAATTTGGAATCGCTTTTTGAGTGTTTGTATTTCCATGGCAATGTGGTTATTTGCACAGGTTTAATAAGAATCTGGGCTTCCGTGAAGATGGCGAAAGAGTAAGACGCGGAGATCACCTTCCTCCCCACAGATACACCAGAAATACATCTACACCTGGAACAACTCCTACAGAACACCTACTGAAGGCTGGCAGAAGACCTCAGACCTCCCAAAAGGTAAGAAACTCCCCATGTACCTGGGTAGGGCAATAAAAAAAAGAATAAACACAGACAAAAGGATAGGGACGGGACCTGCACCAGTGGGAGGGAGCCGTGAAGGAGGAAAGATTTCCACACAGTAGGAAGCCCCTTCGCGGGCAGAGACGGCGGGTGGCGGAGGGGGAAAGCTTCGGAGCCGCGGAGGAGAGAGCGCAGCAACAGGGGTGCGGATGGCAAAGCGGAGAGATTCCCGCACAGAGGATCGGTGCCGACCAGAACTCACCAGTCCGAGAGGCTTGTCTGTTCACCCGCCGGGGCGGGTGGGGCTAGGAGCTGAGGCTCGGGCTTCGGTCAGAGCGCAGGGAGAGGACTGGCGGCGTGAACACAGCCTGCAGGGGGTTAGTGCACCACGGCTAGCCGGGAGGGAGTCCGGGGAAAAGTCTGGAGCTGCCGAAGAGGCAAGAGACTTTTTCTTGCCTCTTTGTTTCCTGGTGCGCGAGGAGAGGGGATTAAGAGCGCTGCTTAAAGGAGCTCCAGAGACGGGCGTGAGCCGCAGCTAAAAGCGCGGACCCCAGAGACGGGCATAAAACGCTAAGGCTGTTGCTGCCGCCGCCAAGAAGCCTGTGTGCGAGCACAAGTCACTCTCCACACCTCCTTTCCGGGGAGTCTGTGCAGCCAGCCACTACCAGAGTCCCGGGACCCAGGGACAACTTCCCCGGGAGAACGCACGGCGCGCCTCAAGCTGCTGCAACGTCACGCCGGCCTCTGCCGCCGCAGGCCCGCCCCGCATACGTGCCCCTCCCTCCTCCCGGCCTGAGTGAGCCAGAGTCCCTGAAGCAGCTGCTCCTTTAACCAAGTCCTGTCTGAGCGAAGAACAGACGCCCTCCGGCGTCCTACACGCACAGGCCGGGCCAAACCCAAAGCTGATCCCCGGGAGCTGTGCTAACAAAGAAGAGAAAGGGAGTTCTCTCCCAGCAGCCTCAGAAGCAGTGGATTAAAGCTCCACAATCAACTTTGATGTACCCTGCATCTGTGGAATACCTGAATAGACAACAAATCATCCCATAATGAGGAGGCGGACTTTGTGAGCAAGATTTATGATTTTTTCCCCTTTTTCTCTTTTTGTGAGAGTGTATGTGTATGCTTCTGTGTGAGATTTTGTCTGTATAGCTTTGCTTCCAGCATTTGTCCTAGGGTTCTATCCTTTTTTTTTTTTTCTTTTTTTCTCTTAAAAATTATTTTTTTATTTTAATAACTTTATTATATTTTATCTTACTTTATTTTATTCCACTTTATCTTCTTTCTTTTTTCCCTTCCTTCCCTCCCTCCCTCCCTCCCTCATTCCTTTCTTTCTTTCTTTCTACTTCTACCAATTCGTTCTTTCTACTTTTTCTCCCTTTTATTCTGAGCTGTGTGGATGAAAGGCTCTGGTGTTGCAGCCAGGAGTCAGTGCTGTGCCTCTGAGGTGGGACAGCCAACTTCAGGACGCTGGTCCACAAGAGACCTCCCGGCTCCACATAATATCAAAAGGTGAAAATCTCCCAGAGATCTCCATCTCAACACCAGCAGCCAGCTTCACTCAACGACCAGCAAGCTACAGTGCTGGACACCCTATGCCAAACAACTAGCAAGACAGGACCACAACCCCACCCATTAGCAGAGAGGCTGCCTAAAATCAAAATAAGTCCACAGACACCCCAAATCACACCAACAGACGTAGACTTGCCCACCAGAAAGACAAGATCCAGCCTCATCCACCACAACGCAGGCACTAGTCCCCTCCAACAGGAAGCCTGCAAAACCCACTGAACCAACCTTAGCCACTGGGGGCAGACACCAAAAATAACAGAAACTATGAACCTGCAGCCTGCAAAAAGGAGACCCCAAACACAGTAAGATAAGCAAAATGAGAAGACAGAAAAACACACAGCAGTTGAAGGAGCAAGATAAAAACCCACCAGACCTAACAAATGAAGAGGAAATAGGCAGTCTACCTGTAAAAGAATTCAGAATAATGATAGTAAAAATGATCCAAAATCTTGGAAATAGAATAGACAAAATGCAAGAAACATTTAACAAGGACCTAGAACAACTAAAGATGAAACAAGCAATGATGAACAACACAATAAATGAAATTAAAAATACTCTAGATGGGATCAATAGCAGAATAACTGAGGCACAAGAACGGATAAGTGACCTGGAAGATAAAATAGTGGAAATAACTACTGCAGAGCAGAATAAAGAAAAAAGAATAAAAAGAACTGAGGACAGTCTCAGAGACCTCTGGGACAACATTAAACACACCAACATTCGAATTATAGGAGTTCCAGAAGAAGAAGAGAAAAAGAAAGGGACTGAGAAAATATTTGAAAAGGTTATTAGTTGAAAACTTCCCTAATATGGGAAAGGAAAGAGTTAATCAAGTCCAGGAAGCACAGAAAGTCCCATACAGGATAAATCCAAGGAGAAATATGCCAAGACACATATTAATCAAACTGTCAAAAATTAAATACAAAGAAAACATATTAAAAGCAGCAAGGGAAAAACAACAAATAACAACCCCATAAGGTTAGCTGCTGATCTTTCAGCAGAAACTCTGCAAACCAGAAGGGACTGGCAGGACATATTTAAAGTGATGAAGGAGAAAAACCTGCAACCAAGATTACTCTACCCAGCAAGGATCTCATTTAGATTTGATGGATAAATTAAAACCTTTACAGACAAGCAAAAGCTGAGACAGTTCAGCACCACCAAACCAGCTTTACAAAAAATACTAAAGGAACTTCTCTAGGCAAGAAACACAAGAGAAGGAAAAGACCTACAATAACGAACCCAAAACAATTAAGAAAATGGGAATAGGAACATACATATCAAAATTTACCTTAAATGTAAATGGATTAAATGCTCCAACCAAAAGACACAGATTGGCTGAATGGATACAAAAACAAGACACATATACTTGCTGTCTACAAGAGACCCACTTCAGACCCAGAGACACATACAGAGTGCAAGTAAGGGGATGGAAAAAGACATTCCATGCAAATGGAAACCAAAAGAAAGCTGGAGTAGCAATTCTCATTTCAGACAAAATAGACTTTAAAATAAAGACTATTAGAAGAGACAATGAAGGACACTACATAATGATCAAGGGATCGACCCAAGAAGAAGATATAACAATTGTAAATATTTATGCACCCAACATAGAAGCACCTCAATACATAAGGCAAATACTAACAGCCATAAAAGGGGAAATCGACAGTAACACATTCATAGTAAGGGACTTTAACACCCCACTTTCACCAATGGACTGATCATCCAAAATGAAAATAAATAAGGAAACACAAGCTTTAAATGATACATTTAAATGTCCTCTTTCTAAGCAATTTATATTTGTAATAACTTATTATGCAACCAAAGCCATCCCTGGAGTGTCATATTTGAAATGATGCTTATTTAATCAGCTATGACCAAGCATTTTTAAGAAAGTTAAGCTGTAACAACCGCTAGCACTTGAGGCTGAAAGGTAGACTGCTTACAACACTCAGGCTTATTATACTTTATTGGGAGCCTCCAGTATGTATCAGGGAGGCACATCTACTGATCCTGTCTTTATTGTTGTAGTTACATTATCATTAAGTGTCTGCCTTTTATGATCATATTATTTTTTAATAAATGAATTAAAGATGTTTAAAGTTGTTTTTATAATTTCAAATATATGATTTTTATTTCTATTTACATAATTCATGACTCCTAACTTGAAATGCCTATTTTCACATTGTTGATTTCTGTGAAGTTTTTAAAACAAAACCTTTCATTTAATTAGAATATTTTCAAATGATACTTATGTTTGTCTACTGGACAATTTATTTTCTCATCTAATTGTGGGAGGTGTATTGAAATCAGGAAGATATGAGGTTTGTCAATAGCAATCCACAATATACTTTATTGTTAATTGGTTAAGACTTATTAACTAAACATTTAGAACTATGAAAATATCTAATTAATTAAATCATGTATTATTGTGTGATAAAATTTACTATCCCAAATAATGCCTATTAGGCAAAACAAAAAAATATTGTTTTTTCTAACTTATTTTTTCTTTATTAAGTGACTAGTGAGCATGTTTCCATCCTTCATGTATATCCGTTCCTCATTCTTATCTCTTGAAAACAACATATTATACTTCTGAAAAATGAATGTAGTCATCTCCATTCTATAACTGATGTTGTTAGTCCACTTTTAAAAAAGATATGACTTGTATATCTATTGTTATCTCCCCTCTTTTCTCTGTCTTCCCTAGTTTAACTGAGTATTTTATATAATTCCCTATTGTCTACCCTCTTAGCAAATCAATTTTACTTCATTTCTAGTGTTTTTTAAAAGTGGTTTCTTTAGAATTTACAATATACATTTTAAACTAATCCAAGTCCACCTTCAAATAACACGTATCATGTGTAGTGCAGCGTCCTTAATTTAGAGTATTTCCAGTTCATCCCTCCTGTCTCTTAAGGCATTACTGTCATTCATTTCATTCAGCTGTATGCTAAAAGCACTTAATACATTCGTACTATTGTCATTAAGCAGATTTTTTTTATCTGAAGAATAAGAACTATGAAAAATTTTATTTTACCTTCATATATTCCTTCTCCAATATTCTTGCTTTCTTTATGGACCCTCAGTTTTTGACCTACATCATTTTATTTCTCCCTGAAGAATTTCTTTTAATGTTTTTTGAAGGGCACGTTTGTTAATGATGAATATCCCGTTTCTGTTTTTCTGAGAGAGTTTTTATTTTTCTTTTACACTTGAATAATGTTTTTCTTTCTGAATATAGAATTCAGTATGAGTGTGTGTGTGTGTGAGTGCGTGTGTGTGTTTCCTTGCCTACCTGTAACCATTGTTTCTACATCTTACATCCTTCAAGGAAACCACATCATCTTCATGTGCTTACCACTCATTTTTCTTAGATACAGATTCATCCAACGTAATGGTTATTAATTATTCAGGATCCATTTATTTTGTGGTAAGAGGACTCCCCAGTACATTGGTCTGACATATAGCCTAAAGTAAATTTTCAATAGTGGTATTTCAATATTAGATAACACATATTTTAGATTTTATCACATTTCTTTACTAAATATTTTGTTTAATGACTACATAGAGTTCTTACAGTAAGTTTAGGGATATATGCCATTGTCCATTTTCTTTATAGGAATGGACTCTGAGATAACTTTAGAAGTAGCAATGAGTCTGTTCATTTTATTCTTCTATTAAATAGCTGTTATTGAAAGTAAAATACATATAAATGTTCAAATTGTTTGAACTATAATTTGCATATTTCTTAAAATAATCTATGCAATGATTTAACCTTAAGAAACAAATTTTAATTAAGAGAGTTCCAATATGTGTATGAGCTTTTCTAAACATAAATGTTTAGTATTTAGATCTGTACTATGTTTTAATTACAGTATACTACTGTGATGACTTGACTTGCTGTGCAGAACTGTTTTCCAGGCCTTTTTGACTTCTCTGTACTTTAGGAGGTTAACCTTTAGATCCCTTGTCCATTGGTTATAGTTTTGGCCAAAGCATATGTGGAGAGAGTTTAGTACACATTTTGCCTGCTCTGTTAATGCTGCACCACTGGTTGGTCAGTAGCTGCATTCTCTATGACCCCAGTGACATTCAGCTGGCCCCAATTCCATGGTTGTAACACTTACTAAGCTCTGATAAAAGTACTCTCCCCCCCTTAAATCTAGGTATGATAATAGCTTCTAGTTATTGTGTGTCCCTGGGAGTCTTGCCATCCATTTTAGTTCTCAACTCTGCATCTACTGATGTAAGTAGTATTTCATTAAATTATTCTTAAATAACTTTTTGATTATGCCTTCTCTTTCTTGTCAGGCCTGGTAAGATTAATAAATAGGCTAACTGAATCTTCAGCAGGATTAAATCAGACATATAATATTTTATTAATTATATGTTGTTACATGATAGAAAGCAGTTGAGTAAATGGTTGATAGAATTTTCCTTCTACCTAGAATATTAGCAGGAAATTACTGCTCTTTCCTCCTAAGCTATTTCAACATTAAAAAGCTAAAATTTGAGAGAAGATACAAATGTTCTGAGCCTAGAACAGGTATAGGATGCTGTAGTTGGCTTTACATTAATCACATTAATATGGAATTAGAAACAAATACACTTCTTAGACCCTATCCTAATTAACATATATGGAGTTCTGCACAGCTGAAAGATCACTTAGAAGGAACTCAATAAACTCTTTTATCCTAAGTCACATCTCTCCTGTGAAGGAAAATTCCTGATCTGTAAGAATCTTCCATTACAAGGTCAAGAAGTAGAAAACAAATACAATTTTTCCCTCCTTTTAAAATCCCAGTTTATTACAAAGCATTAAATTCCATTGTTCAATGAGTTTAGGCTACACAAAGTTTAAATTGGCTGTAGATAAATGAAGTTACCTAGCAAATGCTTCTGAAGCCCAATGGATGAGACAGTAGTAATGATTCAATTCTACATTAATGTAGAATTCCTTCCACATTAATAGAAATGAGATATTTGAATTACATGTATATTTTCTCCACACTGAACAATTATTTAAGACCTCAGAAACAAAATTAGCATTTGTTGATTCCCAGTGCTTTATTTCACCACAGACATCAAAATAATACCACTAAGTCTCTGACATAAATCAGTATGAATAAATTACTTATTGTCCCCACCCAGTAATGTATGACTCTAATGGAATGTAAAATAATTTGACAAATCAGAGAAGCTATAGTGGCATGAAAGCTTAAAGAATTAACTACCAAAATTATAAACCCATAAAATATATACAGTGTTTGTATTCACTTAAGGTGAATAAATTACCATATAAACAGAATATAATTTCCTGTAGGGCCTGTATTTTCAGGTTTATAATACATTTGTGTTTTCAAATATTCTCAGTATACCCTGAGCAAATCTTCTCTTGATTCCTAGGCTGGCAATGGCATTTGTTAATATGCTCTTTTACTTTTATATTTAGTAGGTTAAATGTCATAGTCACAGATGTGTGTTGTCGCTATCTCTAAATGAAATTCAGCAGCAGCAGTTATTTCCAAATGGTATTGACCAAATGCTAGAAATTCATGAAAAAGGAGAGGTAAAGGTAATAATAGGAAAAACAGGACAAGGGAAATTGATAAAGGAGGGTGTTATACCTATCTCATGATTTTTGATAAATGTAACAGTTACATTGGACCTCTGCCCAGAAGAAACTTGAATTTTCTTTTTTTAGCAAACCTCTTAATCTTTCCATTTCTGCCTTTCACCCTCTTTCGCAGTGTCTTCTGCATCTTCTTCATTCTTTCTGACTCTTTTACTAACATGGGCATTAATTGTGGGTGTGTAATCAACTTCTTAGACTTACCTTAACACCAGCTCCAACAGAAGGTCAGCAGTGAGCATGGAGTTAAGGTTATATCTGTTACTCTATCAACACTATCAATTTTGATGATATTTATCTCTTGAAAAGTTCCTTCATTTAATTATTAGTGTAGTGCTTATCAATTATTCATCCCACGTATTATCTGTAAATGTACTAAACTCAATGTTCTTTCCATTTCCGTTTGTCCCCAAATTCTATGACCACATTAAAAAGGATATCTGTCTTTTTTTTGTTTTCATACAATCAATTTATTTTTTAATAAGAAATGAAGGCTTAGGTCAAATTGGTCCCCTATAAGTCACCAGTGATATCATTCTACAAGTAGCATTCAAAACACCCATGGAGATACAAGAAGAGAGAGAAAGGGAGGGAATTGGTGGAAGGAAGAAAGGTCTTTAGAGAATAAAGTTATGATACGTACTTGTTTAAAAGTCTATATATTGATTATACTTGTATTTAGGAAGAGAGAAATAATAAAAATTTCCAAAATTCATGCAACTTTTGCTTCATTACATAATGTATCAGCTCCTTAAAATAATTTCCACTAAGGTTATAAAAAATTATTGGAAGCATAGATATCTTAGAGTTTTAACATCTTTATTTTAATGCATGTTTCTATATTAGATATTGGCAAATATTTCCTAATTAAGCTTTGGTGATCAATACTTGATTCTAAGATTAAATGTCTTCATATTACTTTTTCTTTCATAGAGATTAAAACAAATATATACAAATTTTGTTCTAACAAAGTCCCCAATTTTCAAAAAACTGTTTTTTTTTAAATGGATTCCATGCTCACCAGCAATGCTGTTATGACAGTGTAGCAATTGCATCTGCAAGATATTAATTCATAGAGGTGCCTGAGTGATGACATGGAAGGACTAATGTTATTGAAAGGATTTATTACTTCAGTTTCCTAAGAGGAGGGGTCACAGGAACACATGAGTCTGGTCAGGCAGTAGAAAGGAGGAACAACAACAGAAAGCCCAGGCCAGAGCCTTTATTGAGTTTTTTGCAGGAATGGCAAATAGGGCAGGGGAAATATCTTAGGATTTGTTAATTTGAATAATGTAGGTGTGCTCTGAGCTATAGGGGTGGTCTTCAGTTTGTCTCATAGCTGGTTCTGGATAGGAGAGAAATTGGCTTCGTGTGTGAGAATTAGATAAGGGAGTGGTTAAGAATATGGACCCTGGATAGCAGGGGGAATGTAAATAATTCTGGCCATTAATCTGGCCCTGTAATTAACGAATGCCAAATGGACAAATACAGAAGCTAAGAAAACACAGCATAAATCACTTTTGCATAACTGAGAGTTTTATTTTGACTCAACTTTTCTCTGCCTCTGTAATACTTTTGATTCATTTTTTCAATAAGGACTCAGGTATAAAAGGCTCCAGAACTCGAGTAGTGCCTGTATAACTTGAAATGAGTATTTTTGTTGTTTTTTTGGTCTTTAGAAGTTAGGTGAATGTCTGAGGCAGACTAAAAATTAATTATGGTGAATTAGATATTGGCGTGTAACTTTTCTATCAGAGAAACTTACTGCAATAACCATTTGGAATAAAAGGTCAAGAACCCGCAAAGACAAATAGGTGAGAAGAAGATAGCAGAGATAGTAGAAGAAGCTAGAAATTAGATACACAGTTATCTGATGCCAGGGAAAGATGTAATCTAAACTGACAAGAAGTGGGAGCTCTGGGAAGCTAGGCAGTTTGCCCAAGAGACCTGCCATCTCCCTCATCCCCCATGCTCAAAACTTAGAGGTATCAAGTCTTCAACTTATAAAAGTTGAATTAAAATCTGGATTGAACACAAACAAGTTGATTTTTTAATAAGAATCTTTAATAAGGATTTTTAATAAGATTCCTAAATGCCCTCCTCTAAACAAGGAAGCCAAGCGAAAACAAATATGCAAAGTTAGCAGAATTTTGGAGGTTTAAGTATAGTTGAGGAAGGGAGATTTGTGGTTAAAGGTTGTAGTGAAGAGTGTGACTCAGTTCCATTTTTCTCCTCATAACCCAGAACATGGCAGCCAGATTTTATACACTAGACTAAGATTTAGGATTCCCTACTTGAAAAAATCTATGTGAAAAGACATTGACCACTATGAATATGAGGGCGATTAAAAAGGTGTGCAACAAAGCCACTGACAACATAAATAAAACATTTTTATTCATCTTTATAGTGTTTTGTTGTATATAAAGATGGAGAATGAAGTATCATTAAGTTTCAGGGAATCATGTCTAACATTAAACAGAGAAAGTAGTTCTGCTTAAGCCTCAATACAGCAGTTTGATATAAAGCAATAGTAAAAGCAAATAGAAAACAAAATAAATGAAATGTAGGAGAAAACAAAATCCTAAAGAGAAGTAATAAAAAATTGAAATAAACAAGCATCCTGGAAATCATTTCCCCTAAGGCATTTGTCAATTTATAAGGTAATGGCACCAGGAGGCAAAAGCTAAGAGCTTTTCATAGTCACATAGGGTAGTAAAGCAAAAAAATGGAGTTAACAGCCAGTACAATATACTTTAGAGGTAGTGACATTTAGAATAGAGTCCATAAAATTAGAGAAGTATATTAAAATTTTTAGATTAAGTACTTTAAGCATATTAAAAAAAATAAATACAAGTCTAATGAAAACATAAAGAGAAAACCTGCAATTTAAAAAATGTACTGGGTTATTAAAATAGCAAATATCTTAAGATATGTTATCCATTCCAAAACCAATATTTTGATAAAATTATATAATAGTTTTCCCTCTAAATTATTCTCAGTGGGAGAAATGTCATGGTCACAAAGTAGAGTATATGTGAGATGGGTGATATTACTGTGGCCATTTTTGAGAAACATCTCAAAAAATATTTTAAACGCTAGTAGGCTATGAGATGAGTTTCTAGATGAAAATTGATCGAACCTAGGTATAGTGAACAGAATATTTTCTAACCTGTCATATCATAAAATCAGGTTTTCCAACAGAAATCCATCTTCAAGTGAGATTCCTGGATCTAGAATAAGGCTTGACTACTTCTCCAGTGCAAGAATCATTGGTATTAGCAGAGGGCCCGCATTCTGTGATGGTAAGTTTTATGTGTAGACTTGGCTAGGCTATAGCACCCAGTTATTTAATCAAACACTACTCTAGGTTTTGCAGTGAAGGTGTTTTGTCTGTATGTTTAACCTCTACAATAAATTGACTTTAAATAGGATTACTTCGATAATGTGGGTGGGCCACATTCAACTAGTTGAAAAGCCTTAAGAGCAAAAACTAACCTTCTTGGAAAAGAGATTTATTTTAAGAAATGACTCATTTGATTGTGGGAGCTGGTAAATTTAAAATCTGTACACAGGCCAGCAGGTGGAGAACTTGGGTAGCCTCTAGACTACAGAATTTCTTTTCCAGAAAATTCAATTTTTGCTTTCAAAACCTTTCTTTCAACTGATTAGATTGGTTGTTATTCTCTGGAGAACCCAGATTTATACACATGCCCACTGTCCCATCTTTTTCAGTACTGGCATTACACAATGAGGAAGAAATGGTTAGACAGTCATGGATCTTCTCCCTTTACTATGGGATCCTTTCTGGAATAAAAGGAATTTAGCTTAGTTAATCTCCTTGTATACATACAAATAGAATTCCTGGCAGACAAGCCAACACCATTTCCTCAAGGCAGGATTCTAATCTATGGAATAAATATTCTCAGCAGATTGAATCTCATTTGCCTAAATTTACTTGTGTTAAACAAATTTAGAATGAAATAATTTATGAGGTATGTCTCCCTGAAAAAATTTACTTAAGCTATAGGACTGAGTTAAATGTAGAGACATTTAATAACAACAAAATGACATTTTATACCAACTGGGAACTTCATAACTTAATGGGAGTCAGAGTGAATCCTAATACAAGGATAGACCTGGGAGGCTAAATTGGCAGTCCTATTCCTATTCCTTTTCCTTTTCACTTATGGCTTGTAGTTAGTTTTACTCCTAAATAATTAGTAAAGCTTGAGACTGGTAAAATCTCTGATTCATATAAGTCTAATTTGATAATCCTTGTTAGTCCAATTCTTCGTATGGTCACATTTGATTAATTTAGAAATTCTGAAACATAAAGAGAGGTATATATAAGGAAATTAAAACCACATGCAATTCTATTTTTAGTATATAATTCTGCGTTATAGTTATTGTGATGTCATTTATCTCATTCTATGCAATGCTGTGACTGATAGCATTATGTAACAGTCAGTATTATGATAATTACACATAATCTTTTCAAACTCAATATGGACAAGTCTGTTAAAACCCTCTGAATTTCAAACTATTTAAGTGCTGCAGTTTACAGTTTATAAGTCTTCCGTTCAAAACTCAGCATTTTGATGAAATTATATAATAGCTTCTTCCTCCAACTTATCATATTTGGCTATATATGCTTTAAAAAATGTGTTTGAAAGTTCAGTTCCTTGTTCCACCTACAGCTCTTTAATATATTTTGAATTATTCAAATTATCAGGTAATACCATTACTGCTATAAATTATTTTAAGATTGAATGAGTAGATTGAATAATTTTAAATGACTAAATTATTCAAAATTTCCCCCACTTCTAAATGATCTATAGGCCATTCTGACATGACCAGTAAACTATTTTATTTTCTCTTCATTCTTTCTTGCTTTGGTTTGTTAAATAAGAAGAAATAAATTAAATTGTCATTAAATTTATTTATAAAACCTAAATTCCTACTGAACATAACACACATTTTCTAAAAACATAAAAGTATGTTGTTTTATAATAAATGTATATTTAATAAAATGTGAATTTATTCCAAATAAATATGTTTAGTAAGAAGCAGAGTTGAAAAACAAAACTATCTCTTGTTGAGTGATATTTTCATTTCCATAGAAACTATAAAAATAACCCAACATTTTATTGTTGTCCATAAGTAAGTTAGCCATCTAAATTATTTGCTATGGTTTTGTAGACAGATTTCAGTGTATTTAACCAAATGTGGGCATAATTACCAAATAATTATATAAGAAGACATAAGCAGAGTTTTAAAAAAACATTCTCTCTTGTTGAATAGATTTTTCTTGAATTCTATAAAGCGATTATATATTTTTTCATCACTATTCATAAATAAAGTAACTACTTAAATTATTTGGTATAATTTTGCAGATACCATGATTAAAAAATGTGGTTTTCTGTTCTCAAGCATATGCTCCATATTCTTTTTCTCCCTCTGAAATGCCTTCATTTATACATATTTATATACATGTTATATGTATTATATCAAGTTTATTAAAACATTTTGAGCATGGTTCTTATGTGTGAAATACATTTTTTGTCTTAATGAATATTTTTAAATGATTTGCTATTATTCCATTTACAAGGCAGAATTACTTTTTATATAATTATGTGAAAAATAATACCACATAGACAGGATAGGGCAGTGATATTAATGTTAGTAGTAACTAATTCACTCTATAGCTTACAAATGAAGTTAAAATATTAAAAGTTGTAATATACTATCTAAATAATGCATTATTTTGATAATGTGTATCTAGACACTTCTATTTATCCCAAGGTCAATGATTAAGTTTGGAATAAATAATAATATTATTTTTGCTTCAAATCATGAACTAAGGAAGTTTCTCTTTAATTTGGTCCTATAATTATAAAGGCATAATCAATCTGTAGATATAACTATTGCTATTTTGAAAAGCAGTGATTGCACAGGACACCAGTACATGACACAGAATAGGGCATTAATATATGAACTGAAGACCCTGAAAATCAACAATAAAAATTAGAGGGAAATGCCCACATGATTTTGAGGGAAATTTTGAAAATAGTTCAACCAATCTTTCCCTGTATATCATAGTAAAAAAATTGGCATTTTTGTTCAGTTGTAGGAAATGTTTTGATAGTTACAAAATTATAGGAATAACTAATTCAAATATGCCAATGAATTGCTGGCCAACAATAGCACTTTAAAAAAGAAGAGAAAAAGATCTTATTTAAAAATCCAGTATCTAGCTTAGTTACCACAGATAACATGTTTTACATATATATAGAATGCAAATTTTAATATCTCAAAATGTATTCATGGTCTATAAAAATGTTATGATTTATGTGCTTTCAAAGCAATTTTTACATATTTTCAATACATATAATTGTCCTTCAGCCTAAAATAAACCATGCATAGGTTTACCATTTTTCTTAGTCTGTCAAAATATAAAATATATAAAATCATATCTACAGCTATACATAGTGATATAATTAAGATACCAGTGAATCATATTTATGTGTTCATTTGGCTATATTTATCTACCAAGACTTTTTGAGGGAAATATTAACTATCAATTATATTTTCAAAGTACACTGAGTAATAATGTATTTTCTCATTTTTTGAAGACTTGGAATGTAATCATATGTTTAGCAGTGCTTTAGCTTTGGGAACACTATGTCAGGTTAATATTGATGAATTCAGAGAGAGATTGACTGCTTGTTTTCCAAATGCTTATAGGTAGGTATAAGCATGTATTGGAAAGCTTTAATTAAGTCATGGACAGAGCTTCATGAACCACGGAAGTAATTTAAATATGAATCACAAACTTAACAAGCATAAAACAAATCAATTAGAGAGGAAGAAAAATAATATCTTTATGTATAGATAGCATTACAGTCTACATAGAAAATTCTAAAGAATCTATAAAACATAAACAAAACCTACTAGAATTATTCAGTTTAATAAGGAAAAAGCGTATGAAGCCAATACACAAAAAAATAAGCATGTTCCTATTTACTAGCAACCCAAAGTTTGTTCACTGAAATGAAATTCAAGAGCTATCTCAGACAGTTGGTCACCTTAGCTAGACATACAGGTAAATGGAAAGAATTAAGCTCCCAGATACAGAAATAGAACCATACATTTTTTGCACAACAGATTTTAAGGCTCCAAGACAAGACAATATGATAAGTGAGTATATTTTCCTCTAATATGTCACTTAATCACCACAATTAACATGCATGTTATTTTTTATTATAATTCCAATTTTGTAATTTAGGAAACTGAAGTACTGAGGGATTATGTTTCTTGCTAAATGTCATAAAGCTACTAAATAGCATATTAGGATGCTAACGTAAGATTCTGACTCTGCTTTAAGAATCTTAAAAGAATTAGAATAAAATTAGTATGCAATATTTGTGACTATGGGAGAGAAAAAAACTAACAAGACATAAAAAGCAAAAGTCATAAAGTAAACTTTGATAAACTTAGTTATATTAAAATTCCGATTCACCATAAATATTGTTAAAAGACAAGCAACAGACTGAAAGGAAGCATTTGCCACATGTTTAACATACACAGTATTGATATCCAGGGTATATAAACATTTCCTACAAAGAAAATAAAAGCAACTCAATTAAATAATTGGGAAGCAATTATGAAGTAGAGCCAAAGAAAAAGGAATAAAAATGGTCAGTAAAAGGGTACATCCTCTCATTAATAATGAAAAAGAATGCAGGTTAGAATACTATTAGCATCTTTTAACCATCAGCTTTTAATAATGCCAACTGTTGTTGAGAGAAGAAATTGAATTGCTCTGTAGAAAGCAGTTTGAAAAAAAAGATTGCAATAAAAATATGTATATCTTATATTTTAGCAATTACTTTACTTTGTTTATTCTCTAAAGATTTGTCTTTATGTATGCTTAACAACATATGTACACTAATGCCTGGGGAAGCATTTTTTCCTAATAGTGAATATAAGAAAACATAAATATACATTGTAAGAAACTGATTAAATAAACTTAGGGTACGTCCATATCATGAAATACAATACAGCAATGTACTCTTATTGAAATAATTTAAATATATACATAATTAAATTACTAAATGTATAAAATATATATACTAAAGTCAAAGAATACATTAAATTTAAACTATAGTATACATTGAGGAAAAGGAAGTACACACACAAACTGCTAGTATGGATTTCTACATCTCCATCGGGAGATGAATGGATAAAGATGATGTATACACACACACACACACACACACACACACACACACTCACAATGGAATATTACTCAGCCATTAAAAAATGAAATAATGCCATTTGCAGCAACATGGATGGACCTAGAGATTATCATACTAAGTGAAGAAAACCAGACAAAGACAAATATCATATGTCACTAATATGTGGAACTTATTTACAAAACAGAAATAGACCAACAGACATATACGACAAACTTATGGTTATCAAAGGGGAAGGGGGGGAGGATAAGTTAGGAGTTTGGGATTAACATATACACACTGCTGTATAAAATAGTTAATCAACAAGGACCTACTGTATAGCACAGGGAACTCCACTCAATATTTTGAAATAACCTATAAGGGAAAAGAATCTGAAAAAGGATATATATATATATATATATATATATATATATATATATATATATATATATATAAAATCATTATGTTGTACATCTGAAGCTAATGTGCTATGTCAATTATATTCCAAAATAAATAAATTAATAAAAAATAAAAGTAAATAAACATGTTCACGTAGATATACTAGGGAAAATATCAGTAAATATACTCACCAAACAGATAACAGCTATACCTCAGTGAGAGAGAAGGAGAGATCTGAAATTGACAGAGCTGTCAAAAGAGGTATCATCTTCAAGAGTATCATTTTAATGTCATGATGAACAATGGAGAAATGCTTTTCTTTCTTTGATAAGATGGGTGATTTGGGGCAATAAACAAAATCTTGAATTTAGTTTCTTCACTTGTGAACTATCCATATAAACACTAACCTCCTACATATACACAGATAATGAAATTAAAATACATTATGTAGCTCATAAATGACTTCAATACATTTATAGTTTAAATGAATTATTGATGGTATTGCCATGATTTTTCATCATTCTACACTATTTTTATAAAATTCACTATTAAAAGTGATATTATATAAAATAAAAACTGGCAAAAATAGTCTCAAGCATGTTTTTATGTATGGTTTTACAATATCACACTGATTAATAACAATGACTATCTGTCATGTATCATTTCTATCTATCTAAATTAATGTTATTAGCATTATACTTAATTTGAGAGTAATTACTGTAGACTACTGTTTATAGAGATAAACAATAAATCAGTTCTGTACTTTTTTTTTAGTTCTGTATTCTCATTAAGAAAATAATTATTTCACCAAGTTTTATGTATTCCCAGGTCCTAGCTGTTTATTTCCAACTAAGACATTTTACAAAATAACTAAATAAGTTATCTTTTGTTCTAAACTGACTAATAGATCATATTGGCTCACAATTATCATTCTACTAATAGTAAATATTAATAAATATATCCTCACATGTTTTAGTACTTTAAATTTTCATTACACTTTTACAGCTCTTGTCCTCTACACAGCACTATGAAATTATTATCATCACTCCTGTACAGATTGTGGTAGACAATTATTGTTCAGCAAATAAGCACTCTTTTTCCCCATCCTCAGTCTCCATGGTGGGGGGAAATGTACTATTCCATCTCATTGATGCTAGATGCAGGTATGTAACTTCCTTTGGCCAATGAGATGGTGTAGATGTGGTTCAAGCTAAAGCTTGAAATGCCTCTGTATGTATGGTCTTTTCCTTCTTTTCTCCTACCTTTTGTCATGAGATTAACCTAGTTCAGGTAGCTTCTAGATGAAGGAGAATGATACATGTCTCGAGCGGACTTGGCTCCACCCTTCATCTTGGAGCCAAAGCTAGCTGAGTCCAACCTGGATGAGCTTTACACCAGTCAACTTAGAGAAATGTACATGAAAAATAAGTGACATTGTTTTATGTCACTGTAATGTTATTACAAAACAGAAGTCAGTTGAAATACAGGGGATAAAAATTCATTAAAAGTAGTAATTTTCATAATATTATCCACATTACTAGAGGAAGATCAACTTCTTTTTGTCTTGTATAAACCTAAAGGCTTTTTTTGGTATTAGAAGTCATATTTATGCAGACTTTATCACATCACTACTGAGTATAATGTATGAAAATTATTATAAAGATAAATTAACGAGTTAATGTTCTTAGGGTAGAAACATATAATCTACAAAAAGTAAACAAATAGAAACAATGTTTTTGGTGTTTATATTTTGACAGTTGATACTCTTCATTAACTGATAACTCTGTGCTCACTATTTTCACTTCCCCAGAAAACTATCCACATAGCTTTTCAATTATAATTGAATTATTATTCAAAATTTTGCTTCTTCCTTATAAATATGTGCCTGAGATTTCTTCCTCTACTCAATACATTTGCCTCCATTAGAATCAATATATTTTAAAACAAAGATCAAATAACAGAACACTATGTCTCTAATAACCTCTCATTAATGCCTATTGAATCAATTGCTGATTTAGTCTTTTGTGTAATCATGTTAAAAGTGCCTGTGATTATTGAGAAGCTGAAAATTAACAAATAAAGAAGCTAACCATAGTCGTAGATACTTCGGGCTGAACAGAAATACACAGTTAAAAGATGTTTTAGGGTATACAGGGGTGATACACCCATTGAAGTAAACTTAAAGCAAGTTTTGACTGCTCAAATTCTGAGGGTCTTCACACATGTAGTAACTTCCAAAAATATCAAATGAATCATGCCTAAGTGGCTTCTTCCCTATAAATTAAACAAAAGATAGAGTATAATGCTAGAAATATGAGAAAGAGAAACTAAAAATGATGGAAATGGTCATTTCCACTTCTAATTTAAATAATTTCCTTTTTTGCATTTTTATGTTTTTATAGTGATGACAACTCCCTTCAAGAGCAATACAGAGTATTTTTTAAGCCATGGCACATGTTCTAATTCTGAGAGCCTGAGAGGATGAGTGGGTTTTGGGTTTTATAAAAAGTAGCTATTATAATTGCTTAACATTTATTTGATGTATACTCAATAATTGATGTCTAAACTGTCATTGAAGAAAATATTGTTTTCAGTTCATATTAAGTCACTATCACCATGGATCACTTTGTCCATTCTAAAAACATTTTGTAAGGATTTCCAATTACCTAACTACATGAGAAAACTAAAAGATATTCCATGTTTCGGATTTCATAGAAATGGGAATTGCCTAATCGTTATTTTACATACACTATATAAAATGATAATTTGAAAGTGAAGTTTACATTAACAGAAGTTTACCTTGTCATACCACCAGGAACAAAAGCTTAACTTAATAACTATGAAAGTAAATCGAATGATGGAAAAAAAAAGTCATAAGAAAAAAAAGACACCATACATAGATGATTTTAATTCTTTGTTCATTAAAATATACAAGAACTATCATATTGCTCAGATGACTAAATGCACAAATACTAATGGCTTACAACATCACCCAGAAGGCAATTCGACTCACTATAGCCAAGACTAGGATAAATAACTTTCACATATTACACATATAATACTTAAAACATGGGATAATATATTCTAATTATCCTTTGTGAAGTGAGGTGATCAGTTGCTATGAAATTTAACTAAATTTAAATTACTCAACTTCCTAAATTTAAAAATGGCAGCATTTAAATGTGAACCTAGATGTGTGTAATTCCCTAGCCCATCTGCTTAACTACTATGCAATATCAGGAATCGTGTTGGTAGGAAAGGATATTAACAAACTCATAACTTTGTCAGACTTTATTAGTACAGAGTTAAGGGAAAAGAAAATGAGTTTTAAATGGTGTAAGTTAATGTACCAATGAAGGGTAGTCAACAGTGCAGGAGTATAAAAAGCACATTATAACTGTGATCAATAAACTAGCAGGGCATTACATTTACATGAGCAATTACATTAGGACAGAAATAATTTGAAAATTATTTTAGGAAATTTCAGCCTCTCTTCCATATCATATGTTGGTGCTAAAGGAAATCATAGAATCTCATTATATTATCAAGAAATGAAGACAGAAGAGTGTCAATAATCACTTTTAATTTACCCAGTTTATCTATGGATGTATGTGATTGAAAATACTTAATGACAAATATAAAATTAGTATTTGTAGAATCTCATAAGTATATGAAAAGGGGTAAAAATAAATCCAAGTTAATTGAATATGCAATTTTCACACTAAACTAAATATAATGTTTAGTCCGAGAAGATTCTGCTCATCCAAGAAAGAATTCAACTTAAACCACTGTTTCCTTCAGGTTTCAGCATGATGGTTCTCATCTGATGCATAAAATAATTAGCATTTCCTTTTTCCTTTCTATTAGATGTTAAATCACGCAGAAATTTTGTTGCATCTTTTTGACACATTTTGTTGCTTCTGCAAGCATAGCAGATTGCTTTATTTGCCAAAACTTACCTAATATATGGAATGATTTGTTAAAGTAGTTAAAAAAGTTAAGGGTTCTTTTGTTGCTTTTAATTTTTTGTTTTTTAGTAATCTGATAGAAAATGCAGATATGATTGAAAACAAAAAATTAAAGTTTAGTGTATTTTGAGCATAAGGAATTGTATCTAATAGAATAACTGTTAGGAGACTTAAATAGGACTAACTGAGCAGATGGAAGCAAACAGGACCAAAAAAGTAATTTAGATATGTAAAGCTGCATGAATACAATATGACAGAATAATATCAAACATCCAGAAAGTTATTTGATGCTTTTGTTGACATTTATTACAATCTAATGGAGTATAGAAGAGGGGAATTAGGTATTTAGGACATACTGACCATAATTTCCAGTGTATCTGCCAATGTCAATTTTCTCTCAATCAGTACTAGACATCACATCTAGATTCCCTGTGGCCTCTTAGCATTAATTGTCCTCTCTATTACTTTATAACTGCTCTATTAATGGGTAATCTAGAATTCTAATTGATCAGATTGATCAGTTTATGTACTCAAAATATATACTTACTCATTTGCTTTACAGATGAGTAAGTATTGATACATATATTAATACAAATTAGCTATTATTAGGTTCCATGAAAAAGAAGGGTTGTTTTTATTTTATTTAGTTTTATTTTATTTTATTTGTATTAAGATACTCTGTAGACACAAGTAATCATTCTCCAAATGAACAAAAGGGATTTTCCTCCAAGACTGACAGGCTTTTAATCCTTAGCTCTTCTCTCTTGTTTTAGTGCTAAAGCAGGCAATTTTAAATGAGAGAAGACTTCCTACTTATAGATTAAGAATATCGTGGAGAAGTGCCCTGGGTGCCCCAAGATACCACATAGTATTTTAATCTCTAAAATTGGCATATTGATTCTTCCCTTGAATCAAATAATAGCTCATGGCATGATCTCCACATTTACTATATGAGTCAAATACTTTGCTAAAGAATTGCTGGGAAATGATATTATTTCATGGCATAAATATTGGCTTCTTATATCAAAACAAGGGTAAATACAGGTCAGTAATGATGTGGATAAGTGACAAAGGCCATGAGGACTTACTTGGACTGCCTCTTTTAACTGCTCCTTAATCAAAGACAGTACTCGTACGGCAGCACTGAGGTGTTTGATTGCATTGATAGATTTTCTGGGGTAAAATTATTATTTTTTTCTAGAATAAAGTCTACTTATGTTACCAAATATTTAAACAGTTTATTATAATTAGCTAATATTTCTCCTAAGTATTTACTTTTATTGACCTTAATAAGTGACTTGACCTATACTATTAACCTTTTCAAAAGTTTGGTACCAGTTTGGTACCAAATGTTTGTAAAATGAAGTGGGCATGTTTGCTGTTATTATTTTCTATAATGAAATAGAGATTTAATGTGTTTTAACTAATAAAAATATAAGTTGGATGTAATTTATTTTTTTTGAAAGGGGTGTTGCTTAACATCTAATTTCTTTACTGGCTATTGATATTCCAGGTTCCTATTTCTTCTTGAACCAACTTTACATTTTACATGTTGTTGTGATTTTGTTAATTTAACATTTCTTAAGTGGAGACCCGAGTGAGTGGGGTGTGGGATGTTAAGCTACAGTTCAACAAAAACTGCAAGAGAAAGTAAAATAGAAGTTTATTACTCACAGGTCCATTTGGCCCTGTCCAGAATGTCCATGAGAATATTTGGTCTGTGCCATATGGTTTTGGACAGGACCAAATATCAAGGACTTTTTGACATGGACCAAATGTCTTATGGACTGTTTGGATGGTACCAAATGTCTTGCAAGGCATCAAAAGAGCTCTTAAAATAATGAAAAAAGTGGGTTAAAAAGATTTGACTTCCTCACATGTCACCCCAAATACCACAGAATGTGACTCATATCTTATCTATAATGTTGATTTTTGTTAAACATAAATATAACTACATATTAACATAATTCATATTAACTTAGAATCATTTCTAAACTATGGTGCTATGGCTACTATTCATATTAAAGGCAAGTCTGCATAGGTGTGTTTGCTAATGCAACACTTTATTAAGCATTAATTGGAGATAATATGCCAATCACATTCAGATTTTATTCCATAGATTTCACTCAGTCAACAGCAATTAAAATATTGAGTAGAGCAATAAGCATTATACTTAAAATTGTCTTCATGCTATTTTTTATCTGTTAATCACCTGTAACTATTCTATAGTCTCTATTTTGTGATCATTGTATGTTAATAGCTCATTTTAAAAGGGCACTAAAACAAATCTCCATATGTCTAGTTATTTATTAAATTTCATTTCAACTTATTCTTTTTAAAGAAATGTATTATTAGTCATATGAACAGCCACTTAAGGCTTAAACTATATATGTGCAGTATATATATATATATATATATCTTCCAGATTCATTGAGATATAATTGATACACAGCACTGTATAATGATTTGATTTATATACATCATGAAGTGATGATCACAGTAAGTCTAGTGAGCATCCATCACCTCATGTAGATACAAAATTAAAGAAATTAAAAAATTTTTTTCTTGTGATGAGAACTCAGGATTTATTTAGTCTTTTAACAACTTTCATATGTAACTTACAGCAGTGTTCATTAAATTTATCATGTTGTACATACATCCCTAGTACTTATTTATCTTATAACTGGAAGTATGTACAGTTTGACTGCCTTTATCCAGTTTTCCCTCCCCGACCCCTCACCTCTGGTAACCATAAATCTGATCCCTTTTTCTAGGTTTATTTGTTCACTTGTTTGTTTGCTTTTGAAATATAATTGACCTATAACACTATGTTAGTTCTTATTATACGATATAGTGATTTGAAATTTCTATGTTTCAAACTGATTCACCATGATAAGTCTAGTTACAATATGTCACCATAAAAAAAGATATTACATAGTTACTGATTGTATCCCCCATACTGTATGTTTTATACCTGTGACTCATTTATTTTGCAACTGTAAGTTTGTATGTCTTAATCTCCCTCATGTAATTATTTCCTCCTCCCACCCTCCTTCCCTCTGGCAACCACCAGTTTGTTCTCTGTATCTATGATTTTGTTTTGTTATGTATGTTTATTTGTTTTGTTTTTTTTTTAGATTCCACATATAAGTAAATTCACACAGTGTTTGTCACTTTATGTCTGATGTATTTTACTTAGTATAATACTCTCCAGGTCCATCTATGTTGTCACAAATGGCAAGGTTTATTATTTTTTATGGCTGAGTAATATTCCATTTTATATTTATATACCACATCTTCTTTATCTACTCATCTATTTTGAGCACTTAGCTAGCATCCATATCTTGGCTATTGTAAATAATGATTCAATGAACATAAGGGGGCATATATCTTTTATAAGTAGTGTTTTTGTTTTTTCTGAATAAACAGGAGACGAATTGCTAGATCATGTGGTATTTCTATTTTTAATTTTTTTAAGGAATCTCTATATTGTTTTCCATAGTGGTGGCACCAATTTACATTCCCACCAGTACTATAGTTCCCTTTTTTCCACATCCTCGCCAACACTTGCTATTTGTTGCCTTTTGAATAATAGCCATTCTGACAGGTGTGACGTGATATCTTATTGTGGTTTTGAGTTACATTACCCTGATGATTAATGATGTTGAGCATATTTTCATGTGCCTGTTGACCATCTATATGTCTTCCTTGGAAAAATACCTATTCAGATCCTCTGCCCATATTTTAATTGTTTTTGCTGTTGTTCGTAGTGGCAGTGGTTTTTTTGATGTTGAGTTGTATGAATTCTTTGTACGTTTTAGATATGAATTCCTTATCAGATATATCATTTGCAAATATCTTTGCTCATTCACTATTTGGCCTTTTTATTTTCTTGATAGTTTCCTTCACTGTGCAATGCTTTTTAGCTTGATATAATCCTATTTTTTATGTTTGTTTTTGTTTCCCTTTCCTGAGAAAAGAGCTTATATATTTCTTAAAGAAAGTGACTTCATATGTTTCAAACTTTTTTTCTTTCTTCTCCCCTCCTTCCATCTTTTTTTCTAAAACATAAAATGTCCTCAAAATTAACTAGAAGTTTATATTTAATAGAATCAACTGTCCAACTGTACAAAAGCACTAAAGTAAAACATATTCTAAAAAGTTTATTTAAAACTAACCAAGGGCTTCCCTTGTGGCGCAGTAGTTGAGAGTCTGCCTGCCAATGCAGGAGACACGGATTTGTGCCCCGGTCTGGGAAGATCCTACATGCCGCGGAGCGGCTGGTCCCCGTGAGCAATGGCCGCTGAGCCTGAGCGTCCGGAGCCTGTGCTCCGCAATGGGAGAGGCCACAATAGTGAGAGGCCCGCGTACCACAAACAAACAAACAAAAACTAACCAAATGGTAGAATGCAAAAAGATATTACTCTTAAATTCTGCTATATTGATGAATGGAACAGGTACTACAATTATACTGTTACTGATAATTTTTATGAAATAGCTTTGGTAGTCAATCAGTTGTTTAACCAAGAAGTCTTCAATTGTCATTCTAGCAATGAAAAATATTAAATTACTGGGCAATTCTTCCTATTACATTGAAGTTTGTTTTTATTTAAATGTATGGTGTATTGCAGTATTCATCTACAAAAGGATTTATCTGGCTGCATATTTTTTGGATGAGCATTCTTTTATAAACACACACACACACATATATATATATACACTATGATAGTCAAAGATTAATTTAAGCATGTAGTTTCAAGTGTTGTTCTAATTTTCATTAAATAAAATATCTTTAAGCTTATCAAAATCTCTTTTCTAAAATTTATAGTATCTGCAAAAATGTTTCCTTTATTTAGAAAGTCACATTTAGATGTCACATAGGCTTTTGGACAATTTGTGCATTAGACAATGTTCAGCTATTCCTTAAAATAATTTATTAAAAGTCTTTCCAACTGATACTGACCTTTCTTAAGTTAAATCATTCATTGGTATCATGTTGCTTTGACAATATTAAAAACATTTTAAAATCTAAAGTGGATAAATATCCATAGAGCTTCTTAGCTTTAAGGCAATTAAACAATAAAATATTAACCTATGCTATACTTGTATGAAGTAAACCATTGGAAGTGCAGGAATGACTTTGAAAGACATTGGAAATAACTAAATTATAACCATAAGATTTTTTTTCAACATTCTCTAACTTACAGCAGTGATATATATTTCTAAATTCTAACCACAACAACAAAAAATTGGTTTGTCTGGTCCAGTTGCATTCTTTAGACACCAAGTACCCATGATACGCTTTGGCACCAAGTACCCATGATATGCTTTGCACAAGGATATGCAACCAGCTAATACAGAAGTGGATTTAAGCCAATCAGAACATCCTCAATTTCATCTCAGTACGTGTTCATATGCCTCAGCTAGCATGGGAGCAGTGTTAACGCAGAGTAGACAACAGCTTTGTTCAGTTTATTTTTATCCCACTTTTCTACTTTCTGAAGGTAAATGAATAATGCTTATCTAGAAAAAAATGACAAGTTGTGTAAATATGTTGGATGCTGATGTATTATTTTATGCCTTGCTTCAATCACTTACTTTTTAAACTCTTATTTTGAAGAAAAATTATAAAACATAATTACTATATTTTTAAAATATTAAAATAAATTAGAAAATGATGATTTAGCAACAACTATATTCACACAGTCCTTAATTTCTACCCCTTCTTTCTGAGTCTCCTTTCCTTTTTTTGATTTATCTCTCATCTCCCCCCCACCTTTTTTTTTTTGCTACACACCCCTGTTTTTAAATTTATGATTTGTCTCTTCCTTTCTTTTTCAATGATTTTTCATAAAATGAGGGGTAATAAGAAGGTTGAAAGTACTTAATTTTTACCAGCATAAGGTGTACAAAGAAAAAGAAGGAGAAGGGAAAAATAAAGCTCAGTAGCTATTTTTGCACTCTGGTTGAATGGTATACCTTTTCAAGATTGTGTATTTCTTTCATTGAAAAACATTTACTCTTTAAATGTATTTCATTAGAGACTACCCTGTAAGGTACTTCATACATATAAAGTGGTTTTCACTACCCTATTAAGTAGTCCCCCAATATTCATTATTTAATTTGTTAAAATGATTAAAAGACTGAGGAGCGCAGAACAGGTTTAAAATACAGAGCTATCATCCAAGTCTTCCATCTTGGATGACTAGAGATTATCTCATTTCCAGAAATTAGCCACAATCAGAAGAAACATTAAGACTCTTCTTCAAGTGTAAGCATATATTTTTTCGTTTTTTAATTGATACATATTTGAAATATAATATCATACTAGCTTCAGTTCTACAAAATAATGATTCAATATTTGTATATGTTGTTAAATGATCACCACAGTAACTCTAATTAACATACATAACCACACTTTTACACATATATGTTTTTTTGTTTCTTGTGACAAGAGCTTTTAAGATCTACTCTCTTGTAAGCATACATGTTTTTGTTTGTTTGTTTGTTTTGTGGTACACGGGCCTCTCACTGTTGTGGCCTCTCCCGTTGTGGAGCACAAGCCCCGGACGCGCAGGCTCAGCAGCCATGGGTCACGGGCCCGGCCGCTCCACGGCGTGTGGGAAGAGCATGTGGGATCTTCCCGGACTGGGGCACTAACCCGTGTCCCCTGCATCGGCAGGCGGACTCTCAACCACTGCGCCACCAGGGAAGCCCAAAGCATACGTTTTAATTTGGATCTCACAACTCCATTTTCTGCTCCTGTATCTCATTCATTCTTTTCTCTTTTATTCATTTACTCAAAAAACAAAAAAACTTTCTTGGTCTTGGCTTCTCAATATGGACTGTCCATTATGCTTATTAGTTTGTTTGACAAAGTGAACACACCTTGGATCACAGAATGAAGAGAATATGGATCACAGAATGAAGAGAATTTTCCTTTCATTTTGGAAACATGCATCTTAGCACTAAATTTTAAGGGCTCTTATCACTAAGATTTAATTACTCAGGAAAGAAAGGAGGGAAGACAGTAATAAGTTACTCCATTAATTTACCTTCGACTCATTCACTCACACAACACTTAATGAGCTCCTGTTTAACTTTGAGGCTCCTAATACTTTATAGAATATTTGCATCTGTTTGTGGAGTAAAATGAAAAGCAAGCATTCCAAAAATGTGACACAGTCTCTCGATAGAAATATAGGGACTTCTGAAGGCTTATGGAGATTTTGACTATTATTGTCCAGATTGTAGGACTCAAGGTTACCAGAGGATTTGAAGTCAAAGCTATTAACTAAGGGGAAAGTTCCAGCTCTTAGGTAAAACAGAATTAGAAATATCACAGGAAGAAGGGCAAGCGTGCCAAGGAGGAGACAGTGACAAAATGGGACATGGATGAAAAAGCAGAGAACAGAGTGTGAGTATAAAGCAGAAAAAACTAAAGAGGCATTCTGGTCATAAAGTTGTTGTATGCTACGTTAAGTAGATTAACAAGAAAGAATTGTTGGAGCATTCAAGCATGGGAGTCATGTAAAAATATATCTTTAGAAGTATATCTCTAGCTGCAGGGCCATAGGATTTGAGGACACCAGGTGTTTGTACATTTCAGCATGTCTTGTGCTGTGATAGTCACCTACCAATACTTTCTATGGTTTTCCTATTGACTTAGCTGCATGCAGCTCTCTTAATCTTCACTCCCACTTCTCATAGTTTATTTTTCTCAGCCATACATGTTTTTTAATGTATACATTATGTACTCTTATGTCCAGAAATGAGAATTGGAATGTTTAATCTTGTCCTGATTTACCTCTCAACTGGAGAGCTGTTACTAATGTCAGATTACATTAAAAACTTGTTAACCTTATACGATTGGGCATTAATCTTTAACAAAGCAATCTTTTTACAATAATTTCCCAAATCACTGATTAATTGTTATGCGTGCACAGATTTTTCCCCATGTACATAAAATAGACTGGAATATATCTTGACCACTCATTACCTCCTCTAGTACTGAAAACTTTTCATATTAAAGACTAGTTTCACACTGTGCAATTTTATAAAAAGGTAGTATGGTTTTCACTTCTCAATTTTTGTATGTCTTCATTCAAATTATCATGCATCAGTAATGTGACAAATTTTAAGGAGGAAAAATTTCATTTCAATTAATGTCACCGCTACCACAATGACACCTGGATACAGATATACAAAGTATCTGGAATCAGTTGTTTTTTTTTCTTTTTTTTTTTAACAAAGTAGTTATTGAATACCTACTATGTGTTCCACACTGTGCTGTGCTTAAGCTATTGCATATTTATCTAGCATATGTAATAGAAATTAGTAAGTCTTCATTCTTCACAGTTGGGTTACAGAGATAACTAACCTTCACTTTTAGAATACTATATTTTCATAATCGTGAATATACTCTGCAAGGTCATACCTATGTTACTTCTGACTGCCAATGTTTAAACTGCACTAAATCTACTTTCATTTTTTGTCTGGTAAAAATACCTAAAGACTCTTGTGATGTGGGTTCCATGAGAAGCACTCTACAGATATGCAAATTTCAGTTTGGTGGTAGGTGGCAATGTGTATCTGTGATCTTGTCAGACTGTGAACAGGTATGTGTGTATCAGAAATAAATGAAGTACAACTATTTTAATGGAAATTAGGTCCTCTTTTAAGTTAACTTCTGTGAGGATTGTGGGAAGAGGGCACTCAGCCCTCCCATGTGGAATAGTTAAGAATAGATGTTACTGCCACTTGATAAAGATGAGCTTGATTTGTTTCTTCCTTCTCTGCCTTCTGCAACTTTTTTTTTTCTAGTTCAATACACCTGTTGGAGCAGTTTCTTCTGCCTTTTGATGAGTGTTTAGGAGTTTAACATCCAGAATTATAATGCTTTGCCTTTCCACATACTCATTTGGCACCCTGCCATTTTCACAGATTTTCAGGTTACTTAGCCTTTAGAAAATCTTGAGTATAAATCCTATACACTTTTAAAAATGGTCTGTAATCTATATCAGATAATGGTCATTTTAGAAGTGCAATTTTAAATTATCTGAAAATGTTGGTTCCTCATGGCTTCCAGTATGGACTTCAATATTTGACTTGTCATCTTCCAGGGAATATGCTGGCATTTTAGGCCTAAATTCCAGGAGATTATAAAAAAAGCAGTTGGGGAAGATGAGGAGCTTGTGTTCAAGGCAACAGCATTTGGCTTGGATGAGTTGAATGAAATATTTTTATTTTACTTTTATTTTATTTTTGTAGGTTTGATAATTTACACACTAATTTCCAAAGTGCCTCAAGGTTTGTCACTCAAAGGCACCATAGTATCTTTTTTTCTGGAATAGTTTATAGAAATAAGAACATTATCACCAACAAAACAAATTGTATTAATTTAGTTGTGTAATTCAAACAATATTAAAAATTTCTTCCTAGGAATCTTTTTTTTTTTTTTTTTTTTGCGGTACGCGGGCCTCTCACACTGTCGCAGCCTCTCCCGTTGCGGAGCACAGGATCCGGACGCGCAGGTTCAGCGGCCATGGCTCACGGGCCCAACCGCTCCACGGCATGTGGGATCTTCCCGGACCGGGGCACAAACCTGTGTCCCCTGCATCGGCAGGCGGACTCTCAACCACTGCGCCACCAGGGAAGCCCCTCTTCCTGGGAATTTTATAGCAACAACAACTCATTTATGGGGGCACTAGCATGATAATAAGGCTGATTCCAAAAGAAAGTAGAACTGTGAAGTATTTACGGTAGTTGAAAGAAATAATGTTTGAATAAGATTACTAATTTAGCTTCAAAACTAAAGTTCTGCAGTACAATACAACTTTAAATTTGGTGATTTTCTTATGAACTGGACTTAACTGCAATTCTATCATACATGGTTCATTTGCATCTTCATTAGGTTTTGTTTGTTTGTTTTTTACTAGCTACTAGGTACAATTACAGAAATGTAAAATATCCTAATCAATAGTAAAGAGTAAATAAGGTTTTTTTAAGGAATGCATATTTTTCAACCAGAGAATCTTGAGTAGGGATGGAAACTATAGGTTACTACCAAAGCCTAGTTTGACATTGAAAAGGCACACAATAATATCTTTTATCTTCAAAAGTATTGCATATTTTTAAAGCACATACAAAACGCTCATTTTGACTATTCATTACCATGTTTCACAGAATTAAAGGAAACTGTCACTTTTTTTTTTTTCAGATTCATTGTTTTCAGCACTTTTTCCTGACTGGTTACTTCTGCGTCTTCTCAAAGACTGATCTAATTTCACACTGGGGGAAGCTGTGGTAGTGGAGGGCTTCCTTTTCATCCTGGCAAAAAGACAAAAGACAAAACTGCTTCTCAGTTAACTACCTCTTCTAAATGGCTTCTATTAAGCTATAACATCATCTACTGCCTTTTTCTGTACCTCCTTTTGAGCATGTGTCTTTTTGGTTTTCACTGCAAGCTATTGTTTCAGAATTAGTTTACTCTGTGTCTCCATATATAAACACACTAGGCATGTCACCCCTTCTATTTTTATTAACACATAATACATTCTTTATATATGGAAGTCACCCAGGGACCTCCATACATAAACATGGTTTGCCACTTTTTATACTTTGTCCACACACCATGCTTTTAAATGGAAGATTGCTCTGTGAGGTTTGTCACATACTCAGCTTCATCCAGGAAGCAAGGTGCAGTCTGAACTGACCTGGAATTCCCAAATTCTATGGGAATTTTATATTCCCACTTAAATCTTCAACCGAGATTTAAATCAGAGGAATGTACCATTCTTTAGATCTCCTCTCAGCTCCTAACTTTTTTTACTTCACCAGAAAAATGGAAATAATTTTCAAAGGTGGTCTGTTATTTTATTGATTATCTTTCCAATCTGTTTTTACGGCATAACCATTATGTGTTTATTCTTTTTGAGTATAGCATTTTAAATCGCAAAATATTTCTTACTTTTCAAAAGTGTTAGCTTTAAAATATCTATTTTACAATACAGACTTAGGAAGTTCAGTTTTTGGTTCTCTCTGACTTCGTTTTATTGCTTTCCTCTTGCTAATATATGATACTGAAGCACTGAATGCAGCTGACTGATTCAATGTGGTAGGGGAAGTATGGAGAAAGATTAAAGAAACAATGGAAATGTAGAGTGAAAGTCAAATTACATACTTAAACTGCATTTGCCTTTTCTTTCTCCATAATTACCTTTTTTTTCTTAGATTCATTCTTAACACACAATAAGTCACTCTTACAGTTTCGACTGTGTAATATTATTGACTAACCAATGCAGTAGAATGAATAAAGACAGTAAGAAATACAGCTCTATTTTACTAGCCCTGTGCTGCTCAAAGGAAAGATTTTTAAGCGCAGTGTTAAAATGGACTGTCTGGGGCTTCCCTAGTGGCGCAGTGGTTGAGCATCCACCTGCCGATGCAGGGGATACGGGTTCGTGCTCCGGTCCAGGAAGATCCCACATGCCGCGGAGCGGCTGGGCCCGTGAGCCATGGCCGCTGAGCCTGCGCGTCCGGAGCCTGTGATCCGCAAAAAGAGAGGCCACAGCAGTGAGAGGCCCATGTACCGCAAAACAAAAAAACAAACAAAAAATAAATGGACTGTCTGTTCCTGCAGGTCATCACTTTTTATAAAAATGAGACTATATTTTCTTCTGTTTCTCATAATGTGATTACACCTTCTTTGTAAAGCTCTTTTTTCCTTTTACCACCAAGAGTGCTAAATTAAGTAACATGTTTCCTGCAGCCAGTACAAATTGGAATATCCATACATCATTAATTCCTACTAAATTCTAATCTTAAAATTTAACACCATAGTCACCTTCCCCTTCAGGTCATTAACTAGGGTCATTTTCTAGATTGTTATAGAGCTGTTATTTTTGCCAGCCCCCCCATTGGTTTATTGATATGTCTTACTTTATCTTAGTCATCTTTCTTTTTGATTGATTTGTGATGCTCAAGGACTATATAAACTTTTACTTTTTTACTGTTTCACTATGCTTTGCTTTATTGTGCTTTTTAAATATTATGTTCCTCATAAATTGAACATTTGTGACAACCTTGTGTTGAGCAAGTCTATCAGCACCATTTTTCCAACAGCATTTGCTCACTTCATGTTTCTGTGTCACACTTTGGTAGTTCTTGCAATATTTCTTACTTTTTCATTCTTATTATATTTGTTACAGTGACCTGTGATCAGTGACATTTGATGTTATTACTATGACTTGCCGAAGACTCAGATGATGATTAACATTTTTTAGCAATAAAATATTTTAATTAATGTGCATAAATTGTTTTTTTAGACAATACTGTTACACTCTTAATATATAACTATAAGTACAGAGTAAACATCATTTTTATAGGCACTGGGAAACCAAAAAATTTGTATTACTCACTTTCCTGCAATATTTACTTTATTATGGTGGTCTGGAACTGAATCAACAATATATCCCAGGTGTGCCTGTATATTTGCATAACTGTTGGGTTTTTTAATGTTCATTTTTTTTCCAGGATACATCATTATATATGACAAAATTCATTAGAATTGTTTGGACATTTGCTAGTGTTTCTCTGTTTGAAAATATGTAATTTTCTTAGATTAACTTCAGTAACTCTTAATGTAACATTTTATTTGTTTTTTCCTACTCTGGTTCCTTTCTTATTCTTTGTTGTTTTTCTGAAAATTAAGGTAATTTAATGTAGGACATATAGGTTCTCATACTTTTATACTTTATATTTTTCATCATTTATATGATACCAATTGATTCTTTAGATATAGCTTTTCTGTTCTTCAACAATTCTTAAACACAGGATACAACTTTTTAAAAACATTCAGGAACCCATTGTTTCCTTAGTTACTGTTCTTTCATAGAAGTTACTTTGTCTTTAGTTATGCAAAACTTCCCTGAAAACTTTCAGAAGCTCTTATTTTTCAAAGTTCTGTTAGTGCCTCAAACTGTCTTTGTTTCTTTGCATTTTGTTTTTCTCTTTTCCTGGTTCTCAATTTACTTTTATCTACTACAGATGATAAAATGATAAATTATATTATAGACAGAAAGTGAAATCTTAAGTTTTTAATAAAGATTGGTCAACAGTCTAAACTTCTTATAAATATGACCACATTCTCCAACATCTTCAGAAAATGTCAGGAAATTCAAAGAGTTTGTAAATACTTTTCTACATTTCATAATCAAAAATTCACAAGGACATATGATCATTAATTTTCTATATATTAAATAACATTAACAATAGAAATTGTTAAGAAAAAAATTGATAGTTAATGAAATTTGTTACAAGTACCAGGCTAGGTGGATGAGTAACAGATTTTGCTCTGGATTTGTTTTACTCAAGTGTTAGGGTATAAAATTTGATTTCTGAGCAACTGACTGAAATATCGTATTTATACCAAAGTTTAGCCATACACTGTTTCAACATCTACCCGTTTCCAGAAGCTTTCAGGAAAGCATTACTTTGTCCCACCAAACCCTATTTTTTTTCCATTCCATCATTTATCTATTTAAACCTGCCTTTCCTTAAATACCAGTTTTTCTGCTTGAAATGCTTCCCAAACTTAAAACAACCTATTTGTTAAATAATTTTTAGATGAAGGAAATTGTTTGAAAATTATGTAATAGTTTAGTCAATGTTCTGCTATTGCTTCAAAAAACCATCCTGCTTTCACATGCTATTACACTTTCTTTCTTTATATAGATAAATAAAGGCCTAAAGGCAGACCCAGTCTTAGCACTAGCAAGAAGGCTGGGTACAAATGGCAGCCCACATACCATATGTCCCAATACTTAAAAGTTAAAAATCAAGTTAACAGATTGTGAAATAAAGTATATTCTGTCCTTCTGCTTTGACAAATATACCTTCATAAAGTCCTGGAAACCCAGGATTGAATTTGGAAACATTGGACTTCTTTCAGTGCCAGAATAAACTATGGCACTGTGTGGAGAGCCGGCTTGCCTCCCGCCCACATTCTGTTCCCATCTGTGGCTCCCTCCTGCACTGTGTGGAGCTTGAACACATGCAGGTGGACCAGTTGCCCATAGGACCAAGTTTCGTTCATATACGCTGAAAATAAGGCGAGTTGGCCACCATTTATAAGGATAGACCTGGGGTAAAGGCCCATGCAGACTCTGATATTGGTATTTGAACCATCTGAATTTAGAATTTTAGTCTCAGGTACCCAGTGCATGATCTCCAAAAGTGGAGGCATGGGCTCTAAGTGGGAATTTGCCCTTGGCCTATGGGGAGTGGTATGAGTAGAAATGGAATCTAGTAAGCCTCCAAAATAAGTGGCTGATGCATTTGACCTTTTGCCAGGCTCAAAGGGTAGCGGTGCCTTGATGGAGTTGTTGCCTCCAAGTGCAATACCAGGAGAACTATCCCAGATGTCATGAAACAGAAACACTCACAGACTGGTTTAAGGTGATTTAAACATATTACTTACCAAATTGAATTGAAATCCACAGAGAGAAGCAAGAAGGAAAATACTAGCGAGGTAAATACACTTAGGGAAATGTACTCATTGGTAGAAGAGCATACTATATGAATCCTGAGATATGTAATGTTCATATTCATTCTCAGTCTCTCTCTCCTCCCTCTCTCTGTCCCTCCCCCCTTTCTCTCTTTCTCCCTCCCCCACCCTTCTCTCCATCTCTCCCTTACCCTCTCCTTCTCATCAGCTTCTCCACAGACAGGTCGGATACAAGAACCAGAGTCAAGGTTTGAGCGAATGGGTTCCAACAGATGGAACATGACTGGGCCAATGCTACACACACATCTTTTATTACAGTGCTGCACAAAAATAGGTGAAAATATGCTTTGCCAAGCATATTTGCCAAGCTGTAGCTTGCCAATTATCCTGCCAGCAGTTATGAGTTTTATCTGTATTTCTCTTTTTATATGAAAGATTCTTTTATTTAAAAAAAAAATTTTAACATCTTTATTGGAGTATAATTGCTTTACAATGGTGTGTTAGTTTCTGCAAAAGTTTTTTTTTTAATTTTTATTGGAGTATAGATGCTTCACAATGTTGTGTTAGTTTCTACTGTACAGCAAAGTGAATCAGCTATATGTATACATATATCCTCTCTTTTTTGGATTTCCTTCCCATTTATGTCACCACAGAGCATTGAGTAGATTTCCCTGTGCTATACAGTAGGTTCTCATTAGATATGTATTTTATACATAGTATCAATAGTGTATATATGTCAATCCCAATCTCAATTCATCCCACTCCCCACTCCCCCCTTGGTATCCATACGTTTGTTCTTTACATCTTTGTTTCTATTTCTACTTTATAAATATCATATATTAATGCATATATGTGGAATCTGAAAAACTTAGTATAGATGATCTCATCTGTATTTCTTGAGCTGAGCATATATGACCAAAATAGGAACATACTAAGTGTTCTCAATGGGTGGCCAATTTATGAGAGACAAAGCCATTAGCCCAGATGTGCCATAATAATGACTTATTTGTTCATGTCTTTCTATCTAAAGATGACACACTTGTTTTTTCATCAGTTTTTAAAATTTATTGCTACTATCCTTGCTTCTTACATTTAACTTACTGTACATTTAACACACTCATGGAATCTAAGTCTCTTTTGTCACTTGCTCCCTCTGTATACTTAAAGCATCCTATGAATGCATCTATATATTGTCAGCAAATAGATTACTTATTATCTCTGTTTAACTTTTCTTATGAATTTTACCCTTCTCATTATTTTTTATATTGTTTATAGCAAAATCGAGCATTTCAAAGTAGTATGCAAATTATAAGATTTTCATCTGCCAATCCCTTGCTTGACTCTCTCTCTCTCTCTCTCTTTTTTTTTTTGATCTGCAAGTCTATTGTCTTAAAAAACACAAAATTATATTAAGGTAAACAACAAGATACAGATATTCATCAACATACTTAACTTTTTTTCAGTTATCTGAAATGCTCCATTGGGGAAGTATAAATTTTTTAAAAAGTAAAGGAAGATATCAAGCTTAGCTCTATCACTATGCATTAGCAAAAGTCAAATTTCAGCAGATGAGCAAAGAGTCAAGGTAGATTTTTAATGAAATGTGTTTACTGTTCCTTTTATCAATCAAAAGGAATGAAGAGAATTTTATATTTAGTTCATCAGTGATAAGCACCTCCACGGTTGTAATATAATTCATGACATGCTTTTATTCTAAATACTTGTCAGAGTCTATTAAACATCATTTCTTTCAACTTTACCTTTCAACTAGATGTGAACAAATAACTTTTGAATATTTAGCAGTTTCTGTTTTCCAAAGATCCTCATTAGTCCATATTTAGCTAAAGCTGTTCATGCAATGAATGTCTGTTATTCAGAACTAGACACCCAACAACAGAAGGTTGCTTTAACTTCTATTTTTTACTGCAATAAGCTAATTTTAACAAAGTTCATAGAGCTCTGAAATGCTTTACAATAAAATCTTATACAATTAATTGGCCAAAATAATTTACATGAGTTATTCTTCATTTAGTTTCTTATTTGCATTAATTTATACCTATATATATTCAGATGCAATTAAGCTATTATATAATTATTGGTGTGATAGAAAATGGCAATATCAAAATTCATTAGTATGATTAGAATCAATTCAATACCAGATGTTACTATACTCTATTTTGTTTATTTCTTTTCTTTGATACTTCTGAAGTAGACAATTAAACTAAATCTACTCCACATTTCATAGTATTATACATCATCGTCTCTGGTCTATAAAAGCCTAATCTTTTGTTTTGTTGGAGGAATATATGTCAAAACCACCATATTCCCTGGTGCCATTCTAGTGGTGGAGGCAGAAGAATGAAGATAGGTTTTTAACCTATGCCAGTCAGTAATAAGTGCTACAGAGAAAAATAACCAAGGGAAGAGAAGAAAAATGCTGGGACAGGGCAAAAGTGGACTGTTGTGAGAAAATGACTCCCTGGTAAGTTAAGACATATGAGAAGAGAGTGGACAACTCATGAGGATATGAACATTAAAAATAAATTAAATAATAATAATAAGAGTAACAACAGTAGCTTTAAAGGGGAGAAACTGATTGATGTCTAGTAATGATTCCAGTGCAGCTGATGCATCAGTGATAGTGTGTTACCTCTACTGTAGTGTGGCTGGTGCATCAAGGTAGAGTGTTAGGAGATGAAACCATAGAAACGAAGGTGGGAAAAACCATGCTGAAATATTAGGCCATTTAAGTATTTGGGCTTCTACTCTCTTTGAAATGGGAAAATTTGCATGGTTTCAAGCAGAGAAGAGACATGATCTGACCTTAGTTTTTCAGTAAATCATTGTGATTCCATTGCAAAGAACAGACAATAGGCAAAGAAGGACAGAAACAAGGACACCAGTTGGGTGCTTTTGTAAAAATCCAGGTGAGGTGTTGTGGAATCTAGACCAGGATTACAGCAATAAAGGAGGAGTTTAGGAGTTATTAAATACATGGATCTTGGCCTCAGAGGACCTGGTTTCTAAACCCAACTTATAAACACAGTGTTAAGATATTGTAAAAGTTACATAGTCTCTCCTAGTTTCAGGATCCTCATCTATAAATAAAGTTTATATATGTAAGAGTGATGTAATAGATGTAAAGTGTAATACAAAATAGCAGGTATAGTATTAAAATTAAATAATTTATTACCTTTGTTTAATATTAGGTATGGATAAGGAATAGGATGGAATGAATGGGAAAATGAAATATGGTAGGTATACTCAAAACCATTGAATTGTACATTCTTAAAAGAATGAATTTTATAGCAAGTGAATTATATCTCAATAATAAAATAATAGAAAAGGAATGGAGATAATGGTTTTCTGAATATATCTTTATATATATCTAAAGATATATCTTTATATATATAAAAATATACCTTTTTATATAGACCTTTTAGAGCCATATTCATGTTTCACATACTGAAAAATAAAATCAAAAAGGGAAAGTAAGCTCAAAATTGAATACAAATAGAAATAAATGAATCATTCAGTTTTAAGTAAATAACATAAACATAACACATATAAACAGGAAGGAGGGACAAAGTTAGGTAACTTTGGAACATAGCATTTTGACCATCTATGTGAGGCTAAAGCCAACAAGAACAGTAAGCAAATATTGTACCTCAGTTAGTACTTTTTTTTTTTAATCGGAGTATAACTGCTATACAATATTGTGGAATCTAGAAAAATGGTACAGATGAACCTATTTGCAGGGCAGGAATAGAGACACAGATGTAGAGAACAGAAGTGTGGGCACAGAGGGGGAAGGGGAGTGTGGAATGAACTGGAAGATTGGGTTTGACATAAATACACTACCATGTGTAAAATAGATAACTAGTGGGAACCTGCGGTATAGCACAGGGAGCTCAGCTTGGTGCTCTGTGTTGGTTTCAATTAGTACATTTGTTACTCGGAGTACATGTGTTACATGTATATTCTAGGATTGAGCAAATAAGTGGACATATTGTGGTTAAATATTTATCACACATATTAGAGACATCAGTATGAACTCTTGTTTATATAGCTTTAGATACAGAGATAGAGTGAAAGAGAGGTAGAAGTACAAATGTATATTAAGAACATTTTAAAATTAAGTAATAAATATTTTAATTCATTCTCATATTGTCAATTATAGTTTATTTTCATGATGAATATTCCTCCCATTTCTTTTAATATTTAGCTATATTTTTATCACATAAAATCCCTTAACAATGACATACATTTGATGGACTATAAGTCATTGTAATATCAAAGAACTTTACATTTCTAGTCATTGCAAGACACAAGGGATTTTCCTCTATATATCATTATAATATAAAATAGAGTATAATGAGAGTATAGCGAATATGAAGTAGATGTCATCTTATATATGTAATTTGTAATATCAAGAAATGATGATCTCATGAAAAGCCACAGAAAGTTTTCAGAGTAATGTGTGTAGAATAGCAGTTATCTTACGGATTTATGTTCACTTGTCAATAATAAATACTTTTATCATGCATCATTTTCCTAATGTATTTGATCGCTGTTGCATTTGTATTTACTCAAGCCTTTTAACATTTTAATACCTCAGTATTTTTGTGTATATGTGTGAAATGTTCTGAAATACAAAAATTCAAAAACTAGAATTTGAAAATAGTAAACTTACAATGTTGACAGCAGCCAATAGAAAAACAGAGTGAAAAAAATCACAGCTAGCTCAGGGCACTGAAAAAGGAACTACATAATTTAAAGCACAACCATCTCATTTGCAGAAAAAATAACTCAATGTTCTTATTTAATTCAAGGAATAGGAAAAGTGTCATCTTCATACACGAAGGTCAACATATTTTCTTTGTTACACCTTGCCCCTAACGTAATTCTGATTTCCTGGCTTCAAAGAGAAATCCACATATGCTGTAAATTGGAGTTTTAGTAAAACACTAAATTTTACCTATAGATTTATGAGATGAAAATGTAATCATTAGTCATACACTCAAGATACAGATCCTTTCCTCTGGGTATCTCAACCAACTTTTTAAAAAGTTTGTCACCTTGAAAATTTTTTCTGTATTTCATAAAAGAAAAAAAATTGAGTTGAAACCTTAGGAAATATATCTTTATACTTCAACTAATCCAAAATTTGAACACCCTGCTTATTTTACATTGTAACTTTATTACAGGAAATATTTAAATAATTGATAAAATATTTTGTCAAGAGAAATTTTTAAGATAGTTTTCTATTACAAAAATGTTTTGCTTGCAAATGTATCCATGCAAAAATAGTACTCAAATATATTGTTTTAAATTGCTTCCTGACATCTTGATTACTTGATTTTAATCAAAGCATGGATTCCAATTTTGTAACTATTTAAAATTAATATTTCAATTGTGTTCTGTAACATTAAATTATTATATTAGTAGTTACAAGATATTGCATCTAATTAATTAAAGCTGCTTTCATTGATACTTAGAATAAATAAGATATTGAGAAGTCATCGACACATTTAAAGTACTTGTATCACCTAGGTTTTTCTTATTATACTGAAGGAAATTCAGTAAATATACTCCAGTAAGTTTAAAGTATATATACCTGAAATAAACAAAGAACAAAACAAAACCCCTATCCCTGATCATATGCAATATCACAGTAGAAATTTTAGCTGACAGGCAGTACTGGCTATGTTATACTTCTACTCTTTCTGTGCTAGGAATTTTGAAAAGAGAAATATTTTCAATTTAGTGTGGATCTAAGTATAGCATTTTCTAAAATCTTGAGCATATTTTTGCCAAGATGACTTTACCATTCTTTTTCTTTATGCATGCAGTTGATAGTTCTTGTCTTTTCTGTGATCTTAATCCCCAATATTATATACTGCCATCCCCAGTATTACAGATTGCAGAAGCCACTCCCTTCTTGCTCATATATGGCTATCTGCAATGTTAGCAGCTACTATTACAATGCTTATTTCTCACCAAATTAAAATAGATTATATGTAGACAGGTAAAGAGACAGAGAAATATTAAAGTATGGCAAACACCTGATTTCACTGAATACAATAAGTACTCCTCCAAAAAATACAGAGACATAGGAAAAATATATAAATATACACTGGAACATTTACTAGTTTTTTTTAAAACCTATTTTAAAATGAGGATTTTTTACTGTTTTTAAAAAAAATATTTATTCTATTCTTAAAAGAGCAAAAATGTTATGTCCTATAAATTGAGAATCTGACATATTACCTGTTGGTTTTGCCAGTTGTTATCAGATAAATAACTTTTTATTCCCCTGCTCTACTCTGAATCTTAAGACAGAATCATTTCTCATGCTACTTTTCCAATTGGCTCTGGCCAAGTTCTGGTAATTAAGTTCCTGGAGGATGACTGGAGAACTGGGAGGAGGGAGAAACCTGGATGGATCTTTCAGGATTTTAGTTGCGGTCGGTTATCTCTGTCCTCCACAATCCTAGGTCCTACAGGGCAGCCCCCACCGTGGTTCTAGCTCCAGTTAGACATCACATGAAAAATGTTTCATGGAAAGCAGGTTGCAAGATGTAGTTTACCATGTGGACTGTTATTATTTAGTACGTAAAGGATCCTGGCAAACAATACCTGTGGAACGTGGAATGGCGAGAAAGGAAGGAGGAGTGGAGCAGGTGGAGAAGTGAGCTGTGATGTATACCCAGCAACAGTCTTGACTGACCTCAAGGGGAGGTCTGGAGCAAAAAGATCCTTCAGTTTTATCCTGAATGAGCTAAGATTACCATTCTTTTTGTTCTTGTTCAATTGGTTATTGGATGTTGGTTTCGTAGGTAAAAGTGTGGCTTTGGGATAGAAAGTACCAGGCAGCTGAGGAAATAGCAGAAGGGCTTTTAGCTGAAGTCTGCCTAGAGCATGCCCAGTCTTTGGGACAATAGGTTCTTCACTGAAGGGAGATCTGGGCAGTGCATCAGTGTTCAACACAGATCATCTTTTGTGCCAGCTTCTCCAGGGTTCTGATAAACTTCTCTTGGGGGAGAAATGTAGGAAATGAATGATATTGGGTTGAGCTACTAACTCAAATACTACAGCTGCTCTCAAGACCAAAACTGAAACTCATCATCTCCTTTCTTCTCCACCCATGCTAGATTCCCTCCATCCTAGGTTAGGATAATAGCTGGTATCCATGGCTTAGCTAGAGATGTGTCCAAAACCTTCATCTCTGAGAGATTTGAGCTTCTGGCACCGTTCCTTTCTCAGGATTCAGTTGCTATTATGTTTGCATTTGCTGTCAAACTGGGACAAGGGAAATACAAGAGCTGTTCAAAATAATCACCTGGGTACCTAAGATTCTCCTCACCCCTTCAACTGTGTTAACTATGTTAAGCAGCCTTATTTCCTTCTGATGGTAGGGATCAGTTGCCCAGGCAATCACAGCTGATGATTCACTAGCTTTTATTTCTAACTTCTTGGTTCTTGACTCAATGGTTCCTGCTGCATAGAAACAGCACTATGTAGAAGTATATATGTATATGCATCTGTGTATATATGTGTTTAAGTGTATGTATAACAATGTAGAGTCTTTGCTCTACACAGATGGAGGATCGTGCTCCATCTTACTAAAATATTGACCCTAAGCTGGTACATCCTCTGGTCACAGGCTATCAAGCCAACAAATGTGTAGTGTTTTGGATCCCGAGGTCACAGGACCACTCCCAACCTTTGGCGTAAAGTGAGAACCCTGGAAAGATAAGATGATAATTGTGATCCCATGCTAGTAAATCAAACACTCAATAAGTCTTTAGATAGTCTTACTGGCTGAGACCCTGTGGGCAGGAAAAGAGAACCCTGCCTTATGTATTTACCCCTGTAAGAATGAATCAGTTTGTCTGTCTACTGTAATCAAGTATAGTTTCTTTGAGGGATGGTGCCGTATCAGAGACTCAGCATTGGTCCCCACTGCTGGAAAATTAGATATTCAGCAATAAAAAAAAAAGTTCTTTTTGGCTCTGCTCTCTCAGAAAGCTATACTATCTGCACTGTAAAGATAGAATAAGATGATGGCTGTCCACAAGCCAGAAAGAAGGCTCTCACCAAAAACCACATCTGCTCGGGGTACTTTGTTCTTAGACTTCTAAGCCTACAGAACTGTGAGGAATAACTATTTGTTGTTTAAGCCACTCAGTCTTTGGTGATCTGTTTTAGTAGTCCATACAGTCTAAGATATGAAAGTCACTTGAAAATTATTTAAGATTTCTTTTTGATTTACTTACAGTATTTTTATAATATGATGATCTGTATAGTTTTCTTAGCGGCTGCACTAGGTATTACAATATACGTAGGGAACTTATTATTGTCTGCTGGTATTGATGTTTTTCAAATTAAAGTAAATGTCAAAGTTATCTTTATTTAGACCCTTTTATTCTCCCCAATTTGAAATATAATTATTTTAATAATTTCCTTGGCATACATTTTATAAAACATCAGATGTTATGATTTTTACTTCAGCCATCCATGTTTTACATCACACCTTCACGTGTGATTTAAGAAACTCATGAGAAGAATATTATATTTATCCTTAGTTTTACTGATTTCAGTGTTCTTCTTTCCTTTCTGGAATTTCAAGCCTTCTATTATCAATTCATTCTGTTTATAGAAAGGGTATGCTTGCTAGTGATAAATATCCTTAGTTTTGCTTCATTGAGAAGCAAATTTTATTTTGTTTTATTTTATTTTGTTTTCATTCCTGAAGGATAGTTTTGCCAGATAAAGAGCTCACAGTTGATGGCTCCTTTCTTTCAGTATTTGAAGCATGTTATGGTACTTCCTTCTGACCTACATGATTTAGATGAGAAATACATTGTATTTGAAATGTTTCTCCCCTATATATAATGTGTTATTTCTCTCTGATTTTTTCAAGATTATTTATCTTTAGTTTTTAGGCATTTAATTACAATGTGTCTTGGCATGAGTTTCTTTAGGCTTATCCTATTTGAGATTCAAATTCTTAAATTTGTAGATTTACGTCTTTCACCATCTGGGAGTCCAATTATAGGAATATTAGCTCTTTTATTTTTGTTACTCAGGTTTCTAGGACTCTGTTCATTTTTATTTTAAATTCTATTTTCTCTCTGCTCTGATTGGGTAAAATAAATTGATCTGACCATAAGTTCATTGATTTCACAGGCTATCCTCTGTCATCAGCACTATACTATTAAGCCTATCAGGTTTCTTGTTTTTTGTTTTTGTTGGGGGGTGCTGTTGTTCTTGCTGTCATTATATTTTTCAGTTCTTTTTAAATTGGAGTACAGTTGATATACAATATTGTGTTAGTTTCAGGTGTACAACATACTGATTCAGTGTTTTTGCAGATTATATTTCTTTATAGGTTATTAAAACATATAGGATATAATTCCCTGTGCTATACAGTAAATCCTTGTTGCTTACCTATTTTATTTATAGTAGTTTGTATCTGTTAATCCCATACCCTTAATTTGTCCCTCCCTCTTCCTCCCCTTTGCTAAGGATAAGGTTGTTTTCTATGTCTGTGAGTCTGTGTCTATTTTGTATATACATTCATTTGTATTATTTTTTAGATTCCACATATAAATGATATTATATAATATTTGGCTTTCTCTGTCTGAATTATTTCACTAAGCATAATAGTTTCTAGGTCCATCCTTGTTGCTGCAAATGGCAATATTTCATTAATTTTATGGCTGAGTAATATTTATATATATTAGTATGTGTAATGATGGTCTGTTAGGCCATCCTTTCTTCAGTCCTTTGGCTAGAGAGGAAGATTTTTGGTGGAGCTTTTATTTGTCAATCTATTGGAGTTTCTGGCTTGCTGGCTTCTGTAATGGCCTGTCCAAAATATATGGTAAACAACAAGGAAACCAGGGACCCACTGCAGAGTTATTCTTCAAATCACAAGGTCCCTTAATAATGCCACTCCTTCTTTCCAATTTCCAGGGTTTTCTTATGCATATGTTTTGTCTTGGTCCAGGACTTTTCATAGTAACAGGAGGGATCTAGTAGAAATGGGACTGCTCCATCTTGGCCAGATTTTAATTGTCTTTATAAATCTCTAAGGATCAGACCCCTACCTGATGGTTTGACATTTGCACTTACCACTTATTAAGGTAATTGCATCCACCTGGCTGCTATTGTTAGGGAGCCCTGCCATCCCCATTGATTATTTGGATGCTGCCCAGTATGGGACCTTTGCACTCTTACACATTTTGTTGAATATATCTGGATTGCAAGGCCCTGACTACTGTTAATCCTGGATATTTCTCAGGATTGTGTATGCAGCTAGCAGTTCTGAGAAGTGAGGTCACATTTCCCTCCAGACAAAAAGCCACCGTTCTTCTTCTTACCAATAACTTCAGTGTTACCGACTACTGTTTTTTTGTTTTTTTTTTTTTTTTGCGGTATGCGGGCCTCTCACTGCTGTGGCCTCTCCCGTTGCGGAGCACAGGCTCCGGACGCGCAGGCTCAGCGGCCATCGCTCACGGGCCCAGCCGCTCCGCAGCATGTGGGATCTTCCCGGACCGGAGCACGAACCCGTGTCCCCTGCATCGGCAGGCGGACTCTCAACCACTGCGCCACCAGGGAAGCCTTACTGTTTTTTTTTATAACTATAAATTTGTTTGTCTCTGATCCAGGAGAAATGTCCTCTGCTAGCATCTGCAAAAACTATTGCATTCACTTGTAAGTATGATAAATCCAATACTCTCAGAGCTCTGGTTGAGCTTAGTTTCTTATAACTTCCTATTTTATTATCCCTTGTCTACAGAGGGGAGCTCCCATGCATCCTCACCCATCTGATTATCTTAGTAAATCAGGTATCTCCTGGTTCTTCTCATGGAGCATAATCATTTGTTGAATTTTCCAGTTTTATATACTGTGTCTATTCTAGCATGTCCACTTCTCTGAGCTTCTAAAATCCTTCTTTCACTGTCTGTCACAACAGTCTTGGTGTGTCAACCATATTTGGTATTAGATATCCATTTTTCAATACATCTAGGGGTCATATTAGTAGCAAGTTTGTAAAATCTTCTGGAGTCATTTTCAGGATTTTAAATTAAGTGTCCTAGAAGAATTCTCCCAGTTTGATAAACTATCCCTCATAATATCTGGTCCAACTGATCAAACTCAGATATATTCACCTGGCTCCTGCTGGTTCATGCCAGCCAGACCTTACCGCTCCTTTGGGTATTTAGTCCTCCCCAGCACAACCCTGGCAGGGTTGCATTGTCACTTAATCTTAGTCACAGCATTCTTCCCAAGAGAGGGCATAAGGGAAGAATCTGGAGGCAGATGAACATGGTGTTTTCTAGGAGAGAAGAAACCTCTGCATCTGCTCCAAGAAAGGAGGAAATTCTAGCTCTTATTAAGGACTGTTGTGCCACTTTTTCAGGCTCAGTGGGTTCAGGAAAATCTGGTGATTCACAGTTTGGAGATCAGAAACACAGATGTCTGTCTCCATATTATGTGTCAATATCCTATCCTTTTGTAACAAGGCCCTGAACTTGACAGAGCAGACCTTCCCTGGTCGGGAGTTTTATATTCTGTGGAGATTGGCTATTCTGTTGATTAAGTCCGGGGTTTGATCTTCAGCCTTCTTTGCTCTTTTTTGGTAGGAAATGAAAGCATCATTGTGAACTACTGAGGAGGCATCTGGTTACACATTCAGCTTTGACTGGCAATTCATCATTCTCAACTCCTCAGATTTCCATTATATTTTTCCAGCGCTCAATTGATCATTTACACTACATTACATAGTCATCACTTACATTATTTTTGTATTTGTTCTGTCCCCCACATTTCTTAAGTACTTGATTTATCACATACACTACTGAATTTTTCCATCAGTATATATCACTACATATACCATTAATATAAATTTAAAGCGGTTGTGTTATCCCTTGTGTAGGAGCTTTGTACGTTGTACCTGCTACTGTGGATGGGGCCCTTATTATTTGCTAGAATGTCAGGGATCCCATATTGTGGTTTTCTTTCTTAGATGGATCTGAGTAGCCATTATCACAGATTGGATCACTTGGAAGTGATATTAGATGGATTTTATCATGCAGAATTTTCTCGGGATAAACCCTTGTGGAAGAAAAGGGAAGGAAGCAGGAATGGGAAGAAGAAAAAGTTAACCAGCATTGCAGGCCAAACAATAGCCTTAGGGTTTCTTATAGGGAGTTCTGGAAATAGAATGTCTTATCTTTTCAAACCTGTCCCTATAGGGCCAAGATAGCCAGCCCTTTATATTCTAACATTCATCACTGGATGTGGGCTTCCCAGGTTGGAATGTGACTTGGGTAATATGACTTCCATCAGCTAAAGGACAGATAGTTCAAATGGTGGATAATGGTCATCTGACAATAGCATTCCCAAATGGTTACTGCATGGAATTCATTGAATATGAATTTGGGCTTACATCACAATGTCTACCAAACCCTGGCTTTTAGCTCTAGTAACAATTCCACATTCCTGTATCCCTCCATCTCAAGGACTAGTAACAACTCCCTAACCTGGCTAATATATATAATGCATCACCTATGCAATTTTAATCTATATGTGTCTTCGTGTGTGTATGTAATCACATCTGTGCATGAAATTTCCTCTGAATGAAATATCTAGTGTGATTATTTATTTATTGACTGGATAATAGTGATATGTTATCAATTTGTTTTCCCCAAGTTGATTCACTTTTAAATTGCTTAAAACCTTTTGTGAAAACATAGATATCTTCTTTGAGATTTTTGTGTATAGTTATCTTAAGATTGATATTAATCAAACTATATCATTGTTTTTAATATAGTATTACATTATTTCCAGATGCATTAATTTATGTTGCCACTCAATCATAATTGTCACCTAGGCAATTTCATTATTCTTAACTTACTAGTCAAATAAGTTACAGACAAGTATCATATGCTCATTTGCATTACTTACTGTGGAATTTTAAGTTCTTGAATGATGTGATATAATATCTACTGGCAAATTTTTACAGAATATGTATTAAATAACAGAAAAATATGTTAAAGTCATAAATACAGTTTGTGCATATGTGTTACTATAAGCCACTACTATTATATGTAATTAGAATGATTCTGTAAAAATTATAGAATGTATAAAATATTTTTGGAAACTTTCAAATTATTTGACACATATATACTAGTTTATTTTAACATTATAGTAATTTTAATGTTTCTGTCAGTTATCTTTATTGCAAGGTAGCATCATACAGATATAAGGATACAGGCTTTGAAATCACCCACACCTGAATTCAAGAAGCAGGACTAAAGTATAGATAGTAATCTGGGAAAATCGCTTAACTTTTCAGAGTTTTAGATTCTTTTGAAAATAGTGTGTATAATTCTAGGTACTGTTATTAGTTTTAATGAGATAACGTAGTTAACACAGTACTAGGAATACACTTATCAAAATTAAATGAAGTTATAATTTTGTCTGACATAATTTCATATTTAGTGAGTCAAGAAGCAATTCAATATCTTTTATAGAGGAGAAAACTGAGACACTGAGAGTTTAATGAGACATACTGTGATCAATGTTTAGAAAAAATTATTCTGTGAGAACTCTATCCCTTACTATCACAGTATATTTATTATTTTGTAACTTCAAATGCAGAAAGCAGTTTGAATAGTTATGCTAACCCATGATGCTGTAAAACAACAAATTAAATAAATAGATAACTACATTTGTCTATGTTCTTTTTATCTTTAGCTTTGCAGAATATAGAAGAAAATATTGTGTTCCAAACTTACTCAGATTGGTTCCATTTCTCCCCTCTCCTCCAAGTAGTTGTGTCAGGCAGGTGTAATACTGTTAGGTTTGTTGCTTTTCGTATTCCATTTTGACTTTTCCCCCATGTCCTGGTTAGCTTCGGTTATTGTTTTTGACCATGTGAAACACTGTCATTGTTCTAAAGGGCAGAATTTAATAAAAAGTTATACTCATATCTATGGATGGACATTTATGTTGTTTCCACATTAGCAATTGTGAATAGTGTCACAATGAACAAGAGAATGCAGATATCTTTTTGAGATCCTAATTTCAATTCTGCAGAAAGACAAATACTGCATGATTCCATTTATATGAGGTATCTCAAACAGTCAAATTCAAAGAGTGGAATGGTGGAGACCCACATCTGGAGAGGGAGAAATGAATTATTAATCAATGGGTAAAAAGTTTTAGTTATGCAAGATGAATAAGCTCTAGAGAGCTCCTGTACAACATTGTAATTATCATCAAAAATAACATATTGTACACTTAAAATTTTTTAAGAGGGTAAATCTCACATTAAGTATTTTTACCTCAATAAAATTTAAAAGAAATTATACTCAGAAATGCATCACTCACTTGTCATTTCTTTCTTCTACCTTGTTCTCGTTCTCACATTAATTTCTCCCTTTTCTCACTGGTAACAACCAAATCTCATTAGTTTCTGGCTTACCTTTTTTGTAATTTCTTTTTACAAATGTTGGGAGTTATGTATATATTTTTCTTTTTTTTAACCATTTTATTGAGGTGTTTTGACATATAAAATGCTGTACATATTTAGTGTGCACAATTTGATGACTTTAGAGATAAATATGCATCCATGAAACCATCACCACAAGCTATATCATAAACATACACATTGCCACCAGTTTCCTCCTAACCTTTTTATTTAGAATAGTATTAACTAATATTAATAATTATTATTGTTATTATTATTTGTGATAAGAACATGTAACCTTAGATCTATTCTCAGCAAATGTTTACATATACAATACAGTATTGTTAACCATAGGCACTGTGCTATTCAGTAGATCTCCAGGCCTTACCCAACCTGCATAACTGGAAATTTGTACTCCTTAACTAAACTTCATAATTTCCCTCTCCCCCATTCTCTGGCAACCACCATTCTACTTCCTACATTTTTATATAGAGCATAGTACACTATATATATTTTTTGATACTTTCCTTTTTTGCAATTAACAAATATCTTACAATATATCTTAAAAATCACTCCATATCAGTTCATAGAAACTTTTTTCGTTCTTTATGCTCCCAGTGTTTGTATAAACCATAGTTTGTTTAACTACTTTTTAATGGATAGACATGTAGGTTTACAACTTTCTTATATTGGGTTTCCTTCCTCTGTTTTAAGAGCTTTTTTATATTAAGCATATTAGCTCTTTGTGATATATGTTGATCTAGGTTGCAAATATCTTCTCACAGCTTGTCAGATTATTATTATTTTATTTCCATTAGTTTTAAAAATTATGTAGTCAAATTTATAATTTTTATTTTTTCCCACTGATTTTGATTTAGTTTTAAAGCATTTTCATACATAAAACTTAAAGAAAAGTTCACTTGTTTGTTTCCCTCTAGGACATGGGTAGTTTCATTTTTTATACGAGACATTTGGATCTTATTATATTGTTGTTAGTAGCTCTGACTTTACTCCATTAATGATGAGATATTAAGTAAATGGAAAAAATCAGCACAAAGAATTAAATTGTAAATATCTGAGATCTAGAACTGAGAGCCAAAGATACTGTAGATAGTGTAAGAATGGATGAAGAAAAGTGAAATGGATAATGTGAGAAGAATTTATATTAATTATTAATCTGAAGCAGGATAGTGTCTGCCTAGAAAACTTCCTCCTTTACTACCATCTACTAAAAGTTATTTCAGTCACTCAAATTACTCAAATTTTTCTTCATTCAGTCTGTGTGAATTCCACCTTATAGCTGTTTTTTGTTTTTTTTTTTCTCTAGAACTTTGAAATATTTGGGGCAAAAATAAAAACAAATTATTCATTTGTTAAACAACAACTGCTTTCTGTACATGAAAGTTTAATGAAAAGCAAAACTGTATTATAAGAAAGATGTTTGAAATACTTTGCAATTAACTATCATATAATCATGGAAAAAGAAGCTATTACTCTAACTATGATTGGATTTGCCACACAATTTCATCAAACTATGGTCATTGTTCCATTATTTTGGTTCTCTTTGAAAATGTGCATTTATTGGTTTGCTTGAATTTTTTTTTTTCCAGAGGAGGCTAGTCTTGTTGTCCCCTTAGTCATTGGTCTCCTGGAATCTTTAAAGTCCCTTACATTAAATTCATTTACTCCACAGCAGGTCTAGTGTTGCCAGTGCCAATAAATACAGTGCAACACAAAGTAATTATGCAATATATTCTAAAAGGAATAAACTATATTGTATGTTTGCATGTATTTTATGCTGACTGCTGTGCTTCTACTAGTTTAGACTAGGCTCACATGAAGTGTTTGGCACTCACATCAAAATATTAAGTCATTGAGATTTTTGTCAACTGAAATCCCTAAGAATTTTTAATACAATCTGCTTCTCAGGCCATATGATACTTTGAAATTAATTTCAAGGTTTTCATTTGCAGTTATTAAATATCACTTGTTAGATGTCGTCTATTGTCCTGGTCTGTCAAAATCATTTTTGCATCACAACTTTGCTCTACAATGTTTCATGCTAACAACAAAAAGTCACAGTATCTAGTATGCTATTAATATGCTAAAATTAAGCCAATGATTACAATATTCAGTATACCCAGATCAAGTTTAAAACTCTGATCAATTTTGACTGACTTCTGCCTTTACAGTTTGAAAATGATCATCATACTTTTTGTTGATTGCATTACTGCAGAGAAAACACTGGGATGAATTTGGCAACATATCCTTGATTTCCCATAAAATTAAATACTCTTGAAACATCATCCTCTTCTTATTATTTGTTATCACCCCAATACCACATTATATGCCTGAGAGTTAACATTGCCCTAAAAATACCAGCACATCTTATGAATTTCATCTGATAGTCTATTTTTTCTTCTTCTGTAGTATAATTAAACATTCTCAAATAACTGAAGTCCACATTACACTGATGGCAGATTAAAGTGAGTCATGTTGGGTAAGAATAGAAGCCAGATGGTAGGTGCAAATACATTTAACAATGTATATTTGATAAATAGTATAGTTTTTTAAATTACATTATGATTTTATAAGTATTAAAATATAACAAAAATAAAAACATAAAGTTATCACATACACTGCTATGTTAATATTTAAATACAACAGATAAAAAATCACAAAATAAGAACTGCAGAAACAAAAACCAGGTAAGATTTGTTTACACAACATTGTAAAGTGACTATACTACAATTTAAAAAAAAAAAAAATTTATTTAACGTGGTAGGTGTGCTTGCCCGTTCATAAGTTCATTCCAGTCTGGAACACAGGAGGATAATGCTACTCGCATATCTGCTGTGCCATTTAATCCGTTCCTTTCCTTTGCTTTTAACTGGGTTAAAACTGAAAACCCTAGTTCACACAAACTAGTTGCTGTGAATGGTAATAATAGGATACTCTTTCGACTTATCAAAGGAAAGTCTTCCTTTATCTTAATCCAAAATGTGGATAAACTTAGTGTTTCATAATCATTCTTCGATGTATATGAAGAACTGAGCAGCAATAATTCATTTTCTTCTTCAGGCACCAAGTTTAACTCAATTATTGATTCTTATAGTTCTTATAAGTAAAAATCACTATTCATAATCAGTGGCTGACTCTGGGCTTTTTTTTTGGTGGGGCGTGGGGAAGCTTTCGTTTCTAACTGGTGTTTCACACAAAAATTCTTCATGCATTCTAGATGAGGTTATAAATAAAAGAAAAAATGCTAAACACATATGACTGTATATTTTGTTGTGGTTGGAAAAATTAAAATGACTAAAATCATTTTTTCTTCTCACTTTAAAAATGCTTTGCTAAGACAGCTTGATGACTGTTAAGTAAAATTTGAGATTATTGTTTACAAGAACTAAATTTAGTTAGATGCATCTATTTTAGTGTTTACAATTCTACTCCAGATATTGAAAAATGTTTGACTAATATACATTGTAAAACATGACCTCAGCTAAAGTCAGTCATTCAATTGAGACATTTTTCATGAAATATATACGTACTATTTTATGGTCATTACATAAGCAGGAAGCTTCATTTTGCCCTAGGGAACCCAGCTGCCAGAAAATGTGTTATCATTACATGCATGTCAAAAAAGATAGTACACACTTCACTAAAATACACTCATTCAACACATTCATTTGGCAACCTCCAGCTGCTACATAGTTAACACAACTTTGAAATTATCTGCTGTACTGGGAATTGAGAGCAATATTTACTTTAGAGGAAATACAAAACTAATTGGATAATATAGTTTGCAGTTTATTCCTTTATACTCCTATAAAAGCAAACCAATTTTCACTAGCTAAATTTTTTAATGAATTTATGATACCCAATCAGAATATGTAGTGCAACTATAGTGATTTAAAGGCATGTGTAATTGGATTAGGAAAAATATAAAAAAATTGATCTTTTCAGTTATACTTTAGACATGGATTTAGGGGAATTTCTTACAGGCGAAACCAATTTCCTTTTTATTTTTTTCTGCTGGCATTTGTAATTCACTCATATTGACAAAATACATCTTTGTGAGCCTGCTCTAGAAAGCTTTTCCTTTTGTGAAGACATTTTCAATTAGTTCCAGAAATCATCCTCTAGCCATGAAAAATTTAACTCCAATATATCAACAATAAATTTATATCAACACACTTCTAAGTTCTTTCTGATGGTCTTACTGCAAAGTAACAGTACACATACCTAAAAATCTACCTGAATGACTACTTTGTCATGAAATGGCCCATTTACAAATATGAGTGCTTTTTAATAAAGACTTTACATATATAATATGAATACATACATGTATGTCAAACAAGTCTTTTATTTTAAAGGTGTTTAAACAATATACATATTTGTACTAAGTTTTCTAAAAAGGTAGTTTTAATTTTAAAATATTTTAATTTCAAAAGATAATTGTCAATACTGTTTGACCTATAAATCATCTTAACTCTATTCAATTAAACTCTACAAATACCTTTAAATATCCAAATATATGGTTTTATACTTTAAAACGTACAAAAAACTTTCATCATTAGTATTTTAACTTCCACAAATATTAGTTAGTAGAAACCAAACAAAAACTTACAAACACAGAAAAAGAGAGAGAAATTGATTGTTTTTCTCCAGAAGTGTAACTCCCTGAAAATTAAACAAAATAGAGAAATATACATATAATCTGGATTTTTCTCTCCACAATCAATATGTACATGATACTCCAAATTGCAAATGACCTTGATATTTTGTTTTTGGGACTCTGTGATTCATCTTGTGAAATCAGTCTTTATATTCAGAGCAAATCACGGTATTGTTACATAATCTATGTGAACAAATGAGATTATGCATACTCAGAGGATTGATATCCTTTATATACTGCATTCATGGATTTCAAGGTATTAATTCCTGGCCTTTGTTATGTACAAATATTCACTTATGATACCTCTAAAAATGAGGATTGTGCTAAGGAGATAAACATAATTTGCAATATATATATGTGAACTCAGAAAGGACTGTTGTGTATGGTCCTTGGCAATTCTACTGCCTGGCCCAGGTGATGAAAATCTCTCTGGACTACTCTGTAGTGGATGGCTAACACTGAAATACCTTTTTGGTACTAAACACTGAGAAGGCAGAGGCAAATCTTCATTGTGGCAGAACTGAAAACTGAAACAATTTTGGAAAGTCTTTTCTCTGTAGGACACGATGATTCTGTAGAGGATCATCAATATGAAGGGTCTCCCCAACATGCTGATGCTCTGAGAAATGTCATAATTGATGTTAGTCTCCCAGGCCATCATTATCAAGCTGTGTGTAAGAGTGAGGACTAGTTTCAGTTGTCAGAAAAGATTTACGTGGAACATGTATTTTAAAGTGAAATGAAGAAATTTGGAATATGTAAATTATGTTAACTACGTATATTGGTAGTGCAAAATTTGTGTCTCCTCAGTAAACAGAAAATATTTTCAAGCAAAGTATAAATCAAGTCATATGTTCTTTACCTAATCTATGATTTCAATGATTAAATATCTTGTTACTACTAAAGTAGTATGGTAATTTATAATACTATGGTGCAATTTGAACTGATGGCATTTTAACATCCTAGAATCACAAATATATCCTACTCATTAAACACTGATAGTAGATGAAGTTAGACATTACTGGATGTAAATTAACTTTAAAAACATCCTCACCACATACTGCTCAAACTTCATTACTGCTATATAAAAATGGTAATATGATGTAGATTTTTTCTGATTTTTAAGCTTTCAACAATCACATGGAATTTATTTATTTATTTATTTATTTATTTTTGGCTGCATTGGGTCTTCTTGCTGCGCATGGGCTTTCCCTAGCTGCAGTGAGCGGGGGTTACTCTTTGTTGCGGCACACGGGCTTCTCACTCTGGTGGCTTCTCTTGTTGCGGAGCATAGGCTCTAGGTGTGTGGGCTTCAGTAGTTGTGCCACGTGGGCTCAGTAGTTGTGGCGCACGGGCTTAGTTGCTCTGTGGCATGTGGGATCTTCCCGGACCAGGGCTTGAAACTGTGTCCCCTGCATTGGCAGGAGGATTCTTAACCACTGTGCCACCAGGGAAGCCCCTACACATGGAATTTAGATAGCACAAATAAATATGATATCCTATTGAGAATCCTGTGCTTCAATAAATATCAAGGTGTCAATTATATTGTCTCTAATAAATAATTTAATAAACTTTAACTATTCAGTGTTTTTATGGCTACATTAAAAATTATATTTACAGTATTGCTTATCATTAATGTGATTTTATTTTATTTTGATTTTACAACTACTCTTCTCTTGTTGTTGAATTTAAAAATGCGGAAATACAACCTCATATTTATTTGTGCCCTGATTTAGAAATTGTGATTTTATTTTAAATCCGTGGGAAATTTTAGATTCTTTATATATTTTAAAAAGATCACTCCATAGAATTTTTGTATCAATATTTGTTATCACAATTGGAAAGATAGCTTGTCCTTATTCTTCAAAGCTAGGTCATATATGTCAAATGCCAGCATCCCACACATCAGTTTAGTTAATTCTAATCCATGTGTGTAGAAGAAAGAAAATTATATTTGATGTTAAGTATTATAAATTCTTCCACCATTCCATAAAATATCATAGACAAGTAGGAAATTGTTTTATTTTTATTCGCTCTGGGAAAATAGGAAAGATATGGACAAAAAAATCCAATAGTGGGGCTTAGTTATTCAATAGTTATTGATTTAGCTTGGATTTTCATTTCTCTCTCAACCACTTTAAGAATTATATTTATTTTATCTTTAAATCCAGGTCTCCCAGTTCTTTCCACCTACTTTATAACACTTTGTTAGGATCTATTCTGGTAACAGTGGTTCATTCTAAAGTACTTTACAAATTATCTTTATTATCATTTAACTTTCAGTTTTCCAATACTATTCAGTGAGCACATACCACTTTGCCCTGATTTACTCTAATAGTCCATAAGATAATTTTGGAACAAGTCTAATGTTATGCCTGAAATGAACTTCGGCCTTCCCTATTTGCAAAAATATAACACATGATTCTACTTGTACATTCAAAAGTACATTTTGAAAAAACAAACCTGTACATTAATTATATGTACTGCTCACATTTCTGTGCATTTCTGAGTTATTATAAAAATAAAGAATTTAAATTTGAGAAGTGACATAGAAATAAATTGAAGCAGAATATAAATAACAAAATACTTATACAATTATCATAATATAATCTACTTTGGTATGGCTTAACATCATTTATGTGAATTTTCTAAGTCGTTGAGAATGTCCACCTGTTGCTAGATATTTCATTCAGGGTACACACTACTACAAATAATATTTTTTGAAAGCATATGTTGTATAAAGATTTAGGGAGAATATGATGGCTTTTATTATTTCATGAAATATTCAATATATAAGGGTCATAACACATATACAGAAACAATAAATACAAAAAATATCATAACCAAAATAAATAATTTAATGAATTTTTAAATGGATTTTTAAGAGAAATACTGTTACATGGAGAGAGACCTCTGAAAAAATATGTAGAAGTGGGCTCTTTATCAGGGTCATGAATAAAGGATTATCTAGAAAATCACATGTCCTTGCTTTGTAGGAATTTAAAGGTCAGTCTGGTTCAAAAGTCTATTTTCATTTTCACTCTATTCTGCTGCGTGTCCACCAAGTCTCCCTTCAGCTATTTGTTTGAATACCTCCAATGACAGGCAACTTTATACCTCCTAGGACAGCCAATTTTAACTGTATAGTTTTTAATAGAATCACTTCAATAGAGTATATCTCCTTACAGACTGTGTATATTTATGTGTGTGTGTGTGTATATATATATATATATATATATATAGTTATATATAATTAAAAATTCTAACCACACGCAGAAAATTTTGAAATAAATTATTAACTGTTCCAAAGAGATTGATTCATGAAAGGGGAGGCATTATATGTAAACACACAAATTCACAAGCACATTTAAACAGTTATACAATGTAGATGTGTTGTTAAAATCATTTACACATGTCCATTCCGTTTGAGAAAAAAGATTTTCAAAAACTATTACCCACATATTTACAGGTAACTTAGACTGAATTTTTAAAAATTCATTATAAGATTACAGACAAAAAAGAATAGAATCCATTTTGAATGTAGTCAGAAGTTATCAAGATTTTAATATATTCTAAGCCAAAAGAGAAACCCCATAGTTTCCTCTATTATTTAATTTATGATAGTGTAAATTTCCAAATACTAACATTTAAACAGACTTATTACTTATGCTTTTAGTCCCTGAATATTTTAAACAGACAGGATATGACATTTTGGTAAGATCCCATCACTAAGAGTCCTTTAGCTGCCATTGAACCAAGTCAGTGATCTGCTAGAGAATTCTAAGTTGCTTTGATTTTATGAAAAAGCCACCTAGTTTTTGAGAACTTCCTCTTAGTGTAACTGAGCAGAACGCTATGGGGCCTTCCCTGGCAGACCACCCTCCATTTCCTCTGCCTGTCTCTTTTTGTAGAAAAGCTGCAGTCTCCCAGGCCTCCCCTGAGTCACAAAAGCCTGGCTCAAGAAAAAAGATTGAAAGGATGTGAACATGTAGTGACAAAAGTAGCAGGTGGGCCAGGAGAACTGGTAACAATTTAAACAGTAAATCAGCCATATTGCAGTCATAGAATCTTTTGTTCTTCCTTGAAGTACATAGATAACAGTGTCTGACGCACATTCTTAAGTTGTTTTACAGATACTAAAACCCCCAACAAATGGAGGAAGTTAACTGCATGATGACAATGAGCACATAACCCTCAGATGGGCTGGAACCTGAGGATTGATAATGTGACACTGTGACACTGCCCTGTTACTTCACCATCAACCAATCGTGCATGAGCTGATCATGCACCCTGTGACTCCCCTCCCTCACCTTGCCCTTAAAAACTCTTCCTTGAAAGCCACTGGGAGTTTGGGTTTTTCTGGGCATCAGCTGCCCACAGTCTTCCTTTGGCACCTACAATAAATGCTGCACTTTCTTCACTATAACTTGGGTCAGTAGGTTGGCTTTACTGCCCACAGGTGAAGGGACCCAAGTTTGGTTTGGTAATATCAGGAGATAAAACTGATGATATACACACACACACACACACACACACACACACACACACGTATATATGTATATATCTATTGATATATGCATATATATAATCTACCTGCTTATTTAAAGAAAAACAACAATTTTATGTAATTTCTCTGAAAGGATATTACATTCCAAATTTATTTTCTCTGATTTGTAATACAATATATGAATGATAGACAAGTAATTTCATTTTCAACAAAACAAAAAAATTTTAATAAAATATTTATTAATTACCTACTCCATAAATGTCATGCTGCTATGTTAAACAGGCTACAAAAATGACTAAACCATAATTCCTATCTTGGAAAGTTAAATATAATCAGAAGTATTAAAATGATTACCATATATTATGAACTACATAATTGTTTTGTAGAGTTGAAAGGGCTGAATTTAATGTCCGTTTGGTTTTGTCACCGGGTGGATGTGCTTTGTAAGAAAATAGCTTCAGCGGAAGAGGTCAACGGAAGACCTGGCCAGCAATCTCGGTCCGCTCTAGTAAGCAAAGAATTGCAAACTACCACGTTAAGCTTAAGCACAAAGCAAAGTTTATTTAAGCACAGGTACACTCTCAGAGAGGGAAAGAGCGAGAGCGGGCTGTTTCAGCGAAGTGAAGCAAGCCCAAAGCAGAGTTTATCAAAGCAAAGGTACACTCTCAGAGAGAGGGCGAGCGGGCTGTTTCTGCGAATTGAAAGTAGCATTCCTGTACAGGTTTAAGGGCGCTTTTAAGGAGCATTTTGCAGGGAGGCTGGGGTTAGTGACAGGGAATCATTATTTGATTAACAGTCCCGAGCTATGCAACAAGTTTACTGCTGTGCATGCTCTCACCCTTGAATCACTAAGAAATGCCCACTCGGGGGGGTCAAAACCACAGGTAGATTTTATTATAATTATGGTATAATGAGTTTGGGTTAACTATAGGTTATACGCCTGTCTGGTCTGGGCATGCGTAGCCCGGGGAAGTCCCCTCGTGTTACCGTGCCCCTCTTTATTAGGATATAAGCTGCCCACCACACGGCCATAGTTTCGATCATTCTGGGTGTGGTCAAGGGAGAGTCCCCAGATGGTTGGGTATGACTCGATTTCTTCTTCTCGTCTTTCTCGTCACTGTCACCTCCTCGCTGCTAATGTCTGACTAACTACCGAACAGTTTTACAAAAAGATCTTTAGAAATGGCATTCAATCTAGGCAAAAATGTTGAGACAATTTCCTAGAAGAATGTCACAATTCAATTGCTTATTAAAATTCAGTGGATTTTTGACCAAGATAACTATTTTCAAATGACTACTTTTCCTTCACCCCAGATTTAAGAAACTTAAAAACAGTAAACATTTGGTAAAATCCCCTGGTGTACAGTAGGGGCTCAATAATCCTTTGCTTTATTAGTAGACTAAATGACAACTCCCCTTTAGGATATTGGACATCTTCATCCAGAAACAAATACATTTTTTAAAAATTAAGTAAAAGGTAGTCATAAATGTTCACATCTCTGGAAAAAAAATGCAACATTGCACACATTTTTAAATGAAAGACTTTAATTTAGCATTGCTACTACAGGTTAATGAGTATAGCTATAGGCTTTCTAATTTTAAGAATTCTCTGTAAGATTTCTTATTGTCTTTTAATAAACCACATCCATAAAAATATAAGATTATGCTGAGAAAATTATAAGATATCCTATCTTTCACCCAGTGCTAGTCAAATTATAGTCATGCAGCAAAGCACTTGGAAGGAAGCATAGACACTTTTGAATCTTGGTCTGGAAAACCAAACCAAAAAATGACAACATAGGTTACATCTTCAACTAATGCTTACATCAGTTAGAGCTTTCAAAATAAAGGTTATTAGTTAAATATTATTTAAATATTGTTCCTTTTTTAAAACGATGATAAAAAGAAAATTACAAATATTTTGGAAATTTTTCAGAAAAGAAAATTGAATGTAACTTCTTAACATTACAAAACAATGTTGTTCTCAGATGACAAGTGATATGTGCTTCTCAAGTTAGTTGAGAAGGTTTATATTGGTCATGTCATAGAAAATATTAAATATTGGGAAGAAAGTAACTGTGATACTGGAATGTGACAGACAGTGATAGAGTTCAGGGAACCAGGGCACTGACTGATACGTGAAAGATGCAGCCAGCCTTAAATGCTTAAAAATGAGAAGATACCCATGTTTTAAGCATTGCCATAAAAGGGACTCCATTACTTATTGCTAGAAATTTTATCCAGATTGGTAAAAAGTGAAAGAATGAGATCTAAAAAAATGTTCGTATAGAACAATAGCTGTCTCAACTTCCTGAAGAAACTGAGGCATAGATCATCTAGTTACTCTGTTTGCAATTCCTACTTTATATCATGATACTTCTTGATTCACTATGTTCCCCAAACCTTTCATATTTATGCTGCCCTTTCCTACTTCAGGGCTTTATACAAGTATTTCTCTCTTCTGCGAACATTTTTCCTTCCACTTTTGACATGGCTGGTTGCGCGGATTATAGACTTTAAAAAAAAAAAAGCCTTATCCTCAAAGAGTTCTTGCTTGAAAATCCTATTTTCCCCATAAATGTTCTAGCAATAGGGTTTTTGGAATAAGTTTTGTTTTTTGAATCAGTTCAAATAAAGACAAGGTCTGAGAATTAACATTTTAAGGAGATTCTAGGCAAGTCAATGGTGACAATTTTGTGGAAAGGAAGCTTTGGGAGAACTTCACACCTAGTCTCTTCATTACAAAGGGCTTCATACCTGCTGAGTTACAGCCACTGGATCTGTGAGAATGTTAGTTTTCAAGACTACTTTGGGTTTGAAGAAAGAGAGATGACAGTCAGACAAGTGAAAATGTCAAAAGCTCACTGGTTTTGCAAAGATTTAGCCTTTTTTTCTTGAATATACACTCCTTGGATTGTTGCAAGCCTTAGCTAATTTTCAGAGATGTGAAAAAGTTGACTTTGATTATTTTTGCCAGTATTCTCCTCACTTTTATAGTGGTACAGATTTTTATGATTCCTTACATTGCTGCCCCTGAAGTGCTTCTTGATTTCATAAAACTTCCAATGAACACCTGCAAAGATTGTATTTAATTTTTTTCATTAAGAATAGAAACCACTTACGGTAAACTGGTTCCAAAAGCATTTGAGAGAATTATATTGTTCATCAGAAAGTTTTTTTTTTAAAGTATGTTTGGATAAGATTTCTAGGTTAGATACAAATCTTGTTAATCTACTAAAAGGCAATAAAAGAAACAAGACAAATGACTTTGGGGTTATATGTTTTTTGCAAATAAGAAATTTATAGGTTAACCTAAAACTTAACGGTCATCTGGGCTTTAAACAAATAATAAACAGCTGAGTCAAACACACAAAGTCTTCTGAAAATTTTTTTTAATTCATAAATTAGCCTGTTAAACATATATATTTTGGCCTGACCTCCCACATTTCCTCTCTCTCCTCCTTCATTTCTTCATTCTATATAGAAATTAGTTTTCCAGTCTTACTAATATATCTTTACTGATTCACACTTACATTATGTAACCTAAAATCATTTGAAAGGAAGAAGAAATGTATGCAGAAACATACTGTCATTCATAAAATAAGGTTACATTCTTAATTAAAATTATTCTTAAGTATTTTGATAAGTAAAATCCATAACGCTATGATGTATGTTAATGTTTTTCATTATTTATAATTCACTTATAATGTAAGTAGTATATAAACAATTTTCTAAGAAATGACTAGATAAAGTCTCAATACAAGTCTCTTAAGTGCTTTTAGTACTGATGAACAAAAAAAATCACTGGGAAATACATTGCATTTATACTTTTTATAAAATCTACAGTATAAAAGTGAACTTCATGATTTTAAACAGTTTAATTTAAATTTAGAAAATGTAATACTTGTAAAATTTTATTAAATACAGTTTTAAATGATGATTTATAGTGTCAACTGAAAGAAATGCACAACTTAAAGGTTGAGAATTATGTTTTATTTGTCAGACAAAACTGAGGACTTAAGCCTGGACACAGCCTCTCAGATAGCTCTGAGATACTGCTCCAGAGAGGTAAGGGAGAAGCCAGGATATATGTGAGTTTTTGTAATAAAGACCAGGGAGTTGAAACTTCCAAAAATTACTGTTAATTAAAGAAAACCAGATATCTTGAGTTAATGAATTTAGCACTTTTCTATGTATGGGAAGATGCAAGTGTCTGGGCCCATTGAAATCATTCCTTTGATATGCACCTTAGCTCTCTAGGGCCAGCATCCTGTTCTTTTCCTATCCTGAATGCCCTGCCCTCTTGGATGCACAGTCTGCGGTGGCTGCAGTGGCTGAGGGCTTGGCAGTAGCCAGCCCATTTGTCTCCATCCTGAGTTCCCTTAGGGCTCTCCATGGGGGGCAGGAAGGCTGTAGTAGCTTGATGGCTGCAACATCCTTTGTTTACTGATAAGGCAGGCAACATTTTTCATTCACAGCAGCATAAGACACTAACTAGAATATAATCGTTTTTGCATTAAAATTTCTTCATGTTATAAAATGTTTTAGACTAAACAATCAAACATATAATTAAGATTTCTTTACATAGAAAGAATAATTTTAAAATGAGCTAGTAATAATTGAGACACTCAAGGACATTTTTCTTTTCTTTTTTCAAAAAAATTCATTTTTCTCTTCTCTCCCTATCCAGATGTAACTGCATCCTCATGCAGGTATGATCCCGTATACTAATTAGTCGCCCCAAGGTCTCTACTAGACTTGACTCTGTCTCCAGAGCTGTCAGACAAATTAACAACTGGGATTGTAGTTTACATATAAAGACTGTAACCTACTTTTTTTTTTTTTCCGTTACTCGGGCCTCTCACTGTTGTGGCCTCTCTCGTTGCGGAGCACAGGCTCCGGACGCGCAGGCTCAGCGGCCATGGCTCACGGGCCCAGCCGCTCCGCGGCATATGGGATCTTCCCGGACCGGGGCATGAACTGGCGTCCCCTGCATCAGCAGGCGGACTCTCAACCACTGTGCCACCAGGGAAGCCCTGTAACCTCCTTTTAAAAGCTTACACATTCTGATATTAATGCTGATGAACCACTTTTAAAATAACTTGAAATATCATCTACTGAAGAAAGTTTTAGTTAGCTACTATTTAAAGATTTAAACAACAAACACACTGATATGCATTTTGTTGTTGTAAGGACAGTGCAAGCATTTGGCGAATATGTACATTTTTCCTGTATGATCTTCTTTAAATATGTCTGAGATTAATTATTATGTTTTACATTGATGAATTAGCAGATAGAGATATTTTAAAGCATCAGTTTTCTGGAACACCATTATGAAGTGGCATACTCTGCTAGATGGAATCATCTTATGTGAATCTTTTCCCTGTCCCAGGGTGTTATTAATCTGTACTCTGTAAAGAGCTCAACATATTATGTGTAACATTACATGATCCAAGCACTGGCATTATAATGTACCCTCAGTGTGTTTATAATATCTACAACAGAATATTATTGTGAAACTTTAAAAAATTAATGCTTTAGGATTTCCTATACTTAAAAATGTACATTAAATAATTTGAAAAGCATAAATTGGCTCAGAGAGGGGAACTGGTAGTTCTTTGTAAAAAGAAATATGTATAGTATAAACAAAAATAGTATGGATGAAAAAGCAGATGTGTACCACATATCAGATACTATATAAACCAGTTCAATGAAAAATTATTTTAGCAGAAATAAAGTGTTGGAGGAAAAAAGGAGATCAGTAAAAATCAAATGGGAATAAACCAGATGACACTGGATTAGAGTTGGATTCTTTACTATGATATTATATTTAGGTATATGTCTATATATATATATATTTTTCCACTGTCCAAAAAATCTTCTGTGCTTTGCCTATTTATCTCTCCTTTTCCTCTAACCCTTAAAAACTGATAATCTTTTTTACTGTCTCCATAATTTTGCCTTTTCTAGAATGTTATATAGTGAAAATCATGTGTCTGGCATGAATTTGGGAAAATTCTCTGTCTTTATTGCTTCAAATTTTTTTGCTTCCCAGTCCTCTGGTCTCCCATTTTGTATACATTACACCTTATTTAGGTTTCCCACAGTTCTTGGTCATTCTGTTTTGATTTTTTTTTCAGTCTTTTTTTTTTTTTTTGCTCTTTGCCTTTCATTTTGAAAGTTTTTTTTGAGATATCCTCAGGTCAGTTATTCTTTCCTTAGTCTTGTGGAGTCTGCTAATGAGCCCATCAAAAGTATTCTTCGTCAGTGTTTTTGATTTCTGACATTTATTTTTTGATTCTTCCTTAGAAATTTCATCTCTCTGTTTACAATGGTCATCTGTTCCTGTATGCTTCTGTTTTATCCATTAGGCCCCTTAACATATTAATCATAGATATTTTAAATTCCCAGTCTGATAATTCCAATGACCCTGTCATATCTGAGTGTGGTTGTGATGCTTACTCTTTCTCTTCAAACTGTGTGTTTTTGCCTTTTAGTATTCCTTGTAGTTTTTTTCTCAATTACCAGACATTATGTACTTGTTAAAAGTAGGTTTGGTAAACAGGCCTTTAGTAATGTAGTGATGAGGTGTGGGTAGATAGGAAGCATTCTTTTTTCTTACAATTAGGTCGCAGTCTTTTAATGAATTTGTGCCTCTGGACTGTGAACATTACACATGTTTCTCAGTCCCCCCACCTCCCTCCCCTTAGGTGGGACAGTATGGTTAGAGTGAGCTGAAGTTAGATATTCCCTTTCTCCCACTTTGAAGGCTAGATTGAGCTGGAGTTATTTATCTCCTTTCTGCCAAGTCACTTACACTCTTAATTATCCCTCTCAAGTAGCCTCTGGTAAAATAATTTCTTTATAGGACAGGCCTTGTTAAGAAGAACACAGTGTTCTGGCATATTTCAAAATGGTTATTTTCCCCTCCCCCCTACTGGAAAGAAAAAAAATATATCTGATATTCACTGTGGGAATTTATTTGATCTTCTGGAGGTAAAAATACAAAAGTGTGGGTCCTCCCCTATGACTGTGTCTCCCTGGAATTTTTAACTCTCAGAGTTGTCCACACTGATCCTACAGCAATTTATCAATTACAGTTTAGGTTTTCTGACCCTGGCATCGGTTCCCTTAGAAATTTCTGCTTGTGGATTTCTGTTCAACTTTTTGTGATTCTCTCTACTTGCCTGTCTCTTGAATTTGGGGTTCAGAAGTTTGCCCTGTAAACTCACATCTCTGATGGATTTTAAGAAGGGTTGTTGATTTTTTAGTTCGTTCAGATTTTTACTTGTCTTTAGGATGTAGTGCTGATTTTTGAGCTCTTTACATGCTGGACCAGAAACCAGAAGTTCCTCTTTGGGTTTTTAAATTCCCAGAAGTAAGTAAGAAAAGACAGGTAAGGAGTTGATTAGGATTTAATGTTGACTGGAAGTACCTTCAGCTTATATTCAGCACCCACACTGTCTAGGTCTACACAAGAAACTAACCATAGCATTTTAGGTTTCCCTCCTAAAATCTAGAATCCTTTTCACATCCTGAGATTATTCACTCATTTCTTTGGCTTAGAAATCTGAAAGGCAATCTTAATGCACTTTTTATTTTCCAGGATCTAGTCTAGTATACCACATTGTATGTAGTCATAATGTCTTCTTAGTTTGTCCTGGTCTGTAGCAATTTTTCTTTGTCTTTCATGACCATGAAAATCTTGTAGAGTACCTCTCAGAAACTTTGTAGGATGTCTCCCTATCTGAATTTGGCTGATATATTCCTCGTGATTATATCAAGGTATGGAAATTTGAAAAAATACCAAAAAAGTGATTTTCTCTTTATATTAATTCAGGGGATACATGCTATCATCATAACTTATCACTTTAATTGCTAACCTTGATCACCTGGTCCAGGTAGTATCTTAATATGATAGTTTCTCCACTGTAGAGAAACTCCATTCCCTTTTCCATACACTATTCTTTCAAACCTAGTCATTAATCCCAGTCTACACTTAAGGGAGTAGACACCCAAATGGGGAATATCTCTGTAAATAATAAATTAGTTATAATTTTCCATATAGAATATTTGTCCCTCCTTTGGTATTTACATATTATGCAATTAGTTACTTATTTTAACATGAAGTCATGGAAATTTATTTTATTCTTTGACTCACAATCCAAAAGACATCTGTCCAAACCCATAGAATGTACAACACCAAGAGTGAACCCTAACGTAAACTATGGTCTTGGGTGATAATGATGTTTCAGGGTAGATTCATCAATCATAATAAACGTACTACTGTGGTGGAGTATGTTAATAATGAGGGAGGCTATGCATATGTGGGAGCAAAATGTATACGGGGAATCTCTTTACCTTCTGCTCAATTTTCCTGTGAACCTATAACTGCTCTAAAAAGTGAAGTATTTAAAAAAAATAACTCAAAAATCGAAGAGTGTTTTGATACTGCTACACCTAGTGACATGCTAGTGGAATTCTCATGGAGCGCTTCTCTCTGTTAATAATAAGGAAAATCTTCACTAGAGAATGCATGTGTCTCTTTTCTATTTTCCACATGGAACACTGACAGATGGCTGCCATTGGCTCAGCCATCTTATGAAAGTGAGGTAGTAAGCAGAAGGAAAATTTGAAGACACATTTTCAGACTACACAACCAAAGCAGCAGCTGCCTAGCTCCAAAATTATTATAATAGTTAAGTAAGTGTTAGTTGTATTTTCTTTTATTTGCAGTCAAATTCATTGTTTTAGAAGATATTTCAACCAAGAAGAGAAGGAATGACCATCAAGTCACCTAAGTACACATATAGAAAATTTCATAAAACAGAACAAATTTAAAGGATAGAAAATGCATCATATGGTGGCAAATGAAGAAATTTCTAACAATTAAGTTATTTTTGTGTTGGTGCCACAATAATATTCCTTCATAACAGGAATATTATTCTGAATAATAAACATTGTTCACAGTGAAATTGGTTAAATCATACATGATCATCATTAATTTCCTTAGGTTACATTGGATTTTTCTCTCTAAATTCCCACAATTTAGAATGATTTTTGAATTGAATAAAAGCCAGTTGTTTTCCAGTTTGCATAAAAATTGAAGTATATCAAGATCTGAAATACAAAAACACTAAAACTATCATGTGTTACAAATATACTTTATGAAATGATAGAAGAAGAGTAGTAAAATTCAGTGTACTTCAAAATTTCTATGTAAAATAGATTAAAACCCACATTTCTAGCCTAGGCTTCTGATAAACAAATGACAAGTATCATCATAACATTAATGGAAAATATAAATAAAAATAAAAAGTCAAAACAAAAAAGCTAGTGAATTGTAGAGGTAAGTTGGAAGTTCACAAAATTCCTGTATCTGTGAATTTTAATTGTTTCTCTAATTAAATTAACATGTTTATCCTCATAACACTATGTCAACTTCTCTTAAACACTTGAAAAATATCAATAACTGCTCCTCTTTCAATTGTTTGTTCTTCAAGTCAGGTAAAAGGAAAATACTTAAGGTTTTGGTATGTCATGCAAACATGACCTGCTTGTCAATCACATGCATATGTAAAAGAACATTTATATAATGGGATGGGGACATTAAACTTCTTTCTGAAAAAGTGACCCAACTCTGACATGCCTTTGCATCATTACACCCCCAGTAGAGAGGAATATTTATTTGATTGGGCCACAGGGAGTACTGGGCATTGCTTCCTTTGCCTTAATAGGAGTAAAGTAGAATAACTATTTAGAAGGTTCTAAATTCAACTTATACTGGAGTTTTGTGTCTTAATTGTACTCTGTTCTTGCTTTTTGTTTTAAAGAGTAGTTGACCCTAAAGCATTTAGAAACCCTGGATCTTTGACTCAATTACTTTTAGAATACTGCCAAAATCTTTTCTTAGTACTTAACTTTAGTCTAAAATTATTTTGAAAGCTCTCAGAAAACTAGTCTGGGATAATTGTAATACATTATAAAATAGCAATTTCCAATTTTAAGATATGCTATTATTTTAGTATTATAGTAATACAGTTTTAATTAATAACTATATATAGTGTGTAAAAATCATGCATTTCTCACAAAAGCTATTAATCTGTATAACTCACGTAATTGCAATATCTTTATGTCCACAATCTCTGTAAAAATTTGAGGGGACTTTGAGTGAATAAAGTGCACCATCTAAACGCACAGCAGTGGAAAATGATTATACAATTAATCTTGGATTTTGCTGTTAAATGTTTAAGCACCTCAATCAATTCTAAGCTTCCAACAAGTCATGGACAAAATAAATTTATGCTAGAGTGTATGCATCTCATTTTATGAAAAAAATGTGATAACATTATTTTGTCAAGAGATAAGACCTTTTAACTGAGAATTAAATATGTATGTGTATTTCACGCATTCCAACAACAAAAAACGTTAAATACAATTGACTGAGTTTTCAAAACAGGATAGTATAGAACATACAGAAACATCCAACTTAAGAGTATTTCTTAGATCTTCAAGAAAAAGGCAAAGGCATTTTATGAAAAAAAGCTAGTCATCGCTCCTTAGGTATCTGTACTGACAATTGTGAATATTATCTTCATAGCGGTAGGAAAAAAGATAGTAATGGTAAAAGAAATTAGTGATTAATATTTTTCAGCATGGCTATGTCTAGAATTATTTATAAGATTTGATTTTAAACACTACACATTTATTTTATGATGACAGCATTAAACGTGGCAGCAGAATGTTGGAGCCTACTTTTCATTCTACTTGAACACTGATCTGTGAGAAAGCTGTAGCAGCAATGTTAATCAATGCATAAAGCTAGGACTACCATTCCATAATTCACCAGGATAGAGACAAGAAATGGTGGACCCAGCGTTAATATGTGGCTGCACTCATCCAGATTGAAGTCAGTTTAATTTGAGCAGAAGCTGAGTAGATCATTTATCAGGATTGAATGTATTACTATAATTCATTGCTGTGATTGTAGGGAAACAGCAGTAGTATAGATGTGTGGCTGTAACTCTTAGTGACATAACCTGGCTGGTTGCTTTCCACAGTGCTATTTTCAGCTAGAACAGTCTTTCTCTCAGAAATTTCAGTATAACATTGACTTATTTAAAAAATAAAGTCAGATAAACAAAATATCATCTTCCAGAACATATTGAGAAAGATTAAAAGTCTGTCAATTCCTTTGGAAATAAAAGAATCACTTGTAAGGTAAATCTATTATACTGATCACTGATCCTCCCCTTTCTTCATAAACCATTTTTTTTTCTTTCCCAGATAAGAAAAACTCTGGCCTCGTACATTCCTTAATATTTCATAGCTTCTTGGAAAATTTAAACATTGATCCAGGTGTGCCTATGGTATTTAATATTGAAATCCTGAACTCTAGGAGTTACTTAATTTTCTTCCATCAGACCAAGTCCCTTCCATCAGTTAAGTGGAAGTGATTCAAAATTATTAAATATATTTCTTTTCCAATTCTTATTTGCTTAAAATAGAATTAAAACAATGATATGATTTTGAATTACAGAAGTTAATTTCAGAAACTCTTCAGTACTTCTAAATACCCCCTTAAGAGCATTAATTTTTAAATCACCTTGGAAATCATATAAGTAATAAATACAGGCACTTTGCTAGTTTATCTTGCTTTGTATATTTTTCATACTCTGACTCATACATTCATAAAAGGCTTATTAAGAAGTTGCCCTTTGCAAACATAATTTTTAATTTGTATTTTAATACAGAACATAAAAAATTACAATTTTAACCATTTTTAAGTGTCCAGTTCAGTGTCATTAAGTGCATTCACAGTGTTGTGAAATGGGATGCACATTTGAAATGATTAAATTAATCAATTTCAAATCCATTCTCTCTTTCTCTGACATTTTAACCATTATCTTCTATATGGATCCATAACTTTCTCTTCATCTCACTAGTCCCGGTCCCTAGTTGCCTTTAACTTGGATATTTATAACAGGTTTTTTACTTTGCTCTGACTAGAGCTTCACTACTCTTCAGCTCTTCCTATTAACATAATTTTTTTAAAAAAGAAAATTCAAGCATGTATCAATTCTATTTTAAACTCTTCATCAATAGATTCACTCTCTAGAACCTAGAACATCTGAATTCTACCATACTATCTACCTTTAGAATCCTGAATGATTTTACAAGTTTCCTTGTCCATCCCTCTCTCAATCACGTTTCACTTTTCACCCTCACTGGTCTACTTGAGTTAGTGTGCCTTACTGTTTTAGTAGTCCTTGAATTTGCACAGGCTTTTCACTCTGCTGGAATAGTCAATTACCCTCATTAAACCTGTAGTTATCCTTAAGTGCATTGCGTAGCATTCATTTTGAACACTTCCCTGAGTTAAATCCTCCTCCCACTCAAGTGCAATTTTAGGTTATACATACACTTACTAGTGTATCTGTCTTGTAATATGTTTGCAGTTATGTCTTGGCATGACTTTGGATGGATAATTATTTCTTTTATTCATTCATTGGAAAAATACTGGATTTCCCTGGTGACTCAATTGTTAAGAATCCACCTGTCAAAGCAGGGGACATGGGTTCGATCCCTTGTCCGGGAAGATCCCACATGCCACGGAGCAACTAAGCCCGTGAGCCACAGCTACTGAGCCTGCACTCTGGAGCCCACAAGCCACAACTGCTGAAGCCCATGCACCTACAGCCCGTGCTCTAAAACAAGAGAAGCCACTGCTATGAGAAGCCTTCCTACAGCAACGAAGGATTGCCCCAGCTCACTGCAACTAGAGAAAGCCCACGCGCAGCAACTAAAACCCAATGCAGCCAAAAATTAATTAATTAATTTTAAAAAACTTATTAGAAACCAGGTACTGAGGATTCAAGGGTGCACACATTCTACTCATGCAGAAAGTTATTAAATAAACAATGACAAGGCCATGTGCTAAATATTCTAATAGAGCTTTAGGATGAGTCATAAAAATATTGAGAGGGTAGGTCTGTATAAGACATCTTAGATAATTACATAGGAAAAGAAATTATATGAGTTAGACTTAGAAATATAAGTAGGAACTACGTTGTTAGAAAGGGTAAAAGGAAACCAAATGTGAATACATTTATAGAGGTGTAACTATCTGGGTATATTTAGGCATGCTTGTATATCCATATAATGCCTGTTAATTTTGTACTCTATCCTATAAGATGGATTTTGCCATGCATACTCTTCAGAGAAAGCCAGAAGTACAAGGATCATGTGAACCCCCAGGCTCTTTAAGTTCAAGCTTATTGTTTCTTTGAGCTATTACTATTATCTGAAAACTTCAGTAAGCTTCTTGTATTTGATTTGGTTGCTATTAATTCCATTTGACAATAACTGCAAATTTGTCTGAGGAACTTCTCAGATTGAAACAGAAAGGAAGGGAGCAGGGCACAACCTTTAAAAGAATGACATAGCCATTGAGGATATGACATAAACTTGTTAGAACCAACTAGGTCCAAGATGGTGGAAGATTCAGCTTCCAGTATACCTTAAGCCTCATTATACACTCTTGTAATACATTAGCATATGGTAAATTACACACCCACCAGTGCCATGACAGTTCCTAGGCTGACCATAAAAGGTCAAAAAGTGGGCCATGACCCAGTTCTTGGAAATCTCCACCCCTTCTCCAAAGTAGCTGGAATAATCCTTCTACTCATTAGCCTATGAAATTACCCAGCCCATGAAAACTAACCACCCCATATTTTGGGGCCTCTCATCTTCTGAGATAGCCCACACTCTGTCTGTGGAGTGTGTTTCTCCCTTGGCCCCTGGCCGCTCTTGTCTTTTGAGACAGACTGCATTCTGTCTATGGAATGTGTATCTCTCTAAATAAATCCACTTCCTACCTATCACTTTATCTCTCACTGAATTCTTTCTGTGATGAGACATAAAGAAACTTGAGCTTCATTAAGTCTTAAGACCAAGTGTGTGATCTCAACTAAAAGACAGTGTGTTCAAGTCCCAGTCTGGGTTCTTGCTGGGTTCGGGTCCCAGCCCATGGGTTCAAGTCCCACCTGAGTTGTGCATTTTCAAGATCTGTTATATTTTGCTCCTTTGCCTCTTTTGCATGTATCTTGGAAATGAAAGGCTTTGATGGGAGATCCTCATCCTTTATCTAATATTTGCTATGTGGCCCTTTGGTCAATTTAGAAGCATTAACAATAGCTGTGAAAGACATCTTAATCTGATCATTGCTGCAGATTGAGTTGAATTTTGGACTTCAAGATTTTTTACAACTTTAAAGGCTATCAGCTTTTCCAATATAACCACATCCTAAATTTCTGGAACTTCTCTATTACTATTCTCTTTCCAAACAAGTTATTTTAAGCCCATATCTTTTTGTAATATCTTGTAAAACATAGTCAACAACAATCAACACACACTACATAATGTTCTGTATTTGAATTTCCTCCCTTGAGGCACTATGATCAATCTCAAGTAGTAGTTCTTAAATTATAATATAGATTAAACTAAAATGTAGATTAAATTGACTTCAAATTATGACTAATATAAAATATTGTTTATTTAAAGAAATATATTTTAAATGTCAAAATATTCAGCTTAATAGATTCAACAGTCTTTGCCACGTGAATGTATTCCCTTCTATGGTACAGAATCACTACATAAAATTCTTAGGAACTGAAGTGAAAGTCCTACATTTAAAGAGTCTAGGATGAAATGTTCAAGGGCTTAGGTATTAATATTTATAAAAATTTGGTGGTTTGGGCTCTGGGACTATAAGATAAAAAAGTCTAACAGTGTAATACAAGGACCCAATCTGTGTCTAAGATTTTAGGCCATGGATTGATTTGGGAAACATCAATCAAAAAACCATCCTAGAGCCATAAAAATTTCAAACAGGAAAGCCATGAAGGGTGGCCTGAATGAGATCAAAATGTTTTGGTGGGAGAAATCAACTATTCTGAAATTGATATAACGGTAGCTTATGTTTTAACTGTGATCTAGAGCTGGAATGAGAATTTGAAGAAAAATGACACAGATTCAAAATTACATTGCTCAGTAGCTGCATGCAGGGATCATCAAAAATAATTATAGGGACTGTGTGATGGTTAATTTTAGGGGTCAACTTGGCTAGCTATATAGTACCCAGTTCTTTGGTCAAATTCAGTCTAGATGCTGCTGTGAAGATACTTTTTAGATGTGATTAATATTTAAATCAATAGACCTTGAATAAAGCAGATTACTCTCCAAATTGTTGGTGGGACTCATTTAATCAATTGAAAACTTTAACTTGACTAGTCAAAATTTTTAATCAATTGAAAAAGAGTGAAAACTTTGTACTCAAGGCTGGAACATAAAAAAACATGCCTGGAAAAATTAATAGAATATATCTATCTCTCTCTATATATATCAATAGGATATGTATTCCATTGATTCTCCTTCTTTAGGTAATGCTAACTCATATGGACTAACTTTACAAAATGTATTAAATAAATTAAAAATTTTACAATAGCTGTTTCATCTAAAGAAAGAGTCATTTTCAAAGTATGTGACCTTAAACTTTTACTGGTTGAAATATGATGGCTGATTCACATATAGATTCAAAATCTTTAACAAATTATATCAAGTGAAATATCTAACAGACACCCAATATACAGATCCTATTCTGTTTGTCAGCCTATAACACTGAAATTTCAGATAATGCAGTGAAATTCTATAAATGTGGATGTATAGTGAACTTAAATGGAATGATAAAATGAACAATTTGGTGAGATTGGAGAGCTAATAGGAGAAGTACTATAAAGTAGTACTGAATGATAAGAGAAGAGAAATAAATATAACAGAAGGTGAATGATGAAAACCAATGATAAATTGAAATGCATAAATTCTTCTGCTGGGGTATCAGCAAGGACAGTTTGAATCCTTGTTTACAAAAGAGAAAAAAAACTTTAAACAAAATCTTGTATATTTTGAAAATGTAGAACCAAAAAAAGAAAGGAAACTGACATCAATTTAATGCCTACTATGTGCCTAAAATGTATGACTTGAAAGAAAATACTGTAGTGCATTTGCATGAAACTAGAAAATAATAGTATCTTGAAAGAAAATTCTGAAAGTTTCCATAAAATGTATTTATAATATTTAATCCCTAAATGAAATCATGCATGGAACAAAAATGAAAGATACTCTAAATCTGCCACTTTAAATTTATCACTCTAAAATCTGATAATATACAAATTAATGTTTTTAATTGCTTCCATACCCAGCTGAATTTGAAATATGCTTTAATAAATTTATTAATCTTCTGAGACCAACTATAGTTCTTTATTGCTTTTACTTCTTAGACAAATTTATATCTTTTCTGTGAAATTAATAAATAGCCTACAGCAAAAGGGGAGTTTTACACTGATATCCTTATGATATAAATTAATTATGATGAATCATCACACTAGTAGTTTTTTTTTTTTTTACACCTGAAGCTGAAATGTTAACAAATGGAGCAGAATTGATAAACTTGAGGGAAGAAAGGCCGTTAATTATAGTCCAGCCTAACAAGTAGGTATGGGGCTTCAGATACACAGCTGGCATCAAAAGGAATCAAAGTGGTTACTAAATCTTCTACTGAGGTTAAAAAAAAAAATGCAGAAAAACACCAAACATTCTAAGTAAAAATTTGCAGAAAAATATCCTGAGCTAACACTCTAAGAAGAAATGGAAGAGGAAGAATCTAGTTATATGTAAACTAAAACTCAGACGTGTCAAAGTGTTCACATTATTAAATATTTCAATATTTCACATAGTAGATCCAATAATCTAGAACCAAAATTTAAAATAAAACAGAACATATATATTTAAGCCTTTTAGAGTAAAAAAAATGTGTAAAATGGTATATCAAGAAGAAATCTCCTTTCATCAGGGACCTCACTTTGGCTTCTGCAAAACAACAATTCTAGATGCAATATTAATATCCCTGGACTATGGTAAAGAAATTTTCCCTAAAAAAATTAAAACCGTAACTCATCCAATCTATCTTATTCCATCTGATAGCCATTCTTTTTTAAATTATAAGGTATCAAGTGACACTTCTCCTTTTGAACTGAAAACTATTGTTAAAAATCAAATCAGAGGACCAAAATCCCTAAGTAAATATGAGCTCATGTGGATGCCAGCTTTAAAGTCAGCCTCATTCCTGTTGGGATTGTTAAGAGGTGGCCATTTTCTAATCAGCAACCAAATTTCTCCCCCATCAGGCAATAAGAGAGAGATGAATTCCTGATGACATGTAGTGAGGTGTTGAGTGGCTATTCCAAACAGATGGTAATGTTAGATTTATTAAGGAAAGGGGGTTTTTAGAACGGTCAGGGAGGAAGAAATTTTCCTCTACCCTTCTAGGTTCTTCTGGTTGGTCTAAGAATTAAATTGACATGAACTAGATTAATTGGGGAAAATTTTTTTAAAAGTTAAATCATATGTATCCATGGAAGAGACCCAGGACAACCGAGTAACTCAACAAAATGGCCAAAACACTCACCTTAAACTGTCAACTTCAACTAAAGACAGAAGAGGATGTTGGGGGTAGTGGTTTGGGAATTCAAATGGGAGGAAGGCAACTCATATGGAAGTGGAAAGCAAATGTTTGCTTGGCCATACAGAGACAGTGGGACAGAGTGGACTCTGATCTCCAGGCCCTGCCGAATTTCCCCCATCACACCTAGACCACATTCTTTGCAGATATCTCTGGTAATAGTTCTATTCGGAAATAGATCCTCTATAAGGTACATTCTTTTAGGCAGTTAGGGGAAAGGTCAAATGTTCTTCCTGAGGTATCTGAACCTTGAAAATAATCAGCTTAAATCAGTCTTCATGCTAGAGACCCTTTTGGGTGGCAGATTTTGCTCCCTCACAGAACCACCCATCTTCTGTCTTCCACCCAGATGCTGAGAGCATTTCATTAGAGAAATGTTTCAAAGTCACTGAGCCCTCAGAAAACATAGTGCTGCTGGAATATGGAGAAAAAGTCAACCAGAACATTGCAGCCTGCCATCTCATTTATTCTCATGCCAGGTATAAAAAATGGGTATCTTGGAATACCATAGGATTAAGAAACTTTGCTATTAACTCCCGTGCCCAGGAAGTCCTTCTGCTCAGCAAGGGATAGAGAAGAGATTGTCCATAGCAGGAGGTGATTAGACCTCGAAAAGGTGGAGCAGAGACATGTTACAGAAATGAGCAATATGATGGTCACAGGGTGCTAAAAATTGTTTTATGCACCCCATGGGGTTCTATGACTCAGATCATGGTAGTCACTAGTCACATAAATAGTCATAACTAATAGACAGCAGATTAATTAGCAACATCTTCTATTCATGTAAGGAGACCTTATGTTTTTTCCCCTCTCTTCTCTTAGTATCACCATTTTAAGAAAGATTAAATTTTCTAAGAGCCAGAAGATAGCCCACCTTTTTCTGTCTCCTGGTCACAATTCTAGTTTTTACTAGGTCAGGGAAAAAAATGAGTTTTGAATTAGATATGACACAATACATATTAAAAGGCAAATAAATGTATACAAATGGCACAAAGTAACTGAAAGACTACGGAATCTGGATAAGAGGTGGTTAACAGAACCTCTTTCCAGTGGTGAAGTGAACACCTGCATTATAACAGCAATTTTTGAAAAGTAAATAAAGGTTTTTTCTTGTTTATACTATATATCTCAAAGATGTCTCAATAAAAAAATATGTATATAATATCAGTACTGGGGATGCTCTTCCAGCAGTTTTGTTATGCTGTATAGAACCAGTTTAAGGCATTACCAGGCTTGATTTTTCACTCTATCTTAAAGAGAATATAAATAAGACACAACCACTAATTTATGCAACATTATTTTTGTGGCAAACATAGAAGTTTTCTTTTTAAAACCTCTAATTATTCAGGTGAATAATACAAATCAGTAACTCTTTTACTAATTTAGAGCATTATTCTCAAAGCACAGAGATGATGTGGTTGGGGCAGGGGATTTACTTTGTATGTAATGGTTTAGCCTTTTTAAATTCACAGGAACTGCATCTCACAGATTTTCATTTTGGATCATCTGCCAAATGTTTCTGTACCTCCCATGTAATTGAATGGTTCAGAAAATTCTCAGAGATTCTTAGCATGATTCATTATTCCACTTTTAACTTTCTTGGATTTAAATATGGAGCTTAAGATAGCCATTTCTATTCTCTTTCCATATTTATTATCATAATAATCAGTGAATAGGCAAGTGTATGCTTTGCCATCTATTCTCTCTATAGCAATTTTCATAACTTACAAGAATATGAAAATGGTTTCTTCCATGATATTTATTTTTGATTAAATAACATCTTGGATAAAAGATAAGAGTCAAATTAATAATATGCTATGTCTTTATCTTTTTTCAGTACTTTGGATAGTATAGAGTTTAGAGAGGTTTGTAGCCCAGGGATTTTAGCCCGATTTTAAAATGAGAAATTATGGAGTCTTAAAAAAAGTGATCTCTGAAATTAACAATCAGCATTTGAATGCAGTGTTTTGCTTTAATTTCTCTCTTTTTAGCTCCTAGGACTGAACATGCCATAAATTTACATCAGAGAGTGTAATGTCGATGTATGCTTGTTTGCTCTTCCCAGATAATTTGTTGTTTTAATTTATATCAAAGATTATAAGCAAGGATCTTGAAATGCTGTTGACAGCATTATTTAAAATCTGTCATTGCTCTCAAGCACTATCATAAATAATCACATACATATTTCACATTTAGATTAGGAACACTTTTGTAATCTTGGAATATTTATTATATTTTGAGTTTATTCCAAGGAAATTATAATAGTTCCATGTGAATCTAGAAAATGAAGATTGGTATGTATTACTCAAGTAACATCATTGTATATTTATAATTTCATTTTTATAATTCCCATAATAATTGACTTCATATGAAAACAGTGAGTATTGGTGGGACAAATTTATCCCCTCGCTTGAGTAGGTTACTTTATTTGAAGGATTGCTGAGCACATTATTCTTACTGCTTTCAGCCAATGGAAATAGAAGACATAGTTGGGTACCATTCATTATTGCAAACATAGTGCCTATAGATTAGACATGCAAAACCATGTAGTCTTACACTTTTTATTCTCCCTTCTGACATAATCTATATTCCATATACACCAATGAGAACCAGAAACATATAGCTTAACTCTAAGATCTGAACTGCAGTAACATCTGTGAGATAGCTCTTCTTACAGAAATATGTCCTAAATAGATTTAGAAGCAGATTGAACCTTCCTAAGATAGGCGTATGACTAATTAAATGAAAATACATCATTCTATCTCTCTCCTTTGAAAACTTACATTGATTAGGAAAGAACTGCAAGATATTAGAGGAAAAGTTCCAAATCATTCAAGATAAAAACAAGCAATCCTTAAATAATAGTATTAAAATTATTTACACAATTGTATTGATTTGAAATCAATAATGATCATGTGAATACCTCTCTAACAGTTGAGAAAAATTTTTAGTTGCAACACTTGTTAAATTAGCTAGAAAAAAATTCAAAATGAGTCTTTTCAGTGCTGCAAGATGTACAAACATGATGTTTTATTTTAGGAAATATTTGTTCATAGTAAATTGAGGTATGTTAATATTCACTTTCCAACCAAGTAATTCAAATTAGTTCATATTTATAAATATCTGTATTTATTTATTTTTTCCTTTTCTGACTGATGCTTGCTTTTGTAGCTGAAACTTTTAAAAATTGTGTCAATATGATAAATGGCTCAAATTTGTTTATAAGTTTAGTTATTTGTAATCATTATATTAAATATATAATATTGATACATTTCTATTTTGGAGTGAGTCTAATACTGTCATAGTTTTGTGTTTATTATAAATAAAATTGGAGAATCTAAATATCTAATAGATCACTAAGGAAATATGAGGTAAATAATCACAGTATATATAGTATTAATTTTTACTTAATACTTTAAATACTTCAATTATATGTAGAGAATAATAACTTTTCTAAAAAATTGCTTTTTATCTAATCTTAAGGATAATTTTTTTAAATGAAGGAAAATGTCATTGAAACAAACTGAAATACAAGAGTTTAAAGTTAAATTTTCTTGTATACTCAATAGTTTTTCTTCTTTGGAATCTTACCCTTGTAATTCAAAGTTTTTTGTCCTCAAACATGCTAAAATGTATCTAAAGAATTAATACATCACTTAACAATTTACTGGACACCTACTGTACTGAGTTTGTTTTGTTGCTGTAACAAATTGCCAGAAACTTAGTGGCTTAAAATACGCACTAAAACTGATTTATTATCTAAAGATCTTGGAAAGGAGGTGCCTGAAAAATGGACTTCACTAGGCTTAAATCAAGGAGTGGGCAAGGTTGTTTTTCTTTCTGGAGTCTCTTGGTGAGAATCATTCCTTGCCTTTGTTTTTAGAGGATGGTCCTCTTCCAGCAATAGCAAATGATGCCTGCTTCTATTTTCAAATCTTCTCTGATGATCTGCTTCCCTCTTAAAAGGACGCTTGTGATTATATTGGGACCACCCACATATTCCAGAATAATTGCTCCAGCTGAAGATCCTAAACTTAATCAAGTATGCATAGTCCCTTTTGCCATATTCAAAATTCCTGACAATTAGGATATAAATATCTTTGGAGAGTCATTAGTCTGCTTACCCCACCTACTGTAAAAAATACTTGGAACATAATCGAAAACAAAAGTGAAGTGGTCCATAGAACTTGAAGGCCAGAGGACAATGCAAATATTGAAAATGGGATATTAGTAATGAGAGTAAGATATATGGGATAAATTTCCAAATGTAGGAAAAATTCAGATCTTGATGGTTCTTTAAATCATTTTAAAAATATTTTATCTTCAGGGCTATTTATGATCTTAGGAGAGAATCCTAAGCTTTATGAATATTGCTCTCATTGCAAAGTAGAGAATGGAGTAAAGACATGACAGAGCTAATACTGTTATAGTTGTAGACGGTTGTTTTCATACATGTAAGAATTAACTATACAACAAACAAGCTTGTTATCAGATGATAAAGATTAAAGGAATGTTAAAAATGGAAGCAGTATGAAATATATATTTTGGGGAGTGTGAGAGCAACGTAACACAAATATTTGAAGAGAGCTGCCAGATATTATTAAGGGCCAGATGGTAGTCAATAAGCATGACCTTGTAGAGGCACTTGTAAAGCATTCTTCAGTAGTACCTATCAGCTTGTGTTTAAGACACGGTCAGGCATTGCCAGACAGCTCTGTCAAAAAATAATCTTGCAAGGAAATTTATAACATATACATAAAAATGGTTGAAGTAAATAGACTATACAAGCTTAGCTGAGTACAAGGAAGAAAAGGCTGACAGGTTCTTATGGAGACAAAAAAAAGTAGAGAGAGAAGAGCATTAGTTCCAGTGAGACTCATGACAGTTGCATTGGGAGTAATCACCAAGTAATTTGAATTAATAGGAGGCTGTCCTTATAGAACACAGTCTTCAACTCACCTTATGAAAGGTATACAATTGCCAAGTTAAACATTCTATTATGTGACCAAAGAATGGGATAGAAAAGAGAGTCTAGAGATTAAAGAAAGACATTAAACTGAGAAATTGGGTGCTTAAATGTTCAATATCTGATGGAGAAATATGTTGCCATTTACATCTCTTTTACTAGTTCTAGGACATAAAACAACAAGTAAAGCTGTTTTTTAATTACATCATCTTTTCTGGATTACCCTTCTTTCATTCTCATTCTGAATGCTCACTCAAACCCTTTCCCTGCCTACACTGAAAAATCTATTTTATAATTTGAAATATTTGCTTTTATATATCTAAGATTAAAAAAATGCTTGTTCTCATAGTTATATGCCTCCTTTTTTCCCTACTAGCTAATTTAAAATATCTCTATTAAAGTATATTCAAGGAGGTAGCTGACTTTTTAGTAAAAACTTTGAAACACAATTTGGCCTGTAGGTTTCCCCTGCTTTTCTCCGATATTTCACCCATGGATTTTTCTGACATATCCCCTATTATTAGAAAAATGGAAGACAAAAATAATAGGTGGATAAGTAGAAACTGTTCAAAAAATATCAGCAGGTCTCCTAGCTTTGTACTGACCAGGAATGCAGACAAGAAGAAAAAAGTTTCCTGCAGAGGATAGGATTATTGGAAAAGGGAGAGGATTCATGGAGGTCAATAAAAATATGTAGCAAATCCAAGTAGACACAGTTAAGGAGCTTTTGTCAATCAGTAAGTATAAAGTAAATGGCAAATGATTTGTTAGCACAATAAAGACTATAGGATGTCAGAGGAAGATTTGTTATTTTAGTCACAAAAATATCACAGAGAAAATAGGACCTGAGTGCTATATGGAAGGAAAGCTACACTGTGGGTTTCTAGTGTGGGATATTATATGTATTATGATTACGTCTTAGTATCTGCTATATTACTTGTGATTTCACTGATTAATACATTACCGAAGGTGAAAAATGAAAGACTTCTGCATCAACATATGAATCTGTATGTTGAAATTGTTTATATCTTTCAGAATTTTGTGGCTAGTATCTTCTCAAATTAACTTATATATTATTTTTTACATGAATTTTGCTTACTTTGGGCCAGATCATGATCTTTCTTACCAGATAATAAATACTTATTTAATATACTTTGGAAGATTTACAGATATTATTTTGGTTGCATGCTTATAATTTCATGTACATCAGGTAACCAATGATTAATCATAATAAAATGAGGAGATTAGGGAAGTATAATGATGATAATGAACTTAGCAGTTAGAGCAAGAGTAAGTACTAAAATCCTAGATTCTTTGAAATTAATGTGGACATCTCCAGGATTAGTCTTTTTTTTTATATATATATATGGAATTAAAATTTTTTTAAAGAGTTACTTACTCCTCATTATTGGAAGTAAACATGAGCCCCAGCCCCAAAGGACTTAGTTCAAGTTCTAGTGGTGTCATTTAGTAGTTTTATAAGGTTAAATTATTTATTTTCTCAGAGGCTCAGCTTCTTTATTCATGAAAAAATCACCATTGATGTGCAACCATCATACTTCTCAATATTTTAAAATAAGGTATAAGACTTCTAAGAAGATTAAATATTCATATCTACCCAACATGCATGCTTTCTCTGGAGGCAAATAACTGGGTAACCTCTATTATGATCATAAGACTTCTTAGTGAGCAAAACATAAGGAAAGCTGGTTATAGAATTTTCTCAGTGTAGCATATTTGTCTACAGCAAATGGATACATTTACCACTTTGAACTGATAGTTTATTTTATTCAGTTTATTTCTTGAAGTAGAGCAGATAATTGATTTTAAAAAATCCATTGTTTGGATGGACTTTTAAATAAATTCTCTCTCTCTCTCTCTCTCTCTATATATATATATACACACACACACACACACACACATACATGTACATATATATTTTTTCATTTCCATAATTACCTAAGGACTTGACAGTAATACTTGACACCTTCATATAAAAAAGTGTGGGTATTTTTAAAATAGGAAATGCCTTGTTTAATTAATGGAGAGCCATAAAAATTAACAAAACACACTTGAAAAAAAGTCCAACCATAAAGTGCTAAATTAGGTATCTGAGAAGGGTTATAAAATATTAGATGCTTCAATATAATGATTTAAACATAAGAGCACACTCAGTAACCAGATTCAGAGATCACCTAGTTCATAAATTCTAGTAATAGAGCATGGGTAATAACTTCTGAAACACTATAGTACATGTCAGAACAACTTGATTTCTGTAGGCAGAACTATTAATGCACTTTGATGAAAGAGGATATAAAGGGAAAATTGTACAAAGTAGTCTTTAGTTGCAAATAAAACAATAATATGAATGCACAACTGTGGAACTAGACATCATACAAGTTTGAAATTTGGGTCTTCTGAAAAATTCCCTGAGGTATGGTCTTTGCCTTATCCAGCCAGTATTTCTGTAAACACTCAACAAATATTCATAAGTTGCTTATAAATGGTGACAACAGACACATGATTAGTATATTCAAAACTGTCAGAAAATGAGGTGCTTCCAAGAACATATAAAAAAAAATCTGTCTGTGAAAATTGAAGAAATCTCTAACCCAGCAGAATTGTTACTCTTTCAACCATGGATTATCATCGAGTGATAAATCCCTATGGGGAATTTGTAAGCCATGGCTCCATAAATAATATTGTCATTATTTTCTATCTTCCTTGTCCTAACAAACTAGACTTTTTCTAAATGTATCTCTTGGCATCTTTCTGTCAAAATATAATTGTAACAGCCATGAAAATCAATGTGTGAATTAGAAGTGAAACAAATTTTACAAAATCTAATGAGAAAACAGATTTGGAGAGACATAAAATAATTAGGGGAAATAATAATACCAAAGTATAAGAAGACAGAACAATTTTTTATTGGGCCTTCAAAATTTGGTGCTTGGTGATAGAAGAAAAAATTTTCTGGAGTATTTTTCACTCTGAGTAGTGTCACTAGTTCTTGACACTAGGCCACACGATGTACTATCAATTATACAAACTTTGTTTCTCTGGTTATTTTATTGGTTCTATCTATAATAACAAAGTTTTCCAGAAGAAAAAGGAACAAAAAAATTAATGTATTATATCATTTCAAAAATTGACTTTCAGAACATCTTTTGCTTGAAAATTTTGAGTTAAAAAATTCTAAAGATGTTAGTTATTAATTTTATTCTGATTTCTAGCATAATTAACTGGCTATTGAAAAGCTGGATCATCAGAATCCTGTGGTACATGGCATTTGTTTTAAGGCTTTGTAAAAACTGGATTTTCACACTGAATGTACTTGTGACAAAAGATATAAAATGACAATAGTCCTCATGTGTCTATCTAACCTGTTCTGTGACAACTTATCCTAGCTCCTACCTCAAGAGTCTTAAAGTTAGGTGGCAGCTCTCATAGATTTTAAGTACTTGATCTGTGCCCATGAAATGTGCAGCTTTGGTTTCCAAGATTCCCTTAAGCAATAGATATATAATTCCCTCCACAGATTTTTTTTTTTTATAATGGTGGAGGCCCCAATGGCTTTTAATAGTCTGACTTGTGCCTACTTAAATTTTGATTGTGATGGTCAAAACAATTCACATTTTTTGTCTTAATTTATTTCCCCAGGTCCCCCATTGATTTATGCATGGACTTGTCTCGAGGATTTGTGAGTCCCCTAACTGCTGTCACCCCTGTTGTGCACACTGGAATTCCTACTTCTGTTGTGCACACTGGAATTCCTACTTCTTGAATCCCTAAATGGCTGCCACCCACCGCAGACTCCCACTATAACTACTTTGAAAATCTCATGGGGGCCCAGAACCTTTCCGGGAACAATCTTTTTTAAACAACATTTGTTTGGATCGGAGAGCTGCATGCAAGGGAGAGGAGCTCAAATACGAGAGTGACACTTAGAGGAAGAGTGAACTCAAAGCGTTCAGAAGGCGCCTTGCCTGTGAGTATCCTCCTGCAGACCATTAGCAGTAGGCTTAGGATCCCACCCTCTTGACCAAAAACTGTTAAGGGATAATTAATAAAGACGATTTAGGGAATACAAACAAACTTTATTAAACACTTCTTAAACAGCACTGCAAAATAAGACAGAAGGTTTCTTTTATAGGATAAAGAGTATGGAACAAGGAAGAAAAAAAATCTGATTGGTTGGGACTACACAATCAATCTTTTTTACGGTAAGAAACAAGGAAATAAGTGTAAAGCCCAGAGTTAGCTTGGCGTTTGGGGACTGGATGACTGAATATACTGTGTTTCTGTTCAAGCACAGCATTTATTGGAACACAAAAGTTTGGTTTGCTGATATGGGAGCCTGGGCAGGAGAAATTTATTTCAACACTAGTAAGTACGTTTCATTTGAGAAAAAGTTTTCTATAGGGCATTTACTCTATATGGAGTCATGCAGGTGATTCCTATGATGTATCCTACATATTAAGTGCTTCTACAATTCCAGCCAGGGCTTTGCCACAGAGTCAGGTCAATCCCTGCTCCCAAAGCCAGTTATTATAGTTATTATAATGTTGGAAAGGTGATTCTGGAATTTCAGTAGTTATGCATATTAAATGGATATTTGGCTCAGTATATCATTGTTAGGTAAGAGAAAATTCTAACTATGATAAGTCAATTTATAAAATGAAGAATTTAGAGTTTTGCATAATACTCTGGTCAAATATATCAATTGATATAACATTAAATACAGTGGGGATGACTTTACAGGGTTAAACTATGGGGGTTTAACCCTAGTATTAACTTTGTGATAATTACACTTTCAAAAATCATGAGCTACTCTTTCAAAGGAGGAGATGGTATGTAGATTAATTTGTGTGTCAAATGATGACAAAGTCCCAAACCACAAAATATTATAACTGAAAATATTCACTAGTAAAAAATAATTTAAAAGCTTTTGATCAGATAAAGAGTGTAGAAATAGTTTTTGTAAAAGCTGAATTGCATATAATTGGTTAGAATACCAAGACCCTTGACAAATTTAGAAGAGCAAAGACATGTAAGAAAAGGAAATCTATTTGGTATAGATTTGCTTGCCCTAGTAACTACCAAAAGCTCAATTTTGTGACCTGCACTGGACAAAAAGGAATCATTTGGATTTAGAGACACAAGTACAACTAAAGATAAATTTCATTCCAATAAGCTCTTCTAGTATGTTTCCAACAAGAAAATCGCTAGATTTTGTAAAGGATCTTTTATTAGGATTTCAAAATTCTGAAGATTTCCAGAGTCCTTCCTGTTATAAGTAATGATATATTTTGGAACAATTTGAAAATTGGTTGTCTTTTTATCAGTTTGATTTATTTTGATTCTTTGATAGTCTCCCATGTCCTCAGGTGTATGATGCTCTTGTTAATTATTTGAGACAGAATACTGAATTTGAAGGCCATTAACTTTGATTTTCTCTCTTTCTATTTTGATATAGTGTTTTTCACAGCACGTAATTATACTTTAGGCTTGATCAGGCAAAACTTCCTAAATAAGGAAAACTTTTAAAATATTTGAAGTTGGAGAGAAACACAGCAGTGGAAATCACAGAGACTAGAATAAGACATTACTACTCGACTAACATTTGCCTTGGTGATCAGCGTCTTAGAATCATTTTGTGGTGAGCAGTATAACAGTGATCCTCTCACTTTCAGTGCTATAAGATGTAAAATCATGATATTTAGGGGATGATACAAAATATTCCTTCCTTCCCAAAGCTAAAGACACCAAAGGGCAGCAGAAAGCTAAAGCTTTCTTTCAAAATTAAGCTTACAAAATTATTTTTGTTTTTATAAACCTAAACTTATTTAATCATTAAGTTTAAAAGGTCTTTAAAGAGTGCTTAGTCCCATTTAAATATCGAGTTAAATATCTTAAAGTATTTAAAACTACATTCATTAACTCAATTCCATTTTAAGTATTTCAATTTTCTGACAGTAAAGAAAATCTCCTAAGTACTAAATACTGCTATAAAATTTAATAAAATAACCTTGCAAATAAGAGAACCATTAAGCCTCTTCACATATTTCAATATGTTGGGAATAAACACTGTAAGATTTCAGCTTAAAATAATCTTACACTTATTAATCTATTACAAATTCCAAATTACTCATAATGTTGTTACTCTAAACAGGCCTAACTTCATATACACATTTTAAGTACATAAAATACAAAATATGCACAAGCACTTTCCCATCAAAATTATTAATTTTTTATTATTTTAAAACCTTCTATATCTTTAAGCCTCTCAAATTTTCTGTTATTATATATTTTATTACCAAAATTTTGACTGATACATGGAGCTTTACATACCCAGAGCCATTCTTCTGAACACAAACTAAGGAGGACATTAATTATGGTATCTCTAGTAATTTGGCATTACCTTCTCAACTCTCTGCAGGCAAAAGATATGTAATAGGATATTGTCTTCAGTCAAGCTCTCACTAAATGATTTAGTCTGGGCTGTCGATTATATACCAATTGATGTTGTTATTTTGAAGTTTATAGCTTGTTAATAAATGACATTTCTAAATGCTTAGAATGTGCCAGTTCTCAGTCTCTGGTCTGTCTTGGGGGCAACATTCAGTGACCAATGGATGGCACTTTCTGACATTCTCCATTGAAGACCAGGGGAAAGCTCTAGCAAGTCATTCACCAAACACTATGTATAAGTTCAATTTTTCTTGCATTGACAACCTATAATAATGAATAATTATGAGTGCAAGATTTATACTAAGATTTGCACTAGACAAATCAGTCCTGTATTTCATTTAATTTCTAAGAATATTAGTACTCAAATTTTTCATCTATTCAAATTATTTTAAGTTCATTAAATCTTATCTTCCTCTGGATTTAGTTTTCTCTATTCCCCCCCCCCAAGTTTTCTAAGGCAGAAGTTTTGGTTACTGATTTAAGACCTTTCTCCTTTTTTAACAGAGGCATTTTCAGATATAAATTTCCCTCTGAGCACTAATTTTGCTGCATCTTATAAGTGTTGGTTTATTGTGTTTTTTTAATTAATTATAAATAGTTTCCTAATTTCCTTCATGATTTCTTATTAAATTTTAGTTTGAGTTGAATTTTGACCTATATTGTTGTAGTAATAGGAAAGGCTCATTTTCTGGTTAATGTGTATAATCACAGTCTATTATTAACAATGTATCTCAATGATTTTTTTTTTATTTTCCTTTTATTCTCTACCTAGAGATATTATGCTTAGAGAGCAAAATAATAAAATTCAATTTTAAAATGGCATTCCATTAGACTCATTGTTTCCTTCATGTATAATAGGTCCTTGACTTTAACTATAATGTTTTTTGTTGTTTTGTTTTGTTTATAAAGGTGAATATAATCATTACAATCAAACTAAAAAGCAGGAGGAAAAATATCTTACAATAACAACAGCTATATGAAACTTTAGTTTGAATTTTCCTGATCATGCAAAAATGTCTAATTAAAATTTAATTAGTATATGTTCCAATTTGCCCTTATTAATTGTCCAAAATAATTATATGACATATTTAACTGAAATTTATATTTTTATGTTAATCGGTGATAATGTTTCAAAATAAATAATTTCTGATTTTAATTTCCAGATGAATTCTGTGCTTGCACATTATAATGAGACGCCCTTTCAGAAGTGTGTCCAGAGAAAACCTAAAGAATTTTAAACACAATTATACACTCTAGTGTGTTGTTTAAGCCTTGTTTCAATTAGACTCTAAATATAATTTTTAAACTGCTGATTGAATTCCCTTCAATTATCCTACATCTAGTCAAGTTTTATAATTTTATTTTTATTTGTCTCTTTTCCCATGCATTATAGGAATAATCCATTAAAGGGCAGGACCTAATTAATTAGAATCTTCAGGGAGTAATATGAACATTCCATTTAAATTCTGCTTACTTAAAGACTAATTAGAAAGTCCCTTTTTTTTGTTTCTATGCTCTGGGGGGAAAAAAAACAGAGAATACTTTAATGGCTACAGAAAGTATAATTTATAAATTATGTATGATAATTAAATTATATTTTCTTTCTGTGATCATTCTTAACATTAGTTTTACAGAATAAAGGAGCTTAAAATTTATATAAATGAATGCATAAAATCAGTTTATTAATAATTAACAAATGCTATTTGATTCTCATAGCATTTTTTACATCAAAATAATATTTGAATCAACAGCTGTGTTTGAATATTTTTCACTAAACAATTTGAATTTTTACCTTTTAAAAATAATTGTTACAATTCCTATTATAATTTCAGATATATAATTGGCACTCAGTGAAAAGTGAGCTTACAAATTTTAATTTAAATGGATCTAGAGATCTTATGACTTAACATTTTAAATGGGGGTATGTGAACATGCCAAAACAATTCTCTCCCACTGCCATAAATTTGAAGCAAGGTGTTACTTCAGTCAGTGTGGACCTATGGTTAAAAGTAGATGGGTCAATTTACAAAATCTATACACAAGAAAATAACTGTATTTATTAAAAACATAGTGAAAGACAGAGTGCTCTGATTATATGTATAGAAAATCATTAACCAATATCATAAATATTTAGAAGCTTAATATTTATTTTAGCTGCTTCCATGTATGAGTCTATGTAAATGCTATCTCTTCACATATTATTAAATTGTCAACAGTGTTTTTTAAATGCATTTAGATTGTGTAAACTGTTAGCCCATAAATAAGAGCCATTTAAGTAACTGTTCTTAGTTTATCTGATTAGTTTTAGATAGTTAACACCATATTGACTTACCAAGATGCAGTTCTCAGTGATAATAACCATACTCTCTAAAAACGACATATTTTTCTTATGCTTAAACTAATACATTTTTCAACTGTTAAGTAACATTGAAATGATATCCCTTGGATTTGTAATCAGAGATAAAATAAAAAGAAATTAAGTGAAAAACTAAATAGGAGAGGCAGGGTAATGAACAGCAGTCTAAGGAATATATCTTTGCGCAACTGACATGAGGATCTAGAGGATTGCCCTCCAAACTTAAGATTACAGTGACGTATCTTTGTCTTGCATTGGACTTGGGTTTCTTAAGAAATTATGATATTGGATTTGATTTTCAACAAGATTTTTTGTATAATTTATTACGTAACTACTCGTACTCTGTAGTTGCTTATAACAAAAGTTTATTTGAGGGTATTCATTACTTTTATTACCATTTTAAATTTTCGCATATTTTATGAATTTGTTATGCTTAATTCTGAATGAAATCACCAGGTAAGTGGAACTGCCATGCTTTTAACAGGTGAAGATAAATAAAAACACTTGAGACATCTTATGCTGTTTTGTGTTAAAAGTAAAGGGATTATAGTGGTGCCAGCATTATATTAAGAACAAATGATTACATTCTCCATGACAGGTTTAAAGAAATACAATTAGTAGGATATCAAAAAATATAAGATCAAGATGCTGGTGTTGATCATTGGTCTGAAAAATGCTGAAATGTGGAAAAATGAGGAAGACAGAGAACTGAGCTAAGAGACATAGTGGAGCTGCCTGCATTGTAGATGTTCGGTGGGTGAGAGATATATAGTATATATATATATAGTTTTTCTGAGAGAGTTATATGGACATGAGTGTAGGTTTATTGGTATTCAATGGTCTTATCTGAGAGGGTCATATACCAGGTAAGGAGAGGTTGAATCCCAAATGGTATGGAAATGACCACACATGTCCATAAGTAGCTAAGCTCTGGACACACTTCCTGCACTAGCACCTGTGCATGGAGGCTTCCCCAGACCCTCCAGAAGTCAGCAATGCATCCTTATGAGAGAGCTAGATTTTGTATGCCTGTCATATAGAGAAAACAAATCCCAGGCCAGTGATATACAAAGAATCAGCAAATCAACAGATGATTATAGGTAGTTATGCTAGAAAAACCAGTAAACAAATACATTTTTCTTTCAGAACAAATGAGGACCACAAAGACCAAGGGCGCAATGATACAGCATAATATGTCTCCTTTATCCCACTCAGAGCTATCAGGACCATATATATCCAGCCTTCATGGGAAGAATAAGAGGGATTAAGATATTATGTTGACATTTTAAAGAGACACTAAGTCTATTACCATAAACTAAAATATCTTAATAATCAACATTATATAGGCAGTTATTGGAAGCAGGTTGAGATATCAATAAAGGAGACCATTTATCAGGAAAAAAAAGTTGTTCGACAGAGCATGGTTGATAACAGTTACTGGAAAAAATAAGACCAAATCATATTTATGCTTCAACAAACTGAGATTTTGAAACAAATGTATGTGCCTTATGTGTATATATATATATATATATATATATATATATACACACACATATATATTCATATATATACATACATCTATAGATATGTGTGTGTAAGGTAACCATTTTTCTACCTGTCTGCTCCTTAAAAATTTCTACAGATATTAGAATATATACAACATTCTAATTGATATAATACACATAAAATTAATGAATTTATAAAATTTTATGAATTTTATATTGCATAATAAATATAAATTTACTATATTAAAATGTATATGATAAAATAGTCATAATAATTGAAATTATGCTATTATTTCATTGTTACTTGTATGAGAAGAGCAGTGGCATCGCTCTCTAATGTAGGACATGTTTTATCTTCATTCAAACTGCAAGCAGATTTGCCATGGGGACATCCTGCCAGACCAAGGGTGTAAAACTCTAAAAGCTTTAAATCCCTGTAGATTTTGTCTGGTTTATCCTCATCTTCAAGGTCATAATTATTCAAAAACTTGAGAAATATATTACCTAAGGGACTGATAGAAATCATATAGTCTACTCACTTTAATACTAAAAGGTTTACTTTCTTATGAAATTAGAAACTTTCACAAAGACTAAAACCAACGGAAGAGATGTATTCAAGCAAAGTTAATAAAAATGTCCTACAGCTATGATCTGTAAGATTGGAGTCGATGGGAATTGAATGCGTCACTTTACACTCTCTTGCAGTACTCATATCTTTTGAATTTTTAAAGTTGAAATAAAACCTAGCCTGAAATTTTACCTTTGAATGTCAGTGGAAGACATTTTAAATCTTTTATAACTGTGTACTTTCAGATTTCTAAATAAAGTGAGACAGAGCTTTTAAATAAAATAATTTTCAGCTACTTTATTATTAAAATATTGTTTTAACCATAATTATGAAGAAAGATAAGCTACTATGTTTTACATTAAATTATAATTAATCCTTAAAAATAATCTCTTTCCATCATGAATTTTCCCAATAATGATAGTATAGGAAGCAACAGTAATGCAAATGTGTGATTTAGAAGTTTTTTCTTCTCAGTTCAATTATTCAATCTGCAACTATTTTCTGATTGTCCACTACTCTTAGGCAAAATGAATGTGGCAGTAGAAAAATTATTTCTTCGGTCTTCCAACTGGGGATAAATTGATAATAAATACATAAATGACACACCGTATGCCACTAGGGGATGTGAATAAGACTAAAGCAAATTAAGAGGCTAGAAATAAAAGGGATGGGGTGAGGGTATAACCAGTTTCATGGTCATTTGACCTGTTCAGTCACAAGGGCCCTGCTTTCAGAAGGACCCTGTGTTTGCCTTAATGCTCTGCTTTTACTGTTTTAAAATTCTTAACCATTTTTCAACACAGGACGACATATTTCATTTTGCTCAGGGCTCCACAAACTATGCAGCCAGTTCCAGGTAAGATTATTTTAGATAGTGTGGCTCAGGAAAAGCATATCTAAGTAGAAACTTAAGAAATTCTGGAGTGTTTCATGCAGCAGTGCCTTCCTCAATATCTACGAGAACATTCCAGAGGGAATCATTAGTAAAACATGCTGTGGAAGTTGGAAGAGTAACAGAAAGTTTAGTATGGGTGAAGGAGAGAGAACAGTGTGGTAGGGTCTTGGAAGCAGGGAGTGGGGGCAGATCATATGGTCTTCAGGTTCAGTGTAAGCACTTTGTATTTTAGTTTGACTGAGATAAAAGCCTTTGAAGGATTTGGAGGAGAGTAACATGATCTGTAACATTTTTGAGAAGGATCGGTTTATATGTATAAGGAGACTATTGCCCTAATCTAGACAGGAGTTGATATGTAGAGATAAACTCTAATGGGATGAATGTGGAACCAGGAAGATGAGAGACTAACTTCAACTGTCTAAGGAACATAAAAAGGTGAAACAGGGAACAACTCAAAGCCCAGTTTCTGCAATCAGGCAATGGAAAAGTCTAAAACTGCCCGCAACATGTCTAGTAGGAGTATATTTGTGAATGTTTTAGTTGTGCTTGGGGTTGGGATGGAATGAGAGATAAAGGATAGTAGGAATAACCCACAAGGCATCTCATACACTGTCATCAGGACATGGCATTTTCCTACCTTCTTTGCCCAGTGTCACTCACCACGGTCATTATTTTGACTAAGGCTTAGTTTATTGTCTCCCTGATCCACACCCTGCAAAAAAAGGTTTTGTTTTTGTTTTAGTTTTTATGAGTATCCCTGGGAAGTAAAAAATCCAAATTTGGGGGCCTTAACTTGGACCTACATATCCAAAATATTTGGGAGGTAGTTTACAGGAATTCATATATTTATACAAAACATTCCCAGTGATTCTTTTCTTCATGCAATTACTTCAGTGAATTTTTGAAAATCAATAGACTACATAAGTCAGGGTCTCTCTTTGTATGCTCTAGTCCATCCCATTGATCTATGTGTTTATCCTTATGCTGATAACACACTGCCTTGATTACTGTAGCTTTACAATAATTCCTGAAATCAATATGTGTAAGTCCTTCAAATTTGATCTTCATTTAAAACAAAAATTTTGGCTCTTCTAGATCATTACCTTTTCCTATAAATGTTAAAGTAATATTTTTAATTTATTCAAAAAAGCCTATTAGGATATTGATGATATTGCACTACATCTATAGAAAATTTTTCAGAGGATTGTCATCATAACAATATTTAGTCCTCCAATCCATAATTACAGTATATTTCTCCCTTTATTTAGGACTTCTTTAAACCCCATTTGGAATATTTAATATTTTCCATTATGCAGATTTTACACATCTTCTCTTAAATTTATTCCTATATCAATTTTAATAATATTGTGAATAGGGCTTTTAAAAATCTTTTCTAATTTTTCATTTCTAGTATATAGTTATACAATTGATGGATTTCTATTGACCTTATGTCCTGTTCTCATGTCAAATTCATGGATTAGCTTTGTCAAATATTTGTGAACTCCTTAGGTTTTTCTATACAATTGATGATGCAGATAAAGAGAGTGTTTTACTTCTTTCTGTACCATTTATATAATTTTTGTTTCCTTTCTTACCTTATTACATTGGCTAGAATCTTCAACAGACTTTTATATACATGTGATAAAAGCAGATATCTTTGTATTTTTCCTGATGTTAGGTAGAAAGTAGTGAATTTACCAATGAGTATGATGCTAATAAATGATGTGCTAGTCAGCCTTTAAGATTCTTCATATAGTTAAGATTACAAAAAATAAATTCTGTTTAACTCAAACCATTATATAATTATGGATGCATTTTAAAGGGATTTAATTCGATAAAGAGATGATGGCTTCTGGGATGATTTTGTTTTTATTTTTTAGTAAATCTGATATAAATGTGTCCATAGTTCCTCTTTAAAACTGGAATACCTATCATCTATTTTCCTATTGTGAGATTTTAATCTATCTATTTCAAGATAAGATTTAAATCTCTTTCAGAACAAAAGATATATTTGAGGAAATATTTAGGAAAAAATACTACAGTGTTAATTCATATTATACATGCATTTGAACAGTAAGAATCCATAGAAATAAAAAAAATTATACAGGTTTGGTGATTCACTCTTAGAATTGTTTTTGTGACAAAAAATGCAGGGTATTGGAACTGTAGATAATTCAAGTAAATACTTTTTATTAGCTACTAATTGTTAGTAACATGAAATATTTTAATAAGAAATCAAAGGCTATGACCCTGGATGAAAACTCCATGCAAATTAGAATTTGTTTACCTACTATGCAAGGGAGAAAGTAAATAAACACAATATTGGATATTTCAGAAATAGAATGCAGATATTTAATATGATCACTAAGTAGATTTTGTGGTCTGTGGAAGCTAGGAAATGGAGCCAATTTCATGTATATTTTCAATTTTGGTTAGCAGATAGAGTGGTTCAAAATCATTACATGTGATGTATGATATTCTCTAATGTTTGTGGTATATTAAATAATTTATGCATTTATTTCTGAATGGGAATAGTAATCACTTGATAGCTTTCCTAATGGATTATATTTATCAAAATCTTTTTATATTGGTAGATCGGGTATAGTGAACTACTTGACTTGGCTTCATAACATGTTAACAAAAACAAAACAAATAAAAAAAAACAGAAACAAAATACTCCATTCTGCTTTTATTTCTAAATGATTGTTAGGATTACTTCATTTTTGAACAAAGAGCTGTGAAAAAGGAATGCTACTCACATTATGAGATTTTCATACACATATACTATATTAATAGTATACTATAATACATAAATATAATGATTAAAATACGTGATATATATGATTCCAAACATTTTGTTTATATAAAGAGTCAAAACCTTTTATTTATCAGCCAATCACAATAGCTTTTTACATGTTGATAAATTAAATTTACTAGAAAGAAATAGTTGAACCTACAAGAATTTAGTACCTATCCTCACTGAAGCAAATGATCAAAAAGACTAGGTCCCACTTTATAAAGATGCAAATTTGGGGAGATAACCCAGTGAATGGGGAAAATAAAAGAGCTGCACATTTAATCAAAGGGGTGGAGAGAACACAAAAGCAATGAGGACAATAGACACTGAAAAAACACTGAACACCTTTCCCATGCTCCAGCTGCCATGCTTGTTCACAGGATGAACTTACACTCCACAAGTTAATATTCTTCAATACAAGCATGTTTTTTTTTTCCCATTTACCCAGCAAGAGCCAAGCAATGGCTTTAAAGAACTGAATTCTACCATATGTATGGCTTACCACGTACAATGGGAGCAAATACTTAAATATCCTGCCTTGTAATATATAAGGGCTTCCTTGGATTGGTTACTCCTCTTTCTTTGTCCACTGAATCCTTGGATGTGTCATTCTGATAAAAGAGCCTTAGCTCTTATGATTGCATAAGAGAGGATTTTGAAGGTTTTTTTCTTTCATCAGAAAATTACTTTTCACAAGCCACTTATCAATAGAAAATCACACTGAGAATGTCTAAGCTATGATATCTCTAAAATAAAGGCCCCATGTTGCAACCCTGAGAACACAAGCCAAAATATTCAGGCTTAAGTTTGGATGTTCAACTGTGATTAGATATTGAATAGGAGGAATAGATATACTTCTGGCTTATCCTGTGTGGTTGATCTCACTCTGACTTTACAGTCTCTGACATCTTTCCAAATTTTTCTTCACTAAAGTCTTTCTGAACTCCAACTGAACCACAAAGCTCTGTAAAAACTGTACATATAATACAGCCTCAAGTCCTCGCCTGCTCCAGAAGCTCACAATTTTGTGGAGGCATTTATGGCCTCCTGAGGTGAAAAAAAGCTGGAGTGAGATAGGGCTAAGAAGAGATTTTAATCCTGCTGAGAGAAGCTGAGAGCAGATGTTCATATTTTAGTCTGAGAAAAGCACAGAATTAGTTACTATTATTTCTGTGATATGCTTGTGTCTGACATTTCAATATTCCCATTCATTCATTCAATGATAAAGTTGTTTCATATATGTGTAAAGAATTAAACTAGAATGTTAATAAAATTTACTTTTCCTTTATGAACTGTTTGGGAAAAGCAAAAGCTGCTTAGTTTTTGTATATAAAACTATAGTGAAGCGTGTGCTGAAAAAAATTAGTCTACTTGTTAAAATCCATGAGATAATTTTCAAATCACAGAAATAATCATTCCTAAAGAGTCTATTTGATTTCAAGGAATTTCTGTCATTTTATCCAAAGAGTTAATTTTCCCTTATAGGAGTTTGTGAAGTGTCTAAAAAAGTTATTTGTGTGAATTTTATTCAAATTTTTGTGTTATTGGCAATAGTTATCCACAGTAAATTCTCTTGAAACCTTTTAAAATAAATAGCATATTGCCTCTACCACTTTACAAGCCCAAGCAAGCACACTCACTATAATGTATTTAATTTAGTTAGTATTTTTGATGGTTGACTATGAAAGAAAAGAAAGAGAGGAAGGAAGTGAGAAAAAGGAAGAAGGAAACTAACAGGTATTTTATTCATGGAAACAAGGACCACCACAAGGCAATTAGTAAAGATTTTCAAAGACACAGTTGCTGTGTCTGTTAATATTACATTATTATTGTGTAAAATGTTGATTGAAAAAAAGAGCATATATGCACCAAAACTGCCTTAATATTTCCCTCAGCTTAACTAAACTTTAGACAGACTTCTTTCCTTCTGTAGCCTCCTGACTTCCCTCTCACACCTGCCCTTATAATATCCAGATAGCCTGACCACAGAGCTCCTTCTCTGTTTTCTTAGATCATTTACTATGGAAAACTTAAACTTGTAAACTTTTTCTCTGTCCCTTTTGGAATATAAATCTTTTTTTTTTCCAGTGACATCCAGTTTACTATTGAAAAGACAAAAAATCTTGTAATTACTCTAATTTTCTACTTTATAATTTACAATTAATACCATAGTCAATGTGTCTTTGATCATCAGTAAGCATTCTTCCTTTCACTCTGATTATACAGTAAATACCTCAAGGGCAAGGGTCATGTATCATACTTCCTTTATGTTCTACCTGGTTTCTTTCTTTTTTCTCTTTAAAATAAAAATTGTATATATTTCAAATGTACCACATGATGATTTGATATACATGTGCATAATGAAACAATCGTTATAGTCATACAGTCAAGCTAATTAACATATTATATCCTCACCTTTGTGTGTGTGTGTGTGTGTGTGTGTGTGTGTGTGTGAGAGAGAGCACAGGAAATCTATCTTATCAAATGTCCAGTATATAATACAGTATTATTAACTGTAGTCATCGTGTTGTACATTAGATATGTAGATATGTGTTGTACATTAGATATGTACATTAGATATGTAATATATATTGTACATTAGACATGTTTTCATCCTGCAAAACTGCAACTTTGTACCCTTTGACCAACATCTCCCCATTTCCCCCACCTCCCTGTCTCTGGTAACCACCATTCTATTCTCTGCTTCTGTATTCAACATTTTTAGATTCCAAATATAAGTGAGATCCTGTAGTTCTTTATCTTTCTGTATCTGGCTTGTTTCATTTAGCATAATGTCTACCAGGTTCATTCATATTGTTGCAAATGGCATGATCTCCTTTTTTTTTAAAGGTGAATAGTATCTATAGCTATATATCACAATTTCTTAAATATCTCTTAAGTTACCTGCCAGTTTTATAACCCAGGACTATCTTTCTCAAGCACCTGGGAGTCATCTTTTTGGTATGTAATCATCAAGGAAGACTGCCCTATCCTTTCCTCTCTATGAGAGGATAGGAGGCTAATTTCAATGGGTGCCTTGCTCAAAGTTGTAAAAGTATTTCTTGCCATGAAGATAAGAGAAAGTTCCTTTTTCTTCAGGTAAGACTGATTAGCAAACACAGATAGCCTATGATACCATAACCAAAGCCCCTAAAAATGCTCCTGACTTAGGAAGCCTCATAAATAGAATGATCATATAAGGCAATTTTGAGAGTAAAAGAGGGTGCTTTTAAGAATTATTCTGTATCAGACATAGAAAACAAACTTATGGTTATCAAAGGGGAACGGGGGGTGGATAATGTATATAAAATAGATAACAAACAAAGACCTGCTGTATAGCACAGGGAGCTATACTCAATATTTTATAATAACCTATAAGGGAAAAGAATCTGAAAAAAATATATATGTATAACTGAATCACTTTTCTGTACACCTGAAATTACCAAAACATTGTAAATCAACTATACCTAAATTAAAAAAAAAATTATGGGAAAACTTGCATGAGCCTCTTAGATAGCCTCATCTACCAGAGGGCAGACAATGGAAGCAAGAAGAACTACAATCCTGCAGCCTGTGGAAAAAAAACCACATTCACAGAAAGATAGACAAGACGAAAAGGCAGAGGGCAATGTACCAGATGAAGGAACATGATAAAACCCCAGAAAAACAACTAAATGAAGTGGAGATGGGCAACATTCCAGAAAAAGAATTCAGAATAATGATAGTGAAGATGAGCCAGGACCTCGGAAAAACAATGGAGGCAAAGATCGAGAAGATGCAAGAAATGTTAAACAAAGACCTAGAAGAATTAAAGAATGAACAAACAGAGATGAACAATACAATAACTGAAATGAAAACTAAACTAGAAGGAATCAATAGCAGAATAACTGAGGCAGAACGGATAAGTGACCTGGAAGACAGAATTGTGGAATTCACTGCTGTGGAACAGAATAAAGAAAAAAGAATGAAAAGAAATGAAGACAGCCTAAGAGACCTCTGGGACAACATTGAACACAACAACATTCACATTATAGGGGTCCCAGAAGGAGAAGAGAGAGAGAAAGGACCAGAGAAAATATTTGAAGAAATTATAGTTGAAAACTTCCCTAACATGGGAAGGGAAATAGCCACCCAAGTCCAGGAAGCACAGAGAGTCCCATAGAGGATAAACCCAAGGAGAAACACGCTGAGATACATAGTAATCGAATTGGCAACAAAGACAAAGAAAAATTATTGAAAGCAGCAAGGGAAAAACAACAAATAACATACAAGGGAATTCCCATAAGGTTAATAGCTGATTTCTCAGCAGAAACTCTACAAGCCAGAAGGGAGTGGCATGATATACTAAATGTGATGAAAGGGAAGAACCTACAACCAAGATTACTCTACCCAGCAAGGATCTCATTCAGACTTGATGGAGAAATCAAAAGCTTTACAGACAAGCAAAAGCTAAGAGAATTCAGCACCACCAAACTAGCTGTACAACAAATGTGAAAGGAACTTCTCTAAGTGGGAAACACAAGAGAAGAAAGGGATCTACAAAAACAAACCCAAAACAATTAAGAAAATGGTCATAGGAACATACATGTCGATAATTACCTTAAAGGTGAATGGATTAAATGCTCCAGCAAAAGACACAGGCTTGCTGAATGGATACAAAAACAAGACCCATATATATGCTGTCTACAAAAGACCCACTTCAGACCTAGGGACACAAACAGATTGAAAGTGAGGGAATGGAAAAAGATATTCCATGCAAATGGAAATCAAAAGAAAGCTGGAGTAGCAATACTCATATCAGATACAGTAGACTTTAAAATAAAGAATGTTACCAGAGACAAGGAAGAACACTACATAATGATCAAGGGATCAATCCAAGAAGAAGATATAACAATTATAAATATATATGTACCCAGCATAGGAGCACCACAATACATAAGGCAACTGTTAATAGCTATAAAAGAAGAAATCGACAGTAACACAATAATAGTGGGGGACTTTAACACCTCACTTACACCAGTGAACAGATCATCCAAAATGAAAATAAATAAGGAAATGGAAGCTTTAAATGACACAATAGACCAGATAGATTTAATTGATATTTATAGGACATTCCATCCAAAAACAGCAGATTGCACTTTCTTCTCAAGTGCACACAGAACATTCTCCAGGATAGATCACATCTTGGGTCACATATCAAGCCACAGTAAATTTAAGAAAATTGAAATCATATCAAGCATCTTTTCTGACCACAATGCTATGATATTAGAAATGAATTACAATGGAAAAAAACGTAAAAACCACAAACACATGGAGGGTAAACAATATGTTACTAAAAAACCAAGAGATCACTGAAGAAATCAAAGAGGAAATCAAAAAATACCTAGAGACAAATGACAATGAAAATACGATGATCCAAAACCTGTGGGATGCAACAAAAGCAGTTCTAAGAAGGAAGTTTATAGCTATACAAGCCTACCTCAAGAAACAAGAAAAATCTCAAATAAACAATCTAACCTTAAACCTAAAGGAACTAGAGAAAGAAGAACAAGCAAAACCCAAAGTTAGTAGAAGGAAAGAAATCATAAAGATCAGAGCAGAAATAAAAAATAGAAACAGGGCTTCCCTGGTGGCGCAGTGGTTGAGAGTCTGCCTGCCGATGCAGGGGATGCGGGTTCGTGCCCCGGTCCGGGAGGATCCCACATGCCGCGGAGCGGCTGGGCCCGTGAGCCATGGCCGCTGAGCCTGCGCGTCCGGAGGCTGTGCTCCGCAACGGGAGACCCACAACAATGAGAGGCCCGCATACCACAAAAAAAAAAAAAAAAAAATAGAAACAAAGAAAACAATAGCAAAGATCAATAAAACTAAAAGCTGGTTGTTTGAGAAGATAAACAAGATTGATAAACCATTAGCCAGACTAAAGACCAGAGTCTTTCAAACTTCCATAAGAAAGTGGATGTGTACTCTTTAAATATACATTCTGAAATTTAAACTCCATCATGGCTGACATCACTTTTTTACATAACCATACCTTGGAGTAAGAGACTAAAAACGGTAGGTCTAACTATAAATGTGTTCACCTAAATGCTGGTTGTTACATTATAGGGGAAGAAGAGTATTCTAAATTCTGGGGAAAATGGCAATCTGACAGAAATACTAAAGTACTGACTCTTAAATCAAAAGAGTTGATTATGAAGGGCTTCAACAAGTCTATGTCTAGAATGAAAGAAAATATCAGAAAATTGTTTTTAGTTACTTACTGCTGTAATTCTAAAATAAACCTAAATGGTTGTTTACATGCCTAAATATTCAATTCATCATAGATGCAACTAATGCATGTGATTATTTTTTCTCTCAAACTACAAGATTTATTTAAATAGATAACAGCAAATATATGCCATATATTATATTTTCAGACCCAATACACGAGTATATGAACACATTCTTGTATTGGGGATTTAAATACTACAACACAAAATCTGAAATTAGTTTGGCTTACACACACATATGCAAACACACACAGACTCACTCTGGAAATACATAAGTGGATAATTTTTGACTAAAGTTTTAAAGCATGTTTCTCATTCAAACATTGTGGCATATTGAAATTTGAAATGTTATTGGTTACTTTTCTTCTGAATTTTCCCGTATTCTTATCTAAATCACACATGCATAGATATGTTTTATATGCTGAAATAAATAATAGCATCGGATGTAGAGTAGCTAAAAACAGTTTCTATCCTTGCTATGAACTGAATAGTTATATGTGTTTTTAGCAAAAATTACTGCCTTTGTTGAATGTCCTACAATACAATGCTGGAAAAATAAAATTCTGGAAATAATGTATTTTTAAGGAATGGCAATGATATATATTAAAATTTTATTTCACACATTTATATCAATTTTCTCTATATGATTTACATAATTATTCTGTCAAATTAAATTTGACAGTTTTGGATACTCAGAGCAAATCAAATACGGCAAGTAAATGGTTCAAGTCAAATGTAAAATCCTATGTTTAACTACAAAAAAAAAAAAACGATTTCGATATTTCTAGGACTAATGCTAAGGTGCTTCTTGTTTTAGTCTTAACATTTAAATAAACTTTCACCATAGAATTATGCCCTCCTAAAATGTGACTGATATTATACTAAGGAGGATGAATGTACCTTCAGGCAATGGTACTGGCTAATCTTTGTCTATTATTTGCTTTTAATATTAATGTCTTCTTAATATTTGGAATACAAAATCAACATTTTGCTATGTTTATCAGATATGTAGCTGAGTAACAGACTAACCTCAAACAAGTTTCCTAAGTATTTTTACACTACTTTTTATTTTAAACATGAAAATTGTATCAAATTATTTTAAAAAATGAGTGATCAGGCATATTTAGTCATAATTTCTTAAGAAAATAAAGCTGTTGTGTGTATTGGAAAACTAAACATAAAATTGGTTATATAATTTTCAGTAAGTAACAAAAGTATGCAAACTGGATGTTAATTAGAAATATCTATAATTTTGAACCTATTTATAAAAGAGCAACTATTAAATACTAGTGGATAACTAAAAATCCTTTATATGGAATTTAATTGGATTATAAAACTAATATACCTCAAAAAAGCAACATATTATATGAAAGACACTCAGGGTTTTTTTCTTGAACATTTATGCTAAATTATACACCTTTTTTCATAAGTAAATACAAAGCAGCAGCTGCCTTCTGACATTTGAACAGGTTTTCTTTTACTTTCATGATTGTTCTGCTTTCAATTGCTGTATTGCTCAGTTTTATTTAACATGAAATAAACAACCATATCACATAATGATGATTTTTAAAGCAAGATTACAGCATAAAAATAAGATAGGTATAATGATTGTGGTCATCAGAGTAATCAAGTGATTTTTCCTTTCAAAACAAGATAGCATGTTTCACTAACTCACTAAATTTATCAAGGATTACTGTGCTCATGTTTGGAAGAGATAGGTATAATTTTCTCTGTGAATTTAATCTAAGCAATCACTTACACAAGATAAATTCTTTGAAATTTCCTATCACTTTTCTCATTTAATGTCTGATGATAACAGCTAAGATATTTGCTTGTTAATAGTTTTCCTGGTTAATGAGTGTTTCCAACTATTTCTTAGTACATTTATCAATCATATCTTGAAAATTCAAGCTTAACCTATTTTCAGAAAAATGAATTTGTGAGCATAGTTAAAGTGTTGGCATAGGTGCATAGACAAGAAAAAACAAACAAGAAAAAAAAACCCAACACGAATTGGCTGACATATGGGCATAAAGTGGTAAAAAGATTCTTGCTCTGATTAATTCTGTGTAGACTCTAGATCACATGATGCTTGATTCATCTTGATTTATCTGAAAGAACGATTCAACTTTTACTGAGTGGCCCTATAAAATCATGCCAAACTGAATTATTTTGTTACAATTATGTGCATCACAGTTAACAATAGATAGCATAGATAACAATGAAAAAGTATTCTCTTTGTTAGAAATTTTGTGTAATGAAAATCGTTAATCCAAAGTATGGGACTTCCCCAGTGGCGCAGTGGTTAAGAATCAGCCTGCCAATGCAGGGGACACAGGTTCGAGCCCTGGTCCATGAAGCTCCCACATGCCACGGAGCAACTAAGCCCGTGCACCACAACTACTGAGCCTGTGTTTTAGAGCCCGCGAGCCTCAACTACTGAAGCCCACGTACCACAACTAGTGAAGCCCACGTACCACAACTATTGAAGCCCGTGCGCCTAGAGCCCGTGCTCCACAACAAGAGAAGCCACTGCAATGAGAAACCCATGCACCGCAACAGAGTAGCCCCTGCTCTCTGCAGCTAGAGAAAGCCCATGCACAGCAATGAAGACCCAATGCAGCCAAAAATAAATAAATTAAATTTAAAAAAAAGTATGGATGGAAATAATGACAGAATATAAACAAGTATTATATCTTAACAGTTTAACGAACAGAGTTCATTAAAATTATGCCTAAGACTGTTGATTTACTAAATGTTTTAAACCTATTAAACAGAAACCCTACATACAATGTAACACTGAATACAAACTAGTAAACTTGCAATATCATTAACTGAATGTAAACATCATGGATTCTAATTCAATAAATACATTAATTTTTGCCTTATTCTTTCCGAAGTTAACTATACTTTGTTACATATATTTTGTTGTTGTTGTTCTAGTTTCCCCCAGATCAAAAATAAAGTGAAACAAAACAAAAATAGCAGACAATGCAGAATCTGATTTATTCCTGATAAAATCTTGCTCTAATCACAGGTACTTGCTTGTCAATTCAAGGACATTCTGAGGGCTGTGTATCTTTTGTCACAAAATTTTACTTGTTACATAATGGCACACTTTCATCCCATTATTAATATCATATCTATAAAACTTTAAAATGTATGTATATATTCCTCATTAACAATTTATTGTAATTTGTAGAGCCACCAGAAATTTTCATCTCTCATGAAATAAGGGGTTCAATTTGCAAAGTTGCTTTTCTTTCAGGATATTTTGTTAATTCAGCAGTAGTGAATATACTATCGGAATATAATCCATTTAATGGCATATTGTATATGACCATATCATTTTCAGCATACTTATTGTATGTGACCTTAAAACTGACTGGTTTACTCACATGTTCCATTTAACTATTTTTTACTTATACAATAAAAGAAGAATACATTGGAACATAAACTACCATATATTTTACAAAGGAAACAAAAAATCTATAACATTTCACTACTTAATCAAATCAACAAATATAGACTTATATAATTATAATCAACCTCTACATTATCACTGCCTTAAGCCTACATACTGATATTTGTTTGTAAAATATCATTATGAATTCATGAGGTTCTACTAAGTTACTTTACTTGTCCTGACTGATTTCATCATCATTATTATTTTTTTTTTGCGGTACGTGGGCCTCTCACTGTTGTGGCCTCTCCCGCTGCGGAGCACAGGCTCCCGATGCACAGGCTGAGTGGCCATGGCTCACGTGCCCAGCCGCTCTGCGGCATGTGGGATCTTCCCGGACCGGGGCACGAACCCGCGTCCCCTGCATCGGCAGGCAGACTCTCAACCACTGCGCCACCAGGGAAGCCCCCATTATCATTATTCTTATTTGATGTTTCCAGTATTACAACTTACTGAAAATGAGCCCTTTAGCATTCTACTTGATCTTACCATTGCCTTGTGCTTTTCTTCAAAGCATCTCTAGTTCTAGTGATAATAGCATATTTCAGATCCATCTTGATTTTTATTGCTTCAAGGCATAAAATCAACTACTGTCCAAGAATTCCTGGTTTCCTTAACAGCTAATAATTTTAGGGAAGGTATCTAAAAGACTCTTGATTATACGGGTCTGAATCATAGAAACAAATTCTCAGCAAAATTTTTGGGTTAGAGGTAATAATTGCTCCTAAAGTCTTAGGAGCAATTTAGATCACCTACACAGTCATTCAGAGAGCAAAGAGGATGAGCATTTAGCTTTGACACAATCTAATATTTACAAGTCTGGTAAAGGAGGACAGAGCAGCAAGGGACACTGAGAATGAACAGCCAACAAAGTAGGAAGGCAGCCTGGAGGCTGTTGTGCTCCAGAAGCAAGTGGAAAGGTTTCTCAAAAGGGACGGAATGATCAACAGTATTAAATACTGTTCCAATCTAAAGTAGATGTGGAATTAATTAGATTAATGATGATATCATGGTCATTGGTGATTATGGCAAAAATTGCCTTTTATGAATTATTGGGGCCAAAATTGAGGCCAACTTGAGCAACGATTAGAATGTAAAACATTAGATATAATATATGTATAGAAGTTACTTTGGCTGGGAAAGTTATGACATAGTGAAAGTAGTCACTAAAATAAAAATAGTTTAAAGGAAGATTTCAGATTCTGTTGTCTTTTCAATATCAACATTGGTAACCTTGAGATATGTTTAAATTAGAATTGTCATTTTGAATGTTCACATCAAGATATACTGTAATTTGATTTATGAGAACTTCTTGAAGAAATTAAATGGATAACAAGCATGTAGTTTATCAGAAGTGATAGGTTTTGACATTTTAAATGAAGGGAAAATTATAGGCAGAGTGTAAAGTGTCATATGTTAATAAAAATTAGCAAATATTTTGTTTATTTGCAGTATATATTTTATAACAATAATAGTATAAGAAATACATTCATAAATTATTCAGACATATGAAAATAAGTTTAAGGTTAAAAAAATAGATTGGTTAGTAATGTGTTTTTGATTATATTATTTCAATATATATCATTTTTTTGTAAACACAGTATGTTGAAATCTGTATAACTAGAGGATAAAGGCTTCCTTTAGGAATATTTTTATCCACTTCCCTAAATATAATGCTGAAATGGATGTATATATTTTAATAAGTGCTATCCAATATCTTTTACTGAAATTGATTTTATTTCCTTTACCAAGAGAAAGGGTGATGACAGGATGTGTTGCAGACAAAGGCGATGTCAAAAAAAGACAGATGATCACTACCCAGAAAACAAGTGGACATTTTCTTGTCGACTCTTGTCTCTTCTGTCAGAAAAATTCCTCTGAGGTTTCAGGCTTTCAAAATACTTGACACAATATTTTAGAAATGGCTAACACTGATGCAGAACACAGTATAAAATATGAGATTTATTTTTATTTGTTTCCAATTTCTATATGTCACTATTAGCTTTGTTCACTCAAGATACAAAGATCATTGCTTCACCTGAGTGTTCCTCTAAATAATAGTTTTGCCTCAAAAGTCAAACATGTACCTTTCATTTGGTTCTCTGACTGAATATATCAAAGTTCTTGGTTCATGATAAAATAACTTATATTTATTTTCTCTGTTGTAAGAATTATTTTGGATTTTTAAATTTATCTGGTGATCACTCAATTTATCTCATAAAATGAACATGTTTTTTAAAAAATTGGTTAATTGTCTAAAGAAAGGTCTTTGCTACCTTGGTTTCTATCAAAACAATCAATTCTATTTAAAATATTTTTTGATATTTCATATTATTGATATTTTCTTGTTAAACATGTTTCTTTCTATGGTTAATTTGGAGACAAATCTTTGCCAGTTAATCTCCATTGTAGAAAAAAACAAGTTTTTTGCACTATAGGTAGGTGAATATTTGATTTTTTAATTAATCAGATTAATGAAAGCAAATACAGTTTATATTAGGGCACAGGGTGATAATTTGCTTACCCTGTAGCTTGTCCTTGGAACACTTAAATAAATGTAATCTTTGCGAATGTCAAAGGCTTATGCACAAGTCAACAAATTTTATCATCTACTTTTTAAAACTCTAAAGCACTTACCATTCTAAAGTATCATTCACATATCACTTGCCATCTGTATTTATTGTCTTTCCTACCAAATCATGAGCTCTTGATTGTCAAATGTGTTCTGATAGAAAAATTTTGATTCAAAGAGGGCATATTTGGCAGGGGCAAAGTCATTTCAGGGCTAAATTTTTATTTAAAAACCTGCAAAATGAATGTACTATAGCTAAATTATCTGGATAACATTGTTAACTAGAATAAAATATTTTAATTTGGTATTTCGAATCATCAAAAGAGACTGAGAAAATATATGGGTGTAATAAGACTAAAGTGGTGTTTATGGTTTAAAAAATGCGTCTGTTAGATCAGGAGGATAAAGTATAAAAATACTTGTATCAAGCTATGGATCAACATGTAAGGTCAAGTTATGGGTGACTGAATATCCTGACATCAATAATTTGGGGGCAGTAGAAATTCAGTACAATTTTGGTTGGGCTATATTTGTCTTGTAATATTATATTGGTTAATTTGCACAAGAATTATTGGAGTCAGAAAAACAGGTTAGAAGGAGGTGTTAATAATGCAGGCATGATATATTGAGGTTCAAAGTCAGCATGGATACATAAAGGTTTTATAGGTTTTGATAACCTTGCATTGAGTGGGGGAATTAAAAATGGAAAATATTGCATGGACAGCCAAAAGAGTTGAAGTTTTAATGCTAAGCAAATGCAAGAATGGAGGCGTCATTATACTATGGAATAACAAACAAGATCTTTCCTGACCAGAAAGTATGGAAATGACTTAATTTTGGATGAAAGGAAACTAAATAACCACTATCTGTTTAACAACTGACAAGTATCTGGAGTATCTTCTTAAAATTCTAGAACTGTGTTGGCTCTATGGAGGACAAACTATATAAAATGCATTTTTTAGAGTTAGAAATGATAGGGAAATTAAAATAGATTTAATTTTCGGTGAAGATTTATTGAGAGCCTATCTTATGCCAGAATACTGGCCGATCTGAAGATTATTGAATATATTCATTACCATAAGGTGCATCGAGTTGAGTAAGGGATATAAATAAAGGAAGAAAAAGTGTATAAAGGAGGTACAAGGACTATATTAGACAAGGTTACCAAGGGCTCTAAAGGACAACATCAGGGCAGAAGAAGGGCATCAAAGTTATCAACATTTGCTATCAGGAAGAAGCTAATTTATTTATTCAAAATATTTATTTTTTGGCTCTTATGTATCAGCATTGCACTACAGTAATATTTTATTTGATAGCTGTCTCTGACTAGATAGACTTTACACTGCGGTAGTTGCTCCACTTCCTTGTAAGTATTTGTTAGTGTTTTGGATTTGGGGCATTCTAATATGTGTATACTGGTATCTCATTATAGTTTTAATTTGCAGTTTCTACTGACTTATGCAATGTTGAACATGTTTCCGTATGCTTACTTGCCATCTGTATATCTCTAGTGAGTTGTTCTGTCACAACTCTTCACCTCTGCTGTTATGCGGAGAAATAAACCATAGACGATAAATAAGTTTATAAGTGTGTTTGGGTTCCAATAAAAGTTTACCTATGAACACTGAAATTTTAATTTCATATACTTTCTATGTGTCACTAAGCATGATCCCTCTTTTGATTTTTTTCCCATCATTTAAAAAAAAAAATGTAAAGAACTGTACAAAAAGAGAATTGGTCATGAGTCAGGGTGCTGACTTCTGGCCTTAATCATTTATCTAAACAACAACTGGAGGCAGAAAAAAAGAGTTAAAAAAACTAGTAGAGAAGATAGTTACTCCAACAAGTAGTTGCAATAGGTGGAAAAGTTAGAAGATTTTAAAAAGATAACTAGTTATTATTTTTGTTATGCTATTTTTAAACTATTTTTTACTATGTTATATCGTATGATAGGTCCATTACATACTTGATTGAGAAGTAGAATCAGCAGGATCTGCCATAGGTTTGGATATATAAGGAATAAGTTGGTAAAAGAAAGCAAGAAAAAATACAAAGGATTTTTGGAAAATTTAAAGAACAATCAAGTGTTAATTTAGATGATACTGTTTGTAAGATCCTAGGATATATTATTGAAAAAAAAAGTGGAGAGGAAGAATATGCATAAGAAATATAACAGTGAGTCTCAATATTTCATTATTTTTATGGGATTGTAAAGGATGGTGGAATTTTGTCATGTAGTAACAGAGGAAAGAACTGTAGGTAAAGACAATTACATGAATAAACATGAGAGAATATATAATGGGTGTGTATGTATGTGAATGTAAGTTAATCTTGTTCTTTCTCTCCTTTACATTTTGATTACAGCCCTTATTTATAATTAAGGATATAGGCTTCCTGAATGATTGAACATAAATTATGTTTATATTCAGTAGCATGAACAGGCATAATCCAGTAAATTATTAAGAGATTCAAGTAAATACAATTATTTTAATAAATTCTTATGAAGACCCTCTTACAATGTAGGCATGTTTCTCGGTATTAAGGTACAGATAAAAATTAAGTACATAGTCTTGATTTCAGAAAGTTCACAAACTATATATTAGAAGGTTGAAAACCTTAAAGTAAAAATGTGATAGCTACTAAATCAAAGATATGAATAAAATGCAATATAGCCAACAAAGAAGGAAAGAATAGTTCTGCTTTAACTTGGGCAGGGGAAGGAGGTAGAAAAGTTAACCTGTTGGCTTAATGATGATAAAATTTGTGGAACTGAGTTAATATTGAAAATCAATAAAATAAACTCAGTGTATAAAATGTCATTTCTGCATGATTCCAAATAAAAGATTTGGGGACATAAAAAGATTGACTGTCATCTAGTGCGGCAAAATATAGAAATCTGAAGATATTTAGTCACAAGTATTTTCTTCATTTAAATACAGTGTATCTCATTAGAGTTTATTAAAAGTTGGGGGACAAATTTATGTGTTATATATATATTTTTTCAAAGTTGTGAAGTATCTGAGAAATTGTTTAATAGCTTTTGTTCTAGCTAATCAAATTTCCCCAGTCCAAGCCAAGTTTTTACGGTATTTTCTAATCCTTATTACTCAATTTAGAGACACTGCATTCTCTCTTTGCATGGCTTTATATGTGTATTTAGCCATTAGATGACTTTGCTCAAGTAACAGTTTAATTTAATCTTGCTTGATCATTTGTTAGTAACTGTACCTTGATATATATTGAAGAAATTGAATGAAAAACTTAAAAAACCAAACCCATGTGTAATATAATGCTTTCCTCTTTCTCTCCCTCTTCCTCTCTCCAGAAACAAGTGAACAAACAAAAACAAAAAAACTAGTAGTTCACAGAAAACTAAATTTTCCAAAGCTTTTGTCTCAGCTATGCTCTGTAATTATGTTCACTACCTACAGTGGAAAGTCATTTTATGTTTAGGTCAATTAAATGTCATTAAAACTTTAATTTGATACCTCTATTTATAGAGTATTAGATGAACTTCTCCTGATTCTCTAACCCTTAAGTTAGCATTTTATTGAAGGAAAATTATTGCCTTTGAGGTAATTCTAACTCTTTCTTTCTGTTCATCACATAGGAGAAAAATGTGATGCTCCACATAATTATGCCAGCACATACTTCAAAACTTACACTATATTTCAGTGCTATAGCTTGTATAATTGCTTCCAATTTTAAATTGCTTAAGGTCAATTAAATGAACAATTATTATAATTTTATTATTTCAATTAACCTTTTATAAACTTTCAAATATCTAAATTTTCCTTTATAATGCCTGATGATACTAGGCCAATGTAAACTCATTCTAACTTAAGTTTTGGACAGAGTTTAAAAAAACATATTCATGAAAGAAAAAAAATATGTGCACACCTACTTCAGTGATAACTGGGATTAAAGTGCTATCATGTTATATTTCACAGATGTTTATTTTGTCTCTTTTACAAAAATTTATATCTTTACTTATTATAGTAATCCAAATAGGCAATTCCAATCTAAATGAAAATATGCATTGGCAGTTTAAGAAAATGAAGTCCATCCAAATTCTACTGCAATGTGAAGTAGCCGGATGAGTTCCTCAAACTATTTAAACCTTTGAGTTTAAGGTTCTTTCCAGTAACTTCCTGTGTGTGTGTGTGTGTGTGTGTGTGTGTGTGTGTGTGTGTGTGTGTAGGGAGCTGATACTGCTTCCTTAGTGTGTGGTAAGATTGGAACTGTATATATCAAATCATAATCTTTTGCTTCTTTTATAAATTTAAGACCTGATATTTGGCTCCCTTCCTGTGAATTTGTTGATGAAAGCAAATGCTCCTTTTTTCCCATGCTTTTTTTTTTTTTTTTTTTTTTTTGCGGTATGCGGGCTGCTCACTGCTGTGGCCTCTCCCGTTGTGGAGCACAGGCTCCGGACGCGCAGGCTCAGCGGCCATGGCTCACAGGCCCAGCCGCTCCGCAGCATGTGGGATCTTCCCAGACTGGGGCACGAACCCGTGTCCCCTGCATCGGCAGGCGGACTCTCAACCACTGCGCCACCAGGGAAGCTCTGTACATTTTAATATATGTCAATGTATGTCTATATTTGTCCATCTATAATAATACACCATGCAGGTAGCTGAAAATACATGTATTTTAATTGATCAAATTTTGTTGTAATCAAGAAAATATTTTGACGGAAGATTTTTAATAAAATTTTTAAAAATCCGTAACATTGTTCTTATATTGAAAAAGTAAAATAAAAATGATTTATTATCCATATTTACTTATTAAATTTGTCAAATAAGTAGAATTTAGAATTCATTTTATGTGACTTCAAACTTCAAGTTATAATTAAAAGTGAGATTTTTTATTTTTGTTCTTTTTTTTTTGAGTTTGATTACCTTCATTTCTTAAGGCCCTTAAAAACTCTGTTATTGCAAATGAGAGAAATGGTGCTATATATTGTATGGTACTATTTACTTCCTTTTTCAAAAAATGTGTATATAATACACTGACTAAAAACGTCTGCTTCTACAGTAGCTAATTAGAAAATGTTTTTGAATGAATCCATTTACTCTCTGCTTGCCATTTCCCTAAGGACAGAAGACATTTCTACACAGATAAAAGGAATGATTGTACCTGTTTCATTTGTCTGTTACAAATGAGTTACAACAGTCTTTATAGGCAGCTGATATAAACACATTTTTATACAGTTTATGTAAATGCTAACTTGTAAATTAAGTGATTGACCATTGCGGAATTTCTAACAATGTAGCTCATTTAATAAATATTGTATTACATTAAAAAGGCATATTTTACTTTACTTTTATCATTAACATAGCCTACTTAAACGTCATATCCAGGTATTTATAGTCTGTATAATATTAGAAACGTAATTCTCATTATATTCTAGCATTAAAATTATTCATATAGTCATTTCAAATATAAAGTTCTACTGTAATTGAAATCAACTTGGTGGTAAATCTCAAGCACACATCCTGAAATAAATATTCATATAACATATTTACAATCATACTCATAATATGATGCTGAAAATTATGAATTAGGAGAGTATATAATTACTTATTACATAATAATATATTTCTGACTCTTGTACCACTCAGGACATCCTGGTATCCTGGAAATATATGTTTACTTATTTATTAAATGTAAGTAAATAATTAAATTATTCCATATTATTTATATATCCAATATTATTTTAGTAAATGGTTATTTTTATACCATATCAAAATTAAATACAATGAAAAACACTATATATGCACCCAAATGCATATTAATATTACATATTCATTTTTAACATATTATGTAGTGATGATTCATTACCATTGGCTAAAAGTAGTGGGTTTCTTACAGGAACAAAATACAAGTCTTATGAGAAAACGTCTATCTCATATTACTTCAAAATTTTAAACCTCTAGGAAATGTAAATGTTTCCCACTACATTGTGATAACCCTCCTGTTCTGGTGAGGTCACCCACAAAGCCCCCTGGGGTCTCCGGGAAAAATAAGAGAGAAGTGATAAGATAAGGTCTTACCTCTTCCTTTGGGCTTAGTCTAGTTTCGTTTGCCTGTAGTGGGCTGTGTGCAGAAGCCTTGCACCTAATACATGGGATTAGCGTTCCCAGCGAAGATCCGTTGCGAGCAACATGACAATTGGCGCGCAGCCCTGTGGAGAAGCGCTGCCCAGGACACCTCAATTCAAGATGGCGACGTCAGGCCGTGGGCGCAGACGCTGCTCCCCACCTCAGCCTGTAGCTCCGGCAGCAGCACGCCTGCGCCCTGACCGGCGAGAACTCCGCCCCCTCCACCCTGACAGGAACCCTGAAAAGCAGCCCTGCCACTGGCCAGTCAGGGAGAGCAGTGCTCTAGAGCGGGAGCTCGCACCTCTCAATTACTTGATCAGAGAATAAAGCTTCCCTTTGCTTCTGAGCTGAACTCCATCATCTTCTATTGGCTCAAAAGACAGGACAGAAGGATGCTCATTTGGGACTGACTCAGGAGGGTCGATAACAGTGAGAAGTATGTTATTTTATAAATACTTGAAAGAAAGCCATCTGGTAAAAACAGAAGACAATGTTTATAATCCCCTCTTGCTAAATTCAGTATTTTATCCACAAATGTTTATGAGTAAAATTGTTGTATAAGTTTTCTATTGACAGCTCTGGCTGCTCAACTGCTTTATGCAATTCAAAGGACACCAAATGAAAAAGACTCTATATAATGATTTAAGCTGTGCTGGTCACTCTGTCTCTTCCACAAAGTGAGCCCTCTGGTAAGCATTTCACTTTAACTCTTAGGAGAAAATTGTATTGGAAGCAAAGAAACTCATGACTTTACAGCATACCCGTTCTAGGTTAGGGGGTAAAACAGTTGAATCCCTAATAGAATTCCAGCTCGCACTGTTTCCTTTTACTTAACACCAACCAGTGATTTTATATTACCTTGATATTTATACACCTACTGCAGCATCAGTGGTCAAGGCTGTTACAACAAATTCCATAAAGAAACAGTCAGTGGTTATTTCAAGGCAGTAAAGAAATGGGGAAAATGCCTGAAAGTCAAAATTTTTCTACAGTTTAACGTCTTAATGTCACCTTGACATCTACCTCAGCTACTCCTATCCCAAACCACACAAAGACCCTGGGCCTTGCAGTCTTTTCCCTCTTACATGTTTTTTCAGAATTTTTGTGTTTATTGTTGTTATCATATTGATTGTCTGGGTTGTTGTTCCTGGAATCCACGTTTACCTCTACTTTTTTTGTTTTTTTTAAGGTCCTCTGGGCTTTTTTTTAAACATCTTTATTGGAGTATAATTGCTTTACAATGGTGTGTTAGTTTCTGCTTTATAACAAAGTGAATCAGTTATACATATACATATGTTCCCATATCTCTTCCCTCTTGCATCTCCCTCCCTCCCACCCTCCTTATCCCACCCCTCTAGGTGGTCACAAAGCACCGAGCTGATCTCCCTGTGCTCTGCGGCTACTTCCCACTAGCTATCTATTTTACGTTTGGTAGTGTATATATGTCCATGCCACTCTCTCGCTTTGTCACAGTTTATCCTTCCCCCTCCCCACATCCTCAAGTCCATTCTCTAGTAGGTCTGTGTCTTTATGGTTTACCTTGGCTTGGTTAGAACTACTGAGCCACAAACCTATTCTAATTCATAACCTTATCAGATACTGTCTGGCAACACTACAGTGAGTTTTTTTTAGCATATCTAGTGTGTGATTCTGCTTGAATACCTGACACAGCAAATCCCTGTGCAGTATAAACCCAGTTGTTTGTTGACATTTCCAACTGCCAGCTTAGTAGGCAGCATTTTCAGGGCTGTTGATGCAATGACCATCCATGAATCTGCTCTTCGACCTCCAAAATTCTCTTCCATTTATTCATTTTTTGTTTCCGTTTTTGTTTGTTTGTTTCTAGGTTCGCACCTTGAAAAAAATCATTTTAGTAGAGTTTTGGGAGAGCATGATATAAATGAGTATGTTTAATCTTGTTCTTTTTAATCAAAAGTCAGCAGTACACTTTATGCATAGTGAGGGAGACAACGATTTTTCAGGAAGTATTATAAGGAGAAATTTATTTCACCTTAAAAAAGAATGCAAATGCATATCTTAAGGGCAGCAATAGAAATCCAACGTGCAATAAATATTTTCAAATTAAAAGCAACAGGAGAGCTTAAAAATGCTGTGGTACTTATTGAGGTGAGCATGCTTTTTATTGCTTCATCGAATGTTCACGCTTATTAATAGTTTTATCATGGAATTCTTCTGTTCTCATTTAGTTTGTGCTAGAATTGATTTCTCATTCAAGCAAGTACACAATATTCATTCACACCTTGTTATGAATCTGTCAAATTAATACCTATTAAATGGAGCACAAGTTGCTGGGTGGTGAGCGGTGGTTCAATAACAGACCGCAAGAAAAATTGAAATGGAGACACTTATTACTCACAAGTCCTGGAGGAAGTGGTCATAGGGCCACACAAGGCAGTGGAGGCAGGGTGTACTCAGACAGAGACACAGGAACTGAGATACATGCTTTTATTAGAGTTTGTCGGTGAAGTGCTTTGGAGTTCCTGGCTTAGGTCCAGAATGGAAGATTCAAAGCAAAGGAGTGGGGTTTTGATAATCCCCATTGAGGTCTTATATAATGATACATAAAGGGAAGGTGTTAGGAAGCCATGGAGATTGTCCATCACAACAGTGGCTGGGGAAGTCCTATCAGGGATTTACAGTTGCTTGTGACTCTGCGGGCTGGGCTGCTATCTATGGCATGTGCTTGCATGAGAGAGCTAGTGTCAGCTAAGGTCCGCCAGGCAGTTTGGCCAAACAAAATGGATGCCAAGGCAGCAATGCTGGTGAAGTGGCTTAGCTAAACTCTCTACACACTAGCTGGAAGAATCCGTAGGATGAGTACTGTTTCCCACTTACTTAGTCATTTCCTAATCAGAAATATTTAAATTATGTAATTCTTACAGAACTCTAATCCCAATTTTGACTGATAGTTTACTGAAATTGCATTATAATAGATGAAAGATTGATGTATCTACAAATACAGATATCTGGTTACGTCATTTTAAAAAGAATAATTTAAGTAAACGATCTTTTAGATAAATTTAAAACTGTTTTAAAGGAGCCATTTTCTAAAAGATAATATAATGCAATTAAACCATGTTTGAAGATAATTTCTAATATTTGAATTTCCTGCATTTCCTTCGATATTTTCAAGACATTTTAAGATTTATTCATAGTAGTTCGTTATTATTCTTTCCCTTTCATTTTTTTTTCTTAAATTAGGTCAATGGATGGAAGGAAGAAAGAAGACTTCCATCCCCATCACAAAAATGCAATTAAAATGGGGTCAGATGGAAAGTTAGTCAGAGATGTCCCAGTTTCTTGACTAAATAAATTGGTTCTTTATACAATAGCACAATTTTCCTTAGAGGATTCATCAACAAAGAAGGATAGCTCTCCTTTTTGAGATTTTCTATTTAATATTTGTAAGGTCATATTTTCTGTCAACACACAAGAGATCAAATAGTAATTATTTTGTCACTCAAAAAAGTGAAATTTCTAAAACTATTTGGCAAAACATATAGCCAGAGGGCTATCATAGCAAATTAAAGCTATTTCTATTCAAGTACAAGTACACCGATCATTCAGTGACAAATCTGCTTTATATCCAAATGAAGATACTCTTTTTAAAAAGTTTGTTACTTCATATATTTTTGCTTTCATTAAAGTGACTGAATCATTTTACTCTATCGTGAATTTTATATTTCAAAACTAATTCGTGAAAACTTTATTTAGACAAAGTAATGTTAAAATATTATTCTTAATAACCATGCAGACTTATTTAACTAATATTAAATATAAATACAATTCATTTAAATAATTACAATTATAAAAAATGAGTTCCTAGTAAAATAATGAATGCATTATCCATATAGATGAAGTTATTAAATTCAATCTAATTTAACGTCAACACTGAGACTCAAACTTTCTGAATTGATTGTCTGGTAGTATACTGTTATTTTTCCTGACAAAAGTTTACTTAACTGAATGCATAAGGAGCCCATCAGAGAAAAAGACCATTCTTTTTAGAGAATATCTTTGATAAAATTTGGCCTGATGTTTTGTCATAGCAAATTTGCAGACAAATGAGAGAAAATAAATAATTATAATTTCAAATAGTTGAATTTTAAGATGGTTTATTCTACAGAATTTTTGTAACAATAGCTGACAGACTCAGTCACCAGCACACGTTTCAACCATAGAATCTCCACTTTAATACTTGCATGTATTAGAATTCCAAAAAAATTTCCTCAAAATACAGTACTGATCCTTAAGGAAATATAAAACCGCTGCTTTATATTATGCCATCCTTAAATTCACTGATACCTCATGAAAATGTTAACTGTTTATCACTTTTGCATATGTTATTTTGATCTATATTTCTCTAAATGCTGTAGAAGCTATATATAACCAATTCATAATCACCTAATCAAAGTGTTGCATAGACATTTTAGTGGTCTGTCCATTTAAGTAAGCCATTTCACTAAATTACAAAAAAAAAAAAATCAGAGATTTCTATGAGTACAGAGGTAAATTTTGCCTAATTGCCTTTCTAAAACAGTTTATAAGGGATATGAGGAAACTAAAGTATGCAAAAACATCCTTTTTCATTGATCAAAATGTGTATCATCATTAACACATATGAGCACCTAAAGCTAAACACAGCCATTTTTAAACTACTTTGTAAAAAACTGTGTGACTAAAGATACTCTACTCTTGATATTAGTAACAGGAACAGACACTTGAAGAATAAAAATTATTTACAAACTTTTCTAATCCTTCTTCTTAAGTCTAAAATATTTATTTTTCATGTGTAACAACAGCATTATAACACTTTAACATTAAATAAACAGATTGAATATGATGTAAACAAGATTAATATCCCCCAAATAACCATTTATTGCTATCATATATTCAACTATCTACTGAAGAAAAATCCAAAAGTAACCTGTCATTGTCCTCCAGGAACTAGTTAACAAAACCATGCAATATTTCCTCTTGGATATGTTTGTACCTGAAAATCTGTCAAAAGTTTTTTTTTTCCTCTTACTTAAATGTATTAATTATCTTTAGAAAAAAAAGAACAAGTTTCTGCTTTCTCATGAACTGCCTGATACAGTCAAGGTTACGCTTCATTTTAATAATGAATCTCTGAGCACTGCTAGCATCCACAATTTGGTTAAGTAGATATCAAGGGATCTGGCATTCTTTGAATTAGTATATATGCTAAGTTCAGCTGCATTTTTTATTAACAACATTTACGTGGCCCTTCTTATGACCCAATATTTTTTGAACTACTTGCAAATATTGCTTATTTAATTCATTTGATCTTCCCAACAACTCTATGTGTAATAAGAGTAGAAATAATTCAATGAATTTCAGAAAATGAACAATATTTTAAAAAACCATAAACAAATGTAATTTCTGACTCTTACTTGGATCAACATCAACAAATTCTTTCAATAAATTCCAGAGAAGTAAGAATTTTAGGCTTAATAAGCCATAAAGTCTTTGTGGCAAATAAAATAAACCTGCCATTGTAGAGCTAATGCAGCCATAAACAATATGGAAATACATGGACATGGCTCCAATAAAACTTGTTTTTGAAAATGAAGCAACAGACTGGATTGACCCAGTGGGTAATAGTTTGGCACCCCTCACTTAGATGATAAGTACTGGATATGATTCAGGTCGTATGAATGGGAAACTGATAATACTTGGCACTAAACACTCCAAACCTTGTTCCCTACAGGCATGCTTGTCTTTAGGGAACTATAAAAGCAATCCATGCTCATTAAAGAAAAAATTATGGAAATGTGATAAAAGAGAAAGCAAAATCATATATGGTATCATAGCTGAATATAGTATTTGAGTCATTTCATTTTTGTAATATGTGAATCTAAAACAAACACTCTCTATTTGCAGGATATGAAAAAAAATCAAATAAATGAAAGTTCAGCTTGAAAAGAAGTGGTAGTTATATTAACATTAAATCATTTCCACAGATCGTACCTCTGATTATACACAATTATTTTGTCAGGATGTTTGCTGGGCTGAGACTAAGTTGCTGATGAAAGTAAAAAGATTACAAAAAATCTTTTTCTAATCTTGAATTTTAAAAATATAGTAACTCAAAACAATAACAGCAGGGCAGTAACACTGCTTTTACATATGAAAGAGGTCACATTTCATCTCCTTATTGATGAGTAATTTATAACATCTGGTGTATTTGGCTAGCAGAGAGGAATTGAACAGCATGGCCCTGGTAGAAAGAATTAAATACATCTGTATACTTATTATGCCAAGTAAATGGAGTAATTTACAGATTGGGAACAGTGCAAAGTGTTGTCATTCTGGGCAAGAGTAACATATATCATTTTATACAGAAATAGAACACTCTGTTCAGCTTGTTCCAGCCTTGGCTTTCAATTCCCAACATAAATCTTAACCCAGAAGAAGTCAATGATAGGATACAGCAGAGAGCATAACAGAGAGTTGACAATGCGGTGGTTAGTTAATTAACCTGGGTACTCAGAGACTATTTCATGTGAGAGAAGTTACAAAAAAACCCAAAACAAACAAACAACTGAATATGCAAACGTTTCCCATATTTGCAATGACTCTAGTCTTGAATATAATAGATAACTGGCAACTTGCATAAAGAAAAGAAATAAATTTATACATTCCCTAAATATGGAACTTCACTTGTGAATACTTTGGGTCAGATTTTTAAAATAGTTATATAATCCAATTTATTTGTGGAAAAAAAAGATTGTTCATTTGACTCAATAACTTGTGTATAACAAAGTAATAAATTCCCCTAGCTTTCATAAAACTTTGTTAACACAATTACAAAGACACTCTCAGATTGGTTTATAATTAATTGTTTGCATGTCTATGTCCCTTGGAAGAACTTGAGCTAATTGAAGGTACAAATTATATCTGTTTGTATTTGTATACTTAATACCATAGTTGGCATGCATCCAGTATTCAATAAGTAATTGTTAAATTACTTCATCTGAATATAACTTTTTGTTGTTGTTGTTTTGGGGTTGGTAAAATGGGATATATGGAAATCACCCTTTTCCTTCCCTTTCTGATTTCAAGTTAGTTTTAAAAGTTTACCAGTCTTGGGATTTTTTGGTTTAAAGTGGCAACTGGGTAGCACTTTCAATTGTGACATTTTCTGTGAAACCAAAGGAAGTGATCATAACTCATAAATCCTAGACATTCAGATATATAAATTATGAAATTTCCAGACCAAGAAATAATTCCCACTATCCATATGATAAATAATATAAAATAAAAATATTTCTATTTAGGCTTTCTCTCAAGGCTAAAATAGTGTTTTATTTTAAAACATTAAATTCATCTGAAAAAAAAAAAAAGGTATTCCAAAAGTCAGAGACCCAGTATTGTAGGTTTGGGTAAATGGTTCACTGAAATAGATGCATGAACCACAAAATACAGTTCACTTGTTACAATATTGTAATATATTAGAGATGATTGGTGCTGAGTTTAATGTACATTCTATTAAATAAAGGAGCTCATATATTTCTTGTTAATATCATAAAAATCAGGACTGTCTTAAGTTTAAACATGTATAGGATAAGTGAGAAAATGACTTTTTATCCACTGGATGGGTCCTCAGATAATCATATTTGGTGGTGGCATCATTCAGAAAACACCACCAGCAGAGGACCTGACTACACATTTTTCCAAGGAAAATATACAAATGACCAACAGGTTCATGAAAATTTGCTCAACATCACTAATCATCATGAAAATGCAAATCAAAACCACAATGAGCTCTCATTTCACATCATACCTATTAGAATGGCTCTTATCAAAAAGACAAGTTGTACCAAGTGTTGGCAAGGATATAGAGAAAAGGAAAAATGTGTGCACTGTTGGTGATAATGTAAATTGGTGCATCCACAATGAAAAATAGTATAGAAGTTCCTCAAAAAATTATTCAGCCGTATAAAGAAGAAAATCCTGCCATTTGCAACAACATGAATAAACCTTGAGGGCATTAGACAAAGTATTATAAATCAGAAAGAGGAAGACAAACAGTGTGTGATCTGTCTTTTATGGGGAAACCTAAGAATAGCCAAACTCATAGAAACAGAGTAGATGACTGGTTGTCAGGGACTTCCAGTCAGGGACTGGAAGATGGGGGGAAATATTGGTCAAAGAATACAGACTTCCAGTTATAAGTTTTAGGGTCTAATGAATAGCGCAGTGACTATAGTTAATAATACTTTATTACATACTTGAAAGTTGCTAAGAGTAAATCTTAAATGTTCTTACCACACACACACAAAAGGTAATTATGTGAAGTGATTGATGTTTCAGCTAACATGGTTGTGGTAATCATTTCACAATATATATTTGTATCACGTCGCCTTAAACTTATACAATGTTATATGCAAATTACATATCAGTTAAGCTGGGGGGGAAATTCACCAGAAAAATGGGATACAGAGGAAATTCATAATGTCATGAAATAATTTCAGTAATTTTATTACCTTTAAGTTGGATGGTTATCTAATAGGCTTAGTTGGTTCACAATAAAGGCAGACAAAGTATATAAGTGAATAAGTTATATAAACTCACTATGTGTGCTAGAAAAGCTTTTGGCAGAAATTAAAAAAATTTTTTTTTGAATAACAGCAAGCAAAACAATTTCGTGCCCATTTTATGACCCTTTCTGAAAATATTTTCGCAGGCAATATAAAGGTATGAAATGAGCATGGACCATAATTAATGGACCAGAGTGTGATTCTGCTTTCCACTACTTGCTATGTTTATGAACTTGGACGTATTATATTATTTAATATCTCTGAGCCTATGATTCCTAATATATGAAAAATGAAAAAAAAACATTTGCTTTGTTATGTTGCAATATTTAGGAAATGTATAAAAAAAAACCATGTACAGGCTTATTAAAATGGTAGCCACTATTAGTTTTAAAATATTTTACTGATATCTTCAAAAATAGAAAGTAGATATCATCAAAATCAAACAGGTTGGTTGTTACAATGCAAGTTATGACTCAAAAAATCCTGAAAATACTCTGGCACTAGAGGAAAATGAAGGTCACTGGTACAGAAAAACATAAAAATATGTGAGATAAGCTGCTAAAATAATAGTGAATATCAGGTACTGATGACTAACTGATAAAGGAAAGAGAGAGTGGAGTGCAGAGATTTTGTGAACCTGAGGTAGAGGACCAGTAGATGGAAATATACACTCAAATCTAACTCATAGTTACAACAATTAAGGAAAAATGGTATAAATGCATAATTACATTTGAGATATTATGCAAGGGTAGAATTTATTGGAATCAAGGCATAAGGAATAGGATTATCCCAATATAATGAGCTCCCTGATAAAGGGATTTTCTTAAGGAAAAAGGGTAAGATATATGCAAAGCATAAGTCAACTAAATGAGTTATTAAGTGGGCTATTTCAGTGTTGGGCCAGATCCAATATATATCTCTATCTATCTCTATCTCTATCCATTGAGAAAAACAATAGGTACATTTTGATGCCAAGTTTAGAACTATTCAATAGAATAAAACAATTGAAAAATTTAAGCATATTAAATACCATCTCAACCATTCATTTTCTATGCATTAGTTTTCACTATCTTAAGATAATCGTAATCTAAATTGATTGAGACTTTTATTTGTATCAACTAAAATAAATAAAACTCAGTTTTGTCTACATCAACGTTGATAGGTTAAAAGTACAAATATGATAGTTCTGCATGCTTAAAATATGAAGGGTGGATTTTTGTTTCTGTTAGTCCAGAGAAAAGAACTGCTAGTGGCTTTTCTACCATAGTTTCAGACGGCCATTGAACATCCTCTATCACTTAACTTATTCCCATTGCTCCTGTCCTAGTTCTGTCATTGACTTGAAAGACTTTTCATACAAATGACACTAATGCTCCTTCACACTGAGTGCTGGCAGATCACACAGGAATTTTGTCTGGAAAGTTTTTTACAAATCAACAAAACTTTTGATTTGTTTTATACGAGAATTGCAAGTGGGTTCACTATGAGTTATCCTTAAAGTCTGAGAGGAATAAGTCAAATTAATCACAGCTGGAATAAAAAATTAATATAAAAAATAGAAATGTATTTTGAATCATATTTTCCTCATTTCATAACTTTATGTCTTAATGTATATATGTTTTGCAATATAAGTTTTGAAATATTTATTTAAATTAATCAATATTTATATAGTGCTTTTAAGTGAATAAACCACACACACACTCACATACACAATGATATATGCATCTGGTAACAGAAAGGAGTATAAACGATTATAAAATAACAGACTCCCATTACATACAAATATACTGTTTCCTCAGAGGCAAGAATGTTAATGATTCTTTTTTATCTTTTAATTTATTATTATTATTTTTTTTTTACATCTTTATTGGAGTATAATTGCTTTACAATGGTGTGTTAGTTTCTGCTTTATAACAAAGTGAATCAATTATACATATACATATGTTCCCATATCTCTTCCCTCTTGCATCTCCCTCCCTCCAACCCTCCCTATCCCACCCTTCCAGGCGGTCACAAAGCACCGAGCTGATCTCCCTGTGCTATTCGGCTGCTTCCCACTAGCTATCTACCTTACGTTTGGTAGTGTATATATGTCCATGCCTCTCTCTCGCTTTGTCACAGCTAACCCTTCCCCCTCCCCATGTCCTCAAGACCATTCTCTAGTAGGTCTGTGTCTTTATTCCTGTCTTGCCCCTAGGTTCTTCATGACATTTTTTTTTTCTTAAATTCCATATATATGTGTTAGCATACGGTATTTGTCTTTCTCTTTCTGACTTACTTCACTCTGGATGACAGACTCTAGGTCTATCCACCTCATTACAAATAGCTCAATTTCGTTTCTTTTTATGGCTGAGTAATATTCCATTGTATATATGTGCCACATCTTCTTTATCCATTCATCCGATGATTGACACTTAGATTGTTTCCATCTCCGGGCTATTGTAAATAGAGCTGTAATGAACATTTTGGTACATGACTCTTTTTGAATTATGGTTTTCTCAGGGTATATGCCCAGTGGGATTGCTGGGTCATATGGTAGTTCTATTTCTAGATTTTTAGGGAACCTCCATACTGTTCTCCACAGTGACTGTATCATTTTACATTCCCGCCAACAGTGCAAGAGGGTTCCCTTTTCTCCACACCCTCTCCAGCATTTATTGTTTCTAGATTTTTTGATGATGGCCATTCTGACTGGTGTGAAATGATATCTCATTGTAGTTTTGATTTGCATTTCTCTAATGATTAGTGATGTTGAGCATTCTTTCATGTGTTTGTTGGCAGACTGTATATCTTCTTTAGAGAAATATCTATTTAGGTCTTCTGCCCATTTTTGGATTGGGTTGTTTGTTTTTTTGTTATTGAGCTGCATGAACTGCTTATAAATTTTGGATATTAATCCTTTGTCAGTTGCTTCGTTTGCAAATATTTTCTCCCATTCTGAGGGTTGTCTTTTGGTCTTGTTTATGGTTTCCTTTGCTGTGCAAAAGCTTTGAAGTTTCATTAGGTCCCATTTGTTTATTTTTGTTTTTATTTCCATTTCTCTAGGAGGTGGATCAAAAAGGATCTTGCTGTGATTTATGTCATAGAGTGTTCTGCCTATGTTTTCCTCTAACAGTTTGATAGTTTCTGGCCTTACATTTAGGTCTTTAATCCATTTTGAACTTATTTTTTTTTGTATGGTGTTAGGGACTGATCTAATCTCATACTTTTACATGTACCTGACCAGTTTTCCCAGCACCACTTATTGAAGGGGCTGTCTTTTCTCCACTGTACATTCTTGCCTCCTTTATCAAAGATAAGGTGACCATATGTTCATGGGTTTATCTCTGGGCTTTCTATCCTGTCCCATTGATCTATCTTTCTGTTTTTGTGCCAGTACCATACTGTCTTGTTTACTGTAGCATTGTAGTATAGTCTGAAGTCAGGGAACCTGATTCCTCCAGCTCCATTTTTCGTTCTCAAGATTGCTTTGGCTATTCGGGATCTTTTGTGTTTCCATACAGATTGTGAAATTTTTTGTTCTAGTTTTGTGAAAAATGCCAGTGGTAGTTTGATAGGGATTGCATTGAACCTGTAGATTGCTTTGGGTAGTAGAGCCATTTTCACAATGCTGATTCTTCCAATCCAAGAATATGGTATATCTCTCCATCTATTTGTATCATCTTTAGTTTATTTCATCAGTGTCTTATACTTTTCTGCATACAGGTCTTTTGTCTCCTTAGGTAGGTTTATTCCTAGATATTTTATTCTTTTTGTTGCAATGGTAAATGGGAGTGTTTTCTTGATTTCACTTCCAGAATTTTCATCATTAGTGTATAGGAATGCCAGAGATTTCTGTGCATTAATTTTGTATCCTGCTACTTTACCAAATTCATTGATTAGCTCTAGTAGTTTTCTGGTAGCATCTTTAGGATTCTCTATGTATAGTATTATGTCATCTGCAAACAGTGACAACTTTACTTCTTTCCGATTTGGATTCCTTTTATTTGCTATTCTTCTCTGATTGCTGTGGCTAAAACTTTCAAAACTATGTTGAATAAGAGTGGTGAGAGTGGGCAACCTTGTCTTGTTTCCTGATCTTAGTGGAAATGCTTTCAGTTTTTCACCATTGAGGACAATGTTGGCTGTGGGTTTGTCATATATGGCCTTTATTATGTTGAGGAAAGTTCCCTCTATGCCTACTTTCTGCAGGGTTTTTTTCATAAATGGGTGTTGAATTTTGTCAAAAGCTTTCTCTGCATCTATTGAGATGATCATATGGTTTTTCTCCTTCAATTTGTTAATATGGTGTATCACGTGGATTGATTTGTGTATATTGAAGAATCTTTGCGTTCCTGGAATAAACCCCACTTGATCATGGTGTATGATCCATTTAATGTGCTATTGGATTCTGTTTGCTAGTATTTTGTTGAGGATTTTTGCATCTATGTTCATCAGTGATATTGGCCTGTAGTTTGCTTTCTTTATGACATCCTTGTCTGGTTTTGGTATCAGGGTGATGGTGGCCTCGTAGAATGAGTTTGGGAGTGTTCCTCCCTCTGATATATTTGGAAGAGTTTGAGAAGGATAGGTGTTAGCTCTTCTCTAAATGTTTGATAGAATTCGCCTGTGAAGCCATCAGGTCCTGGACTTTTGTTTGTTCGAAGATTTTTAATCACAGTTTCAATTTCAGTGCTTGTGATTGGTCTGTTCATATTTTCTATTTCTTCCTGATTCAGTCTTGGCATGTTGTGCATTTCTAGGAATTTGTCCATTTCTTCCAGGTTGTCCATTTTATTGGCATAGAGTTGCTTGCAGTAATCTCTCACGATCTTTTGTATTTCTGCAGTGTCAGTTGTTACTTCTCCTTTTTCATTTCTAATTCTATTGATTTGAGTCTTCTCCCTTCTTTTCTTGATGAGTCTGGCTAATGGTTTATCAATTTTGTTTATCTTCTCAAAGAACCAGCTTTTAGTTTTATTGATCTTTGCTATCATTTCCTTCATTTCTTTTTCATTTATTTCTGATCTGATTTTTGTGTATTTCTTTCCTTCTGCTAACTTTGGGGTTTTTTTGTTCTCCTTTCTCTAATTGCTTTAGGTGCAAGGTTAGGTTGTTTATTCGAGATGTTTCCTGTTTCTGAAGGTGGGCTTGTATTGCTATAAACTTCCCTCTTAGAACTGCTTTTGCTGCATCCCCTGGGTTTTGGGTCGTCGTGTCTCCATTGTCATTTGTTTCTAGGTATTTTTTGATCTCCTCTTGGATTCCTACAGTGATCACTTCGTTATTAAGTAGTGTATTTTTTAGCCTCCATGTGTTTGTATTTTTTACAGATCTTTTCCTGTAATTGATATCTAGTCTCATAGTGTTGTGGTCAGCAAAGATACTTGATACAATTTCAATTTTCTTAAATTTACCAAGGCTTGATTTGTGACCCAAGGTATGATCTATCATGGAGAATGTTCCGTCAGCACTTGAGAAAAATGTGTTTTCTGTTGTTTTGGCTGGAATGTCCTATAAATATCAATTACCTCCATCTTGTTTAATGTGTAATTTAAAGCTTGTGTTTCCTTATTTATTTTCATTTTGGATGATCTATCCATTGGTAAAAGTGGGGTGTTAAAGTCCCCTACTATGAATGTGTTACTGTCGATTTCCCCTTTTATGGCTGTTAGTATTTGCCTTATGTATTGAGGTGCTCCTATGTTGGGTGCATAAGTATTTACAATTGTTATATCTTCTTCTTGAATCAATCCCTTGATCATTATGTAATGTCCTTCTTTGTCTCTTCTAATACTCTTTATTTTAAATTCTATTTTGTCTGATATGAGAATTGCTACTCCAGCTTTCTTTTGGTTTCCATTTGCATGAAATATCTTTTTCCATCCCCTTACTTTCAGTCTGTATGTGTCTCTAGGTCTGAAGTGGGTCTCTTGTAGACAGCAAATATATGGGTCTTGTTTTTGTATCCATTCAGCCAATCTGTGTCTTCTGGTGGGAGCATTTAGTCCATTTCCATTTAAGGTAATTATCGATATGTATGTTCCTATTCCCATTTTGTTAATTGTTTTGGGTTGGTTATTGTAGGTCTTTTCCTTCTCTTGTGTTTCTTGCCTAGAGAAGTTCCTTTAGCAGTTGTTGTAAAGCTGGTTTGGTGGTGCTGAACTGTCTCAGCTTTTGCTTGTCTGTAAAGGTTTTAATTTCTCCATCAAATCTGAATGAGATCCTTGCTGGGTAGAGTAATCTTGGTTGCAGGTTTTTCTCCTTCATCGCTTTAAATATGTCCTGCCACTCCCTTCTGGCTTGCAGAGTTTCTGCTGAAAAATCAGCAGTTAACCTTATGGGGTTGTTATTTGTTGTTTTTCCCTTGCTGCTTGCTGCTGTTTTCTTCGTATTTAATTTTTGACCGTTTGATTAATATGTGTCTTGGCGTATTTCTCCTTGGATTTATCCTGTATGGGACTCTCTGTGCTTCCTGGACTTGATTAACTATTTCCTTTCCCATATTAGGGAAGTTTTCAACTATAATCTCTTCAAATATTTTCTCAGTCCCTTTCTTTTTCTCTTCTTCTTCTGAAACTCCTATAATTCTAATGTTGGTGCATTTATTGTTGTCCCAGAGGTCTCTGAGACTGTCCTCTGTTTTTTTCATTGGTCTTTCTTTATTCTGCTGTGCAGTAGTTATTTCCACTATTTTATCTTCCAGGTCACTTATCCGTTCTTCTGCGTCAGTTATTCTGCTATTGATCCCATCTAGAGTATTTTTAATGTCATTTATTGTGTTGTTCATCATTGTTTGTTTCATTTTTAGTTGTTCTAGGCCCTTGTTAAATGTTTCTTGCATTTTGTCTATTCTTTTTCCAAGATTTTGGATCATCTTTACTATCATTATTCTGAATTCTTTTTCAGGTAGACTGCCTATTTCCTCTTCATTTGTTATGTCTGGTGGGTTTTTATCTTGTTCCTTCATCTGATGTGTGTTTTTCTGTCTTCTCATTTTGCTTGTCTTACTGTGTTTGGGGTCTCCTTTTTGCAGGCTGCAAGTTCGTAGTTCCCGTTGTTTTTGGTGTCTGTCCCCAGTGGCTAAGCTTGGTTCAGTGGGTTGTGTAGGCTTCCTGGTGGAGGGGACTAGTGCCTGTGTTGTGGTGGATGAGGCTGGATCTTGTCTTTCTGGTGGGCAGGTCCACGTCTGGTGGTGTGTTTTGGGGTGTCTGTGTACTTATTATGATTTTAGGCAGCCTTTCTGCTAATGGGTGGGGTTGTGTTCCTGTCTTGCTAGTTGTTTGGCATAGGATGTCCAGCACTGTAGCTTGTTGGTCGTTGAGTGAAGCTCGGTACTGGTGTTGAGATGGAGATCTCTGGAAGATTTTTGCCATTTGATATTATGTGGAGCTGGGAGGTCTCTTGTGGACCAGTGTCCTGAAGTTGGCTGTCGCACCTCAGAGGCATAGCACTGACTCCTGGCTGCAGCACCAAGAGCCTTTCATCCACACGGCTCAGAATAAAAGGGAGATAAATTAGAAAGAAATAATTAGTAGAAGTAGAAAGAAAGAAAGAAACAAAGAAAGAAAGAAAGTAGGGAGGGTGGGAGGGAGCGAGGGAGGGAGGAAGGAAGTAAGGAGGGAAGGAAAAAAAGAAAGAAAGAAGCTAAAGTGAAATAAAATAAAGATAAAATATAATAAAGTTAATAAATAAAGAAATAATTTTTAAGAGAAAAAAGAAAAAAAAAAACGGACGGATAGAACCCTAGGACAAATGCTGGAAGCAAAGCTATACAGACAAAATCTCACACAGAAGCATACACATACACACTCACAAAAAGAGGAAAAGGGGAAAAAATCATAAATCTTCCTCTCAGAGTCCACCTCCTTCATTTGGGATGATTCATTGTCTGTTCATGTATTCCACAGATGCAGGGTACATCAAGTTGATTGTGGACCTTTAATCCGCTGCTTCTGAGGCTGCTGGGAGAGATTTCCCTTTCTCTTCTTTGTTCTCACAGCTCCCAGGGGCTCAGCTTTGGATTTGGCCCCACCTGTGCGTGTAGGTCGGCCGGAGGGCGTCTGTTCTTCGCTCAGACAGAACAGGGTTAAAGGAGCTGCTTATTCGGGAGCTCTGGCTCACTCAGGCCGGAGGGGAGGGAGGGGCATGGAGTGTGGGGCGGGCCTGCGACGGCAGAGGCCGGCGTGACGTTGCACCAGCCTGAGGCGCGCCGAGCGTTCTTCTGGGGGAGTTGTCCCTGGATCCCGTGACCCTGGCAGTGGCGGACTGCACAGGCTCCCCTGAAGCGGGGTGTGGATAGTGACCTGTGCTTACACACAGGCTTCTTGGTGGCGGCAGCAGCAGCCTTAGCGTCCCATGCCCGGCTTTGGGGTCCGCGCTTTTAGCCGCGGCTCACGCCTGTCTCTGGAGCTCCTTTAAGCAGCGCTCTTAATCCCCTCTACTCGCGCACCAGGAAACAAAGAGGGAAGAAAAAGTCTCTTGCCTCTTCCGCTGGTTCAGACCTTTCTCCGGACTCCCTCCCGGCTAGCCGCGGCACACCAACCCCCTGCAGGCTGTGTTCACGCCGCCAAACCCAGTCCTCTCCCTGCGCTCCGACCGAAACCCGAGCCTCAGCTCGCAGCCCCGCCCGCCCCGGCAGGTGAGCAGACAAGCCTCTTGGCCTCGTGAGTGCTGGTCGGCACCGATTCTCTGTGCGGGAATCTCTCCACTTTGCCCTCCGCACCCCTGTTGCTGGGCTCTCCTCCGCGACTTCGAAGCTTCCCCCTCCGCCACCCGCAGTCTCCACCCGCGAAGGGGCTTCCTAGCGTGTGGGAACCTTTCCTCCTTCACGGCTCCCTCCCACTGGTGCATGTTTTTTCTTTTTTTCTTTTGCCCTACCCAGGTATGTGGGGAGTTTCTTGCCTTTTGTGAGGTCTGAGGTCTTCTAACAGCCTTCAGTAGGTGTTCTGTAAGAGTTGTTCAACGTGTAGATGTATTTCTGGTGTATCTGTGGGGAGGAAGGTGATCTCCGCGTCTTACTCTTCCGCCATCTTCCCCAGCAATCTTCCTTTTTTATCGTTTTAGAAGTAATAGTATAAGCATACCCAAGAATGAATTTCAATGTTATATTCCTATTTTCAATTGAAAGAAAGTATCCATAATATCTTAAGCTATGTACTTTTTATTTTAAAAATTATTAATTCTAACTCGTGTAGATTTGATTTATTGGGATGTCAACCGTTAGGTTCACATCGAACTCATTAAAAGATGACAACGAACTCATTAAAAAGATGTCCTGCTAGGCCTTTAGTTAACAGCCCATTGTGATTTAAGCATGGGGGTGTTGTCTCCATTCAAATAGTATTTAAGCCCTTTTTTTTTTCCTCTGTAAAAATTGGAAAAATACTATGTAAATCAAAGGGTTTGTGAAAATCTTTGAAAACGATGTCTGATCCAGCCTTAGTTAACTCCCAAATACTGATTTTAAGGCACATTCTCAAGAAGCTAAGGGCCAAGCAGATTATATTAAAACCCTATGAGTCACCATTACACAGATTATGTCTTGAACTAACAGTCTTTTTAACTCTACTATCCAGAGGAAAACATTCGAAATTGGCTTCTATAGAAGTTCCAATCACCCTGGCCATCCACAAGCATCTCCATTAAAAATTCACCCACAAATTGGTTATTTTCACCGTAACATCAACCACATATTTGGATCAGCTGTTCTTCTGCTTATTGCCCTCTTTATTGGTGACTATTTCTCCTGTTCACTTCATCAATTCATTCATAGTCCCGCTATAAATCTTCTCATCAAATAAATCAAATTATCTATAATAATATACTTTGAAATATTTCACTCTTTTTACACTATTTCTTTCAGATCACTTTATCAGTTTACTGATATCAGGTCACTTTTTCAGGCTACTTTATCAAATTGTACTACTAGATCTCACGAGAATTGTAACATACATTATTCGTTGATTCCAACACTTTTCTTCAAAATTAGCATTATCCTGATTTTTCTCTATGTCCAGACTAAAATCAGTGACTTATAACAACAGTTATTTAGCTGCAATTATATGAACTCACTTGCCTCCCTTTTCCTCAGTCACCAGTGAATCTCAACCTTTAGATAAACCCTATAATTCTATAATTTACTTTGTCTAGAAAGTAAACATTAAAAGAAAATATTACAGAAAGCAATCTAACATGTTATAATTTAAATTTGTAACTTCAGACTTCAATTTGGACTTTTTCTTTTCTTAAAACACCATTTTTTCTGTAAAAGTTGGTGAGAAACAATTTTCCATGAATGTTTTCCCATCTATTCCAGGTCCAGGATTTTGGTGTAAAAAGCACTGGCAGAGTTGGTTAAAGATTGATTGTATAGCAACTGTGTCCTGGAAGCTAGAGATTGAGTATTGCTTGGAAATAATTTATAGACATGTTCCCAGGAACCTGGTATTTGCAATCCAGTGAGATGAAGCTGGAGACCTTCCTCTCTTCCCCCTTGGAGATTTATTTACATTCCAAAGTAAAGGTACTAATATTCATAACTTTTCCCATTGTATGCTGTGGACAGGTGGAAACACACATACAAACCCACACACTTCACACCTAACCTTTAAACTAATACCAGGTTCCCAACTCTTGAGTCTGTTTCCAAGTACCAAATAACTGATGCTAAATAGAATAGCAGTGATGCTCCAGCTGGAATCATGATTCACTTGAAGTCTTTTAAATAGTAAGAGAATTAGAGGATCTTACACAATCATTGGAAGTATGAGTAAAAGGTTTCTAGGTGTTCAGAAAGTGCCTAAATTGTTTGGAACCCACAGACAGTGCCTAACCTATCGGCAGTAGTGAAACAAATGACTCACAGGAACTGAACCAGAAACTACATGTATTATCTTGCTTAGTGCCTATGCATCTTCCCACAACTGCACCTGGAAAATAATATCTTCTTTCTTTGAAATTAATTAACTCTTTATTTCTATTGAATTATAATTGACATGCAATATTATATTAGTTTCAGGCGTACAACATAGTGATTTGATACAGTATAAAATGTATCAAATATGTATTATAAAATGAACAGTTAAGTCTTTTTACCATCTGTCACATGCAGAGTTATTACAATATTATTGACTATATTCCCTATCTCTGAGACTTTTTTTTTTTTTTTTGCTGTACACGGGCCTGTCACTGTTGTGGCCTCTCCCGTTGCGGAGCACAGGCTCCGGACACGCAGGCTTAGCAGCCATGGCTTATGGGCCCAGCCACTCCGCGGCATGTGGGATCTTCCCGGACCGGGGCACGAACCCGTGTCCCCTGCATCGGCAGGCGGACTCTCAACCACTGCGCCACCAGGGAAGCCCTCTGAGACTTATTTTATAGCTGGAAGTTTGTAGGTCTTAGTCCCTTAGTACCTTTTTCACTCTTTCCCTGAATCTCCTGCGCTCAGGCGACCACAAATTTCTTCTCTGTATGAGCCTGTTTCTGTTTTTTGTTTGTTACTTTTCTGTTTCTTAGATTCCACATATAAGCGAAATCACACAGTATCTGTCTTTCTCTGTCTGACTTATCTTACATAGGATAGTACTCTCTAGGTCCATTTAATGCTGCTGCAAATGGCAAGATTTTGGTTTTTTGTGGCTGAGTAATATTCCATTATATGTAGATACCACATCGTTTTTAGCCATTCACCTGTTGATGGACACTTGGGTTGCTTATATATCTTGGCTACTGTAAAATTTGCTGCAATGAACATAGGGGTCCATATATCTTTTCAAATTAGTGTTTTGGTTTCCTTCATATGAATGCCCAGAAGTGGAATTGCTGGGTCATATGGGTCATAAAATCTCCATACTGTTTTCCATAGTGGCTGCACCAATTTACATTCCCACCAACAGTGCACTAGGGTTCCCTTTTCTCAACATCCTCACCAACTCTTGTTTTTTGATAATAGCCATTCTGATAGGTGTGAGATGTTTTCTCATTGCAGTTTTGATTTTCATTTTCCTGATGGTTGGTGATGTTGAGCATCTTTTTATGTACTTCTCGGCCATCTGTATGTCTTTGGGAAAATGTCTATTCAGGCCATCTGCCCATTTATAATCGGGTTGTTAGTTTTTTGGTATTCAGTTGTTTAAGATTTTAATATATTTTCAATATCAACCCCTTATCAGATATGTTATTTGCAAGTATCTTCTCCCATTCAGCAGGTTGTCTTTTCATTCTGTCGATGGTTTCCTTCCTTGTGCAAAGTTTTCTGGATTTTGGATATGTCTCTCCAGGCAAGGGTAACAAAAGAAAAAATAAATAAGTATCTTCTCTCCCGTCTTTCAAATTTTGCCCAACATTTATCTAACCTGAAACCCTGCTTTCAGGGATTCTGGACAATATAGTTCTCAGCCATCTCTTCTGTGGTGCAGGGGCATATATAAGATGAACAGAAACAATCCAGCACACATGAATTTTTTTGACAAACAAATTTCTGCTAATGTTGCTGCCTGTTTGATTTCTTGTGCACTCAGCATTCTTTTATTTTCTCTCTCCTTCCCTCACTCTGTCCCCTCTCCTCTCTTTTGTCAAAGTATTGAGGAGTCAATATATCCAATTCCCAATGTTGTGCACAAAATATGGTTGAGTTTAAATCTCAAGATGTGCCATTTCCCTTTAGAAGTGTGGTCTGCTTGCCTTTTTCCATGAAATGCAACAATTGGACCCTCTCTCTCTACTTCTTTAACATGCTATGTAGTTCTCAATGCCTTTAATAGACTTCTTATATATTATTGCTTGCAGATTAAAATGTCTTTTAGTTTCTTCAAAAACATAGCCTATATCATTGTATTTTATTCTTGTCAGTTGGGGGGAGTTGTTGATTCCTATGAAGATTGGGGAAATGCAAAATTTTAGTAAGCCTGTCAGAATTCTGCTTTTATCCCTTTGTTCAATGATAATTGCTAATCTTCTGAATACTGCTCCAGCCCAAAATAGAATTTCAATGGGAATTTTGCTTATATCTTGAACTCCGATATAAACTTTTTCCTAAATACTCGATTTGCTCCTCCTTAATGTTTATATTATTTCTGAAATATGTCTTATTATTTCAGGGTCCTATATAATTTTCATTAACTTTTCACTAGCAAATTTTCATGTCCTTAGGTCTCACTGAAGATATAACCTTGGATCTTCTTGTGGTAATACACTTTGGGAAACTTTATGTCTGCTGTACACTGTATTTATTTCTTTATTTATTTATTTATAGTTGATTTACAATGTTGTGTTAATTTCTACTGTATAGCAAAGTAATTCAGGTACACATATATATTCTTTTTTTAAAAATTTAATTAAATTTAATTTTTTTTTATACAGCAGGTTCTTATTAGTTACCTACTTTATACAGATTAGTGTATATATGTCAATCCCATCTCCCAATTCATCCCATCACCAACACCCCCACTTTCCCCCTTTATGTCCATAAATTTATTCTCTACATCTGTGTCTCTATTTCTGCCTTGCAAACTGTTTCATCTGTACCATTTTTCTAGATTCCACATATATGCCTTAATATATGATATTTGTTTTTCACTTTCTGACTTACTTCACTCTGTATGACAGTCTCTAGATCCATCCACGTCTCATTTCATACAGGGAAGTAAGTCAGAAAGTGAAAAACAAATATTCGTTCCCAATTTCGTTCCTTCTTATGGCTGAGTAATATTCCATTGTATGTATGTACCACATCTTCTTTATCCATTCATCTGCTGATGGGTATTTAGGTTGCTTCCATGACCTGGCTATTGTAAATAGTGCTGCAAGGAACATTGGGGTTCATGTGTCTCTTTGAATTATGGTTTTCTCTGGGTATATGCCCAGTAGTGGGATTACTGGGTCATATGGTAATTCTATTTATAGTTTTTAAGGAACCTCCATACTGTTCTCCATAATGGCTGTGTCAATTTACATTTCCACCAACAGTGCAAGAGGTTTCCCTTTTCACCAAACCATCTCCAGCGTTTGTTGTTTGTAGATTTTCTGATGATGCCCATTCTAACTGGTATGAGATGATATCTCGTTGTAGTTTGGGTTTGCATTTCTCTAATAGGTAATGATGTTGAGCAGCTTTTCATGTGCCTCTTGGCCATCTGTTTGTCTTCTTTGGCGAAATGGCTATTTAGGTCTTCTGCCCATTTTTTGATTCAGTTGTTTGTTTTTTTTAACATTGAGCTGCTTGAGCTGTTTATATATTTTGGAGATTAATCCTTTGTCCATTGATTCATTTGCAAATATTTTCTCCCATTCTGAGGGTTGTCTCTTGGTCTTGTTTATGGTTTCCTTTGCTCTGCAAAGGCTTTTAAGTTTCATTAGGTCCCATTTGTTTATTTTTGTTTTCATTTCCATTACTGTAGGAGGTGGGTCAAAAAAGATCTTGCTGTGTTTTATGTCAAAGGGTGTTCTTCCTATGTTTTCCTCTAAGAGTTTTATAATGTCTGGCCTTAAATTTAGGTCTTTAATCCATTTTGAGTTTATTTTTTGTGTATGGTGTTAGGGAGTTGTTCTAATTTCATTCTTCTACATGTAGCTGTCCAGTTTTCCCAGCACCACTTATTGAAGAGGCTGTCTTTTCTCCTTTGTACATCCTTGCCTCCTTTGTCATAGATTAGTTGACCATAGATGCCTGGGTTTATGTCTGGGCTTTCTATACTTTTTCATTGATCTATATTTCTGTTTTGTGCTATATTGTCATATTGTGCCATAGTATCATATTGCCTTGATTTCTGTAGCTTTGTAGTATAGTCTGAAGTCAGGGAGTCTGATTCTTCCAGATCCATTTTTTTCCTCAAGTTTGCTATGGCTATTCAGGGTCTTTTGTGTCTCCATACAAATTTTAAGGCTTTTTTTTCTAGTTCTGTAAAAAGAGGCATTGGTAATTTGATAGGGCTTGCATTGAATCTGTAGATTGCTTTGGGTAGTATAGTCATTTTCACAATATTGATTCTTCCAATCCAAGAACATGGTATATCTCTCCATCTGTTTGTGTCATCTTTGGTTTCTTTCATCAGTGTCTTACAGTTTTCTCAGTATAGGTCATTTACCTCCTTAGGTAGATTTATTCCTAGGTATTTTATTCTTTTTGTTGCAATGGTAAATGGGACGGTTTCCTTAATTTCTCCTTATGATATTTTGTTGTTAGTGTATAGAAATGCAAGAGATTTCTGTGCTTTAATTTTGATATCCTGCAATTTTACCAAATTCCTTGATTAGCTCTACTAGTTTTCTGGTGGCATCTTTAGGATTCTCTATGTATAGTATCATGTCATCTGCAAACAGTGACCGTTTTACTTCTTCTTTTCCAATTTGTTTTCCTTTTATTTCTTTTTCTTCTCTGATTGCCATGGCTAGGACTTCCAAAACTATGTTGAATAATAGTGGTGAGTGTGGACATCCTTGTCTTGTTCCTGATCTTAGAGAAAATGCTTTCAGTTTTTTACAATTGAGAATGATTTTTTCTGTGGGTTTGTCTTATATGGACTTTATTATGTTGAAGTAGGTTCCCTCTATGCCCACTTTCTGGAGAATTTTTGTCATAAATGGGTGTTGAATTTTGTCAAAAGCTTTTTCTGCATCTATTGAGATGATCATATGGTTTTTATTCTTCAATTTGTTAATATGGTGTATCACACTGATTGATTTGTGTATATTGAAGAATCCTTGCATCCCTGGGAGAAATCCCACTTGATCATGGAGTATGATACTTTTAATGTGTTGTTGGATTCTATTTGCTGGTATTTTGTGGAGGGCTTTTGCATCTATATTCGTCCAGGATGTTGGTATGTAATTTTCTTTTTTTGTAGTATCTTTGCCTTGGTTTTAGTATCAGGGTGATGGTGGCCTCATAGAATGAGTTTGGGAGTGTTCCTTCCTCTGCAAGTTTTTGGAAGAGGTTGAGAAGGATTGGTGTTAGCTCTCCTCTAAATGTTTGATAGAATTCACCTGTGAAGCCATCTGGTCCTGGGTTTTGTTTGTTGGAAGATTTTAATCACAGTTTCAATTTCATTACTTGTGATTGGTCTGTTCATATTTTCTATTTCTTCCTGGTTCAGTCTTAGAAGGTTATACCTTTTTAAGAATTTGTCTAGTTCTTCCAGGTTGTCCATTTTATTGGCATGGAGTTGCTTGTAGTAGTCTCCTATGATGCTTTGCATTTCTGCGGTATCCATTGTAACTTCATTTTCATTTCTAATTTTATTGATTTGAGTCCTCTGCCTTTTTTTCTTGATGAGTCTGGTTAAAGGTTTATCAATTTTATTTATCTTCTCAAAGAACCAGCTTTTAGTTTTATTGATCTTTGCTACTGTTTTCTTTTTTTCTGTTTCATTTATTTCTGCTCTGATCTTTATGATTTCTTTCCATCTACTAACTTTGGGTTTTGTTTGTTCTTCTTTCTCTAGTTCCTTTAGCTGTAAGGTTAGCTTGTTTATTTGAGATTTTTCTTTTTTTTTTTTATACAGCATGTTCTTATTAGTCATCAAGAGATTTTTCTTGTTTCTTGAAGTAGGATTGTATTGCTATAAACTTCCATCTTAGAACTGCTTTTGCTGCATCCATAGGATTTAGATTGTCGTGTTTCCATTGTCACGTGTCTCTAGGTATTTTTTGGTTTCCTCTTTGATTTCTTCAGTGATCGCTTGGTTTTTTAGTAACATACTGTTTAGCCTCAATGTGTTTGTGTTTTTTACTTTTTTTCCCTGTAATTTATTTCTCATCTCATAGTGTTGTGGTTGGAAAAGATGCTTGAGATGATTTCAATTTTCTTAAATTTACCAAGGCTTGATTTGTGACCCAAGATGTAATCTATGCTGGAGAATGTTCCATGAGCACTTGAGAAGAAAGTGTAATCTGCTGTTTTTGGGTCCTATAAATATCAATTATCTATCTGGTCTATTGTGTCATTTAAAGCTTGTGCTTCTTTATCCATTTTCTGTCTGCATAATCTGTCCATTGGTGTCAGTAAGGTGTTAAAATCCCCCACTATTATTTTGCTACTGTCGATTTCCTCTTTTATATCTGTTAGTATTTGCCTTATGTATTGAAGTGCTCCTATGTTGGGTGCATATATATTTATAATTGTTATATCTTCTTCTTGCATTGATCCCTTGATCATTATGTAGTGTCCTTCCTTTTCTCTTGTTAACATTCTTTATTTTAAAGTCTATTTAGTCTGATATGAGTATTGCTACTCTGACTTTCTTCTGATTTCCATTTGCATAGCATATCTTTTTCCATCCCCTCACTTTCAGTCTGCATGTGTCACTAGGTCTGAAGTGGGTCTCTTGTAGACAGCATATATACAGGTCTTGTTTTTGTATCCATTCAGCCAGTCTGTGTCTTTCAGTTGGAGCATTTAATCTATTTACATTTAAGGTAGTTATTGATATGTATGTTCCTATTACCATTTTCTTAATTGTTTTGGTTTCGTTTTTGTAGGCCTTTTCCTTCTCTTGTGTTTCCTGCCTAGAGAAGTTCCTTTAGCATTTGTTGTAAAGCTGGTTTGGTGGTGCTGAACAGTTGCACCATAAGGAAAGATAAATTCCCTTTCAGCCTGTAATACCTGGAAAGGTAGAGAACAATGGTCAAACCTATAACATCTATTGACATTCTTCCATAACTTCAAGTTGTCATAAATTTACTATAAACTTATTTATTAGGCTTAATTCTGAAGCACATTCTCCCACCACAGCTACCTTTAAAAAGGTTGAATTCTGTTAAGTCCTACAATATCTACAGTCCTTTCTGGGTGATGAAGCAAGCATATTCACAGCTTGTTGATGAATATGATGTCCCATTAGAATCATTACTTGAGGAGTCCATTGAAATAATGCTTCGTATTCTCCTTAAGCTGACTTTTCACCATGGGTAATTTCTTGGAATGTACCTCCCTCTATTGTCCATATTTGAGTTAACATTTTTTACTATGTTAATGAGATTCCAGGTGTGTTATTTCAACCTTTTGAAGTAGGGTAAGGTTGGCTTCTAACATCTCCACAGAACATTTGGAACACATAGACAAGGGCTAATAGAATCACCGTGTATATAGTTGTCAATAAATATTTGTGGCATTAATACAATTTAGGAGTATGATCTGAATCAAAAATTATTGTGTGTTATGAATCTCTCAATTGTATATTTTCTCCCCCGAAATATTTTCTGTTTGAAGAAGATACTCTGTAACATACTCATAAACATCTCTGTGCTAACTTTGAAGTGAAACTATCAAAGTAATTTTCACTTTCTTTAAATAAGTTATATTCACATTCACGTTTGACATACAGTTGTCCCTTGGTATCCATGGGAGATTGGTTCCAGGACCCCACAGATACCAAAATCTGCCAGATGCTCAAGTTCCTTACACAAAATGATGTAGTACAGTGGGCCCTCTGTATCTGTGGATTCTGTATTCACAAATCCTGAATCCACAGATTCAACCAACCAAGTACCAAACCAAGGGCTAACTATATTCAGAGGATGACATTAAACTGTGACCTGAGGAATTTTGCCCAATATTTCTCAATATTGGGAGAAATAAATAAGAATCTGCTTTCTTTCTGTCTTAATATACTATCTTGGTTGTTGAAAATACAGAATTCAGTAACTCTACAGTTTAATACCCAACATCCTACTTAATCCATTAGTAGTACTTCTCCAGAGTGTCTGAAAAGCCACAGCAACAACACTAGAAATTTAAGCAGAGGCTACAGACTGCACAGCAATAATAACTGTAGTCAACAGACCATAAATTGAATCATCATTACTTATCTGCAGATTATTCAGGTGGAGAATCTAGGAACTGTGTATGTATCAACAGGAATCCAATACTTTTCCAAGAAAACAAATCTGTGTAGTTCTCACAATTTACACCTTTAGTGAGTATCAAATCTGAAAGAGATAACTAAAAGTATTATTCTTTTGCCCTAATTGGCTCAGTGGAAATAAGACATTTACAACTTGCCCTGGAATTGATAACCATTTATGAGCACTTTCCAATGACTATAATGTCCCCTTGCTTCCATTTATTACCTATTTTGATTATGGAGTGATTTATTAGAGTAGCTTTCCTAATGTTTCTATTGCTTGGAGTTATCTGAGTTTCTTAGACATGTAGATTTATAATAGTTTTCCAAATTTGGAAAATATTCTGTCATCATGTCTTCAACTTTATTTTCTCTTCTTACTTCCTCTCCTTTGGGAACTCCAATTACCCATATATTAGGCTTCTTATAGTTGTTCCACAGTTCACTGATGCTCTGTTCATTTTTTTTCGCCCTTTTTTCTCTTGTGTTTCATCATATATATATATATATATATATGTAAAATCTTAGACATTGTCATCCTGATCCCTAGAAGTCCAATTTGATTGTTTTGTTTTATATCTCTCCCTCTTCTATGTAACACAATCATTATTCTAACTTATTGAACATGTGGAATACAGTTAAAATAACTGTTTTAAAATCTTTGTTGACTAATTCTAACATCTGTGTCAGTTCTGGTCAGTTTTGGGAAGTTGATCTTTCTCCTCATTGTGGGTTGTGTTTTCCTGCCTCTATTTTGTGTATAACTGCTAGTTTTTTATTAGAGGCAAAACACTGTGAATATTACCTTATTAGGTGCTGAATGCTTCTGTATTACCATAACTATTCCTAATTTTTGTTCTGGAATGCACTTTAAGTTACATGAAAACAGTTATTTCCCCCCATTGGGGATTGCTATTAAGCTTTGTTAGGTAATACCACAGAAGGATTTATTCTAGGCTAAGTCTAAATATCCTACTCAATATGCCTTGAATTATATGCCATTCTATTTTGGCTGATAGGAATAGGTGCTGTTCACAGTCTTTTTCAAGTACAGGTGATGTTTCCTTAATCATTTTAGATGTTCTTCTCTTGGTCTTGGGTGATTTCCTCACATGACTGTATGATAAGGACTCTCCTGAATCCTGGAGGGTGACCATCTATGGATCTTCAGACTTCTCCCTTCTTGCAAATTTCTTCTCTTAATTACTCTGCCTGTGACTATCCATCTTGGCCACCGCAGACTCTCATCTCATCTCCTGATTTGGGACTTGGATGGGCTCCCCCTGATGTTCCCCCTCCTATGCTGTGGTCAGCAAATTCTCTCAAGGCATTAGTCCATGTGCAGTCATAGGTCTCACCTTGTTTGTTTCACTGCCCTTTGTTAACCAGAGACCAATGCCATGAAAACTGTGTAATCATATATTTTGTCCAGGTTTTTATTTATTTCAGTCAGGAAAGTAAATCCAATACCTTTTATTACATCTTGGCCTGAAATGGTACTCTTAAATCCTTTAAATCTATAGCCTTAGGGTTACAACACATAACATTTACATTTCACTGTTTTATGTGTTGTTTAAATGACGTATATTCCTTACTAAATTTTAAACTTAACTAGATATCTACAGATTCTAATCAATAGTTTATTCATACCCAGTACCTGGAAACAATCTCAACCTGAGCATCTCTTTTGCTTCCAGAATCTAAACCAAATTATGCATAAGAGCAAAATGAATAAGTATTATACAAGTTATTAAAGAAAACAAAATGGTTTCATACGCATGAATTAAAGTATAGTTGAAATTATCATTGATGTAACTTTTGGAATTAAGTAGAACTCTGTAAGAGTTGTTAACTAATGGGTTCATTTACATTTCAAAAAGACACAACTGTTAATACAGCCAAATTGTAAAAAGACAGTCTCATGCTGACAAAGATGTTTTACACAGTGCATCTTTCTTGTCATCAGAATCAAATAAACCCAGTTGGTGTGTGTTATTCTTTAATTTCTGAGTTTCTCAATAGGAATAGTATGAGGAAAGTACTGAAAGAAAATGCTCATGCAGTGTTCTCTTGAAAACAATGGATTAAATTGACTATCATTTTTTTAAAATTTTCAAACCTACCATCTAAAATGTACTAAATCAATTTTTTAATTGACTGATCTATAATACATATACTATTTACTCTGAACACCACTATTTAGTGGGTAATTATGTAGTAGGCACTGAGGATACAGAAGAAGATCATAGCTCCAATCTTGGGGAGCTCATCCTATTTTTGTAAGTATAGACACATAAATAACTGAAACACACTACAATAACTGCCATAATAGACGTGTGCAAAGGGTAATAGGAAAAATATGAGTGAACAATAAATTCATCCTAGAGTAATAGTGCTTGTTTGTTACAACCTTAAACTACCTTAGACAATTTCACTTCCTAATATACAAGCTGGTTGAGGTTCAGTGTGTTTGCCCTGGCTAATATTCAACTCTACAATGAGAAAGAGTAACTTTAACATCTTTTTGAAGTTCACCTTTCTATCAAAGGTGAAAGTTAAATTTAATATAGAAACTTGATAAATGTGTGGAAACAAAGTTATATAAAGTTGTCCATTAGATTGCTCCTTTTAGTAGGCTCTTAAAAAGATGTGATTAAAGTAATAAATTGTGTAAAAAATGCAATTGTTCATTATAAATATATTTGTAGCATTTTTTTTAACCTCTTTATTGGAGTATAATTGCTTTACAATGGTGTGTTGCATTTCTTTTTATTATTGTAATACATTGGAGCAATTTATGCCATTAAGAAAAACAATGTAATTGAAAATATGTTTACATTAGGCCTTTTAATTGACCTTGTACAGCTATTTTATATATACCACTCTAATATTATGTACTAGCTAAACCAAGGTATTAAGCTTCTCTCTCTCTGTCTCTGTCTCTCTCTCTCTCTCACACACATACACACACACATATACACACACTATGCTCCATGCTTATAATGTTCATTGAAGTGACTTAAACCACATAAGAGGAGTTAATATACAATCTAAAGTACTCATACTTTCAAGGGGGCAAGTGGCTTGTATTTGAACAACTTGATACTTTTGATTAATGTTTGAAGTATCTAAGAAGATAATTAACTTAGCTAAAATCAGTAAATAAGGGAGAGAAGGTGGGTACAGTGTGAACAGCATATAATTTATAATCCAGCCTATATATCACTGGGAAGTAAGGATATGACGTGGTCAAGCTGCTGACCTGATTCCACTGTTCTACTTTCCCCTCCTACCTTGACTTCCTTCCAGGTAAACCCACATTCTGAAACATTCCTCCTCTATTTTTCTTTTTTCCTTTTTTACTATTCTGTGCATGCAAACCCAGGAGCCATAGGCTGTCTATGAAAGTGATTCCCTCATTATTGCGCTTTCACTCTTTTCAAGAGAGTAATCAAGATTTTCACCTGGAGCAATCACATGTAGCAGCTGGAGGTCTCTCTATACCATACATGGAGTTCAAATAATTTATTCCTTAGATACCCTGCAGGATCAACTTTTTTTTTTTCTGATTTAAAAGAAAACGAGAAAGTGGAGAGAGAGAGAAAAAGGAGTTGAGAAACAAAATGAAGTAAAAACAAAGAGCAAAAACAAAAATACAAGACGAAATCAGCTCTAAGCATCTTCTCAATTGGCTTAAACATAAGTTAAACCTTAATATTGATTTTTTTTCAGATTTTTAAAATTATTATCTGTACACCTCCTTTCATAACATATGGGCTACATTCCACTCTGCTTATTGTAAAATAAATCTAGATTTCTTAGGATACAGTGACAATAGCTAATAGTTAACTGAAAAATTACCTTTATATTGGGAAAAACACTTTATAAACATTGCCCAGTTGAAACTTTGGGGAAGAAAAGTATGAAAGAGGTAAATATTATATTATTGATGAAAAATTGGAGATAAGAAAATTTAAATATGTGGGCAAATAGGAAAAATGATACAATGTAGGCCATGGGTGTAACCCAGTGCTACTGAATCCAAATTATCTGAACAACTATGTTGCAAATTATATATATATATATATATATACATACACACTTAGTGTTAAACCCTACCTTCATGTTATCTATATGGTTTCCAATTAATTGTCATATATTAAGAATTTATAATGGTCACACATATTTTTGAGAATAGTTATTGGTACCTACTATATATTAAGCGTTTTCGTAACTTTGTAACATCAAAGGAGAACAAAGCAGACAACAAGTTAATCTCAGTGAGCATATGGTTTAGCAAGGAGTAAAATTACAATGTTAATTTGTCAAGAGTCAGATATGTAGTGTAAAATATAATTAGTGTCTATATTACAGGTTTGGTATAGTCAGTAAAGGGATACCTGAAGTAGTAAAATTTCAAGTGAAATTAAATGAGGAGTATAAGTAGATTGGTGAAAAAGAAAACGAAAAGCATTTTAAAGAGTGGGAAAATGTGCAATTATGAGGGCTGGAGAGAGCTTAGCTTATAAGGAATCAGAGGTCCAGCTGAGAAATTGTACTGCTAGATTATACTGAGTGCACATTTTATTAAAAGGAACTGATTTAGGGTTTAGTACATAATACACTGAAAAATATTTGATTAAGAAACAATAAACATTTTTTAAAGATATTATTTTGAAGGCAAAACATTTTAGATTTAAGTAACTTAAACTTTTTAAACTGGATCTCCTGAAAAGCGATTCATAGTGAAACAGCAAAGATTTTGCCTAGGTGAAATTTTTAAAAATAACAAAGATGTGTGTGTGTTTTCAATATATTTGTATCATCAGAGAAGAAAACAAAGAGTAACTAGAAATTGCCATATGTATGTGCAAAGTCAGTACAGATAAACATAATTTTGTCATGAAAAATACCATCCTGTTCTGAAGGGTTCTGTGAGGTATAGAGTGATTCAAATGATTTTGCCTGGGGAGGAAAGGATTAAATTTTAATTTCACGCTTGTAGTTTCCTTCCTTGAATGATTTTGGCACATCACTATAAATATATTTTGTCTCTGAATAACAAAATTCCTTTACAGAACACTGCAGATCTTCATCTCCATGAAATTGTGAAACACTAACCAAAAGTATAAAAAAGGAAAATGGAGAATTCTTTGTAACTACCAGGCTTGTGTTTAAACTGGGCAAACATGATTTTACAAAACATTTTAAGAAAGTTGGTTTTAAACAATTTACTTAATATATATAAGCATTAGTTACTTCATCTGTAAAACCAGGTGCTAACAATACCCTCTCCATATGTATTCTACAAGAATAAAAGATGCTATATTCAAAAGCACACAGGCAGGCCTAATTCATACTGCTAGATAGGTAAATCCAAATCTGAATTAAAACTTTTTGTTAGAAAATGTTAATAAATAATATCAGAAAAATTTATTTGAGAAATGAGTAAACCACCTTCAGAATTATTTTAAAAAATTCTTTAGTGTGTCAGCAACAAAAAAATAATCGAGTCGACTTAAGAAAGAAATGGAAAATTTTATTCAAGCCAACCTGTGATTTATAACCCAGAGACAGTCTTACAGAAAGTTCTGAAGACTGTCCCACCCATTAGAGGTAAAAGCAAAGTTATATATGTTTCTGAAAGAAAGGGTTATACATCAAATGACGTATTGCCAGTTTATACAATCTAGATCTGCATGTACAAAGCAAGTAGTGGGTCATCATGACCCTTTACAAGATTGAGAAGGAATGCTATCTCCTAAGAAGATCTGGTTAATGCAGGTGCAGAATACAAACTGAAGGGTAAGAAGGAGCCCCAAATGGGCAGATAAAAATGTATGTTTAAATTTTTCTTATTTTGCCATAAATTATGAATTTTATTTCATCAGTGAAATAGCCATTGGCTGTGTATATAGTATATATATATTTTTCTCTTTCAAGCAGTGAAATAATGAGCGACAGCCAAAGAGAGACTGGGAAGGAGAGCCATCTTTGATGAAGTGAAATTGACTATAGTCATTTCCCTTTTCCAAGGAGATGATAGTAGAATTCATGAGACTGATTCCAGAGTAATGTCAGCATTTCTGATCCAATACTGATACAGGACTCCTCTATACCGTCTTATTTTTCAAACCCTTACCATCGTCGCACGTGCAATTTGTCTCATCTGCTGTGTGGAGAATTAGGCCATGTTCTTTTTAAAACACATGGTATGACTGAAGAGGTATTGCCCATATTCTGGAGAAGAGTGTTTTCCCAACTGTGATACCACCTATCCCCCCTGAAAAAGAGAAAAATCAAGGTGAGTTTGCATTACATAATTTGCTTTTCACAAAAGACTCTTGTTTTTATAAAAGGCCTCCCTTTCTGGAGGGCAGGGTAATACCTGAATTTAAAGCTCAGCTGCTCCATGATGCCATTCTATTCATTCTGCCACACAAATAGAAGGCCTTTGTTAAGTTATCCCTGTGTTCGTACATATCACTAATGCATGAAGAGTAGAGCTAATAACATTTACACTTGCTTGTAAGTGGCAGGAGTACCTGTTAGCCTGTATGTAATGTGATGGATATCCTCTCTTCCCTTAAACAGATGTATTTGCAATAACTATGAATGATTCTTCTTATACAATTAATTCTTAAAAGTTATAAGTAGATGTATAAGCATATTTTTTACAAATTTTATTTACATAAACTTCTGTTTCTGTGACTCACTTTTAAAAAATCCTCAGAAATTTTCTCTTTTCTAAAAGCAAGAGCAAGTGGTTGAAGTTTATTACAAAATGTTGACCTGCCTTAGGTTAGAAAACACACACAAACTTAAAATTGTCCTCTATATTTTTTATTATAGTGGGAGTTTGAAGGCCCTCATGCGAAAACCACTTTAAATATATTGAGCAATATTTATTGGATTGTGAATACTTGATTTTTTCCTCCTAAACATCATTTAACTGTTTCCCACTTAATCATAAATCTAGACAGAGACAGGTTATGCACATACCTTAGAAGTAAGGAGTTTGTAGTTTATTAGCCACAAAACAGTTTAGCTTAATGGAAGCCACATCATCCACCACGGCATTAAAGTTAAATTGGCTGAGTGTCCCAGGCAGTAGCACACCACACATTGCCTATTTTCAAGGTTTATTTCAAAATATATATTGCCAATTACAGATTTGGAAACCATAGTCACTATAATTATAGCAATAAAGTTATAAATCAGATTCCCAGAGATTCATTAACTTGCTCATGTATTTATTCTTTCATTCTTCAAATATTTGTGCATAATGCAAAGAAAAACAGATTAGAATGCATAGTAACAAATAAGGTGTCATATAAGAATGGCAATAGTTAGACCATTTATAATAAAATGAGTGATTTGGGGGTTAATCATTTAAATTATTTATCATATCTTTACTTCTGAGATAAGAAAAAGACCATACACACACAAACACACACACACACACACGAAAATTGCATTCTAAGCTCTAAATCTATGAGCAGATGGTATTTAATTTAATTAGTTTATAATTATTTTATCTACCAACATAAGGAGTAAATATAGATGTTGACAGTTTTAGGGAGAGGAGTTGGCTAGTATTTAGGGCCTAGTATATTGGAATGTATTAGAATTGAAAAGTTATATAGTCATTATACAGTCTATGGTATTATGCCTTTGTCACTTTACGGACATTAACCCGACTCTGATAACAATCATATAATATTTTTAATGTATAATCTTACTTTTGGTTTGTTTCAAGCAATTTTTCCCATGGGCACCAATTCAACTGGGAAGGAGTTCGTTGTGTTGACCTTGTGTGAATTAAAAAGAAAAGGCCAAACACACTGGAAACTTACTTTAGCCATTGCCAAAGACTTTATGAGAACTGCCTTTCTCCTAACCTCACTGAAACATTCTTCTTCTGCTCACTTTCTCTTTACTTCTTTCTTTAAATTTTTTATTGGAGTACTTTCTAAAAAATTTTTATTGAGTATTTTCTCAAAGTTTGGTGTTGCCTGTGTGTGAAAACAGATAAATGGACTCATACCTCAAGTTTTTTATTGAATAATGGCAGTCACATATCTCTAGGAAAGGTTTCCTCTCTCCCCTTCGTCAATTCTCATGACCTTCTCAATGCACTGTGTACTAGTATCCATGCCCAACACTGTTGTGAAGGGACTCTTGCTAACGTCACTAATTACTGCATACTGTTGAGTCTAATCATACTTCCCTCCTTGGTCCTCAATTACTTGAAATCCCATTACCTTCAAAAAGAATTGAGAACATCCACATCTGCAGAAAATCTCTTTCACTGACCTCAATGACAATCTCCTTTTTACTCCCTTTCAATTTTCTTTTTAAATCTTATTTGTGAGTACAGTTGACCCTTGAACAGCACAGGTTTGAACTGTGTGGGTCCGCTTACATGAGGGTTTTTTTCAATAAATATATATGAACCATGTTGGTTGAATCTGTGGTTGCTGAACCAGAGGTATGGAAGGCCAACTATGGTTGCTGAACCAGAGGTATGGAAGGCCAACTATGGTTATACCTGAGTTTTCCACTGCCTGGATGGTTGGCACTTCTACCCACCCTGAGTTGTTCAAGAATCAACTGTACTTATATGTCACATGAAGTTTAACTTTGAAATTACTAGTGTCTCTCACTTGAGTGTTTCTCTTTAATGATTACTCTTTGGGGAAATAGTTTCTGTATGCTATATGCTTAAATAAAATAAAAATCTAGAAATAAAAATATGGAAAGAAACTGAAGATTCTTATGAAATATGAAAGTGAATTATATGCTTTTGAGATTATACATTTTAAATGGACATACCACATTGAAATTGTGCAATTTTTAGTACATGCATATTTTACCATATTCATATATTTAAATTAAAACACAATGATAATTAAAGCATGCTCTCAAGACATCCTAGTACTTCTCCATTCACCTCTCTAATATATCCATTATTCTATAGGTGCAATCATAAATATATGTATTTGTATTTTTTAAATGGTCAGTCATAAAAATGTATGATATTATGTATTTCATGTGGTTCAAATATTCCATAAATATCAAACTCTATAGATCATGAGGCAAATTGCTTCCTCCACTGAAAATATTAGTAAACTTTATTCATACTTAGACTTACATGATTTGTACATTAACTTCAATTGTTGTTTAATACTACATTGTATTTGTAATCTACAACTTACCTACCCTCCTGCTGAGGAAATATTAAGTTGTTTCTGCCCTGGGGGGACAGATGTAGTGCTGTAATCTATACTTCTACAGATATATTCTAGTGCAAGGATTCCTCCAAGAACTGGGATTGTTGGAACCCAGGGTGTTTGCTCTCTCACTTTTTCTAGGTATTACCAAATTCCATTTTAAAGTAGAATTTACACTGCTCCCCCCCCCACAAAAAAAAATAGTGAATCCATATAGTGTTAAATTTCATCTCCAGGAAGTTTTAATTTCTTGATTAATAGTGAGATTGAACACTCATTAATATATTTATTTTACAGACAAGTTTCCATATCTGTGAATTATACTTTATTTTAAAAGTACACTTTTAATTGCACAATTTTATACAATTAATTATGTAAGGTCCAAACTCTCCACCTAATGGCAAACCTCCTGACAAAAGCAAACTGTTTTGTTGGGGAATCCAGGGTCTAGCAACTAAGAGTCAATCTCTCTCTTCCTCTCTTTCTCTTTCTCTTCCTCTCACTCTCTCTCCCCTTGTATATGTTTGTACACATATATTTATTACACAGATGTAAAATTAACAAATATGAACAAGTTAGATTAAAAATAAAGAGAAAATATACAGAGGTTTTGTACGATTTTTAAGATATATAAAAAATCAGAGATCATATATGTTTAATTAAATTGTTAGAAGTGAGCACTGAAAATACCCACCCTTAAATTGAGTCATCGAGTTCAATCAATCAGTTGCTCAATTATATAACATGGTGTCATGCACACCAACAAGTAGTTTTTTGTTATACTGTGAGTAAGATGTGAAGGATTTTACTGTGAAATTCTAAACCCAGAGATTTGACAGATATGTTAGTGTTATGGGATACAAATTTAATTTGAATCAATAAATGTTTAGTTAAATACATGGCTGGCTAGAAAGACATAAAATTCAATCAATAAAAAATATATAATACCAGCTGCAACAATAAAGTTACTACTGTCACTTTATTAATGTAGGAGCATATTTTTAACACAACTGAAAAAAGTACTTAATATAATATTTGCATAAACATAATATAAATGACATTTTATATGGGAATATAATTTGTAAACCAAATACATAATAACAAAGTGAATATTATTAATAGTGATGAATGTATCATTGTAAGTTTGTGTTTGTGAAAATGTAGTTACTTTGGGCACATGATTTAAACTCTCTAAGAAACAAATTTCTCATATTTCAAAGGATTTACAAGGAGTAACAGGATTTGTGACAAGTTTAGAAACAGATATAGTGGAGAGAGGAACATTCTTGGGGATGACAATAAGAAAGCTATATAAGTGTTATTTTATTCAGCATCTATTTAATGGAGTTCAGACCATTAAGAAGAAATATTTATAAATTAAATCAGTTATCTCTGATTACCTAGCCTTCCTTTGATCCAACTTACTATTTGTCTGCTTCATAGTTAATAAAATTCTGATTATTCAATAAAATACCTATAGTTTAAAATCCATTTTAGTGCAGCTCTATTGGAATAAAAAATAATGTCTTCTGATATGAGTATCTTTTACTTCATTCACCCTTATCTGATCATATTGGCTAACAATATTTAAGCAAACTCTGACTACTAGCATCAAGTGATAAAATAAGTAATGCCAGTTGCACTCTTGTTTCATTGTCCCATATCCTAAACCCTACAAGCAACTTACAATTATGGTTACTTCTTTATCAGTGAGACAGATATGTTTGCATTGCTCTTTACCACACAGGGTGTGAGGCATAACTAGGCTGAAGTGAAGAGTCAAGTATTCATTTGTTCTTCAAATGAGAAGGAAAATATGTTTATTTAAACCTTAATTAACCTTTCCTTATTCATAACATCTTCATTTTCTATATATCAATTAACATTTTAACTATTAATTTTCATGATTTTGCATTTATCTGTATCCACCAAGAGACCATGAGCTTCATGAGAGAGCATGTATGATTTGTCCAAGACCACTCAGAAAATTACTCTATATTTCTACAGCAGAATAAAATTAAGTGTTTATGTTGGATTTTCTTAAAACTTAAGGCTTAGAAATTTTAAAAAATGAACTAGAGCTGATATTTGCTATTTGCCTAGTATATAATTAGACCAATGGTAAACTTTCAGCTCTCATCCATATGCAACTGAAGTATGAAATGTTCACAAAGTATGAAATTATTTAAATTTAATTAAGCTATTACCTATTTTATTTGTAATACTATTATATTGTTTTTCTTGATTTAAAAATGAGATAATTTTCAAGTTTTGTTGTATTTTATGTTCATTTGAAAATTGCCTCATTCTTAAATAGTAATTTTCTCAAGTGCAAACATGAAATTTATTACTTGATTTTATTAATGAGTAGAAGAAATTCTGATTTTTTTCACAAGAATAGTTACTATTTCACTAGGTAGGTAAAATCAGTTGTTTATTATTCAACAGCTGTTAATTATTGAATATAATTGGTTTTTTTTGTTGTTGTTTTTGGTTTTTTTGCTGTACACGGGCCTCTCACTGTTGTGGTCTCTCCCGTTGCGGAGCACAGGATCTGGATGTGCAGGCTCAGCGGCCATGGCTCACAGGCCCAGCTGCTCCGCAGCATGTGGGATCTTCCCGGACTGGGGCACGAACCCGTGTCCCCTGTATCGGCAGGCAGACTCTCAACCACTGCGCCACCAGGGAAGCCCCAAAATATCGGATTTTTAAAGAAAATCACTTATCTGACTAAATCTCCTTGATTGTTTTAAGGCATTTGGATTGAAATAGTAACCTTTTAATATCTTGCTTTTTATCTTTTTCTTTTAAATCTAACAAAACCTAAAATGATTGAAATAAGCACGTCACTCTCTCTCTTAAACAGAATTTAATCAAAGTTGCAACAATATCTCACTAATTCCTTAAGGCTTAAACATTTTAGAGAAAATGTAGCCAGAGTGAAACAAATGCATAACATGCAGCATATAATGAATTTAGGGAATATGTATTTTTATGTATGGCAAAAAAACTTTTAATTCAGTGACTAATCTGGTGTAAACCTGTCATCTATAAAACTTGCAACATCAAATAAAATACAGTGCTTATTTATAGGTTTTAACAACGCCTATAGAATTTTACCCAGAGTATTAAATACATTAAGGTTTGGTTGATATACTCAAAGTATAATATATATTTTATAGGCATTAATTAATGTATTTAGCAAACAATTTTCTGAATCCCAAATAATGTCTGTTATGCAACAAATTGTTAAGAAATATCTTTTAACTTCTTCAGCACTATCTCTTGCATTTAAGGCAGAAGGGCCAGATTAAGTTCTCTCATTTTCCCTATCTATATAATGAAATTGATAATGGTGCTTATCTGTGGGATCCATTCTCTTGTTTCCACCATGTCTGGTTAACAATGTTATTGGTTGTGATCCATAATTCTTAATTTTGAATATTCCAAAAACATTGTTAATACATTTATTTGAACACATATAAACTTATATAAATAGATATACTTTACATATTTTCAACATGTATCTATAATTGTTTAATGACATATAATATGTAAGAGGTAATACTACTCTTTTTCTCTACAATTTTCTCTCCTTTGATAAACTGAAAAAGAGGCTATGTGCTAGCATGCAAATCATACATCTAATAAGAACTTTTACTCAGAATATAGAAGGAACACTTTTAACTCAAAAATTAAAAAATAAAACAATTAAAATATGGAAATACTATGAATAGATAATTCTCCAAATAATTTATATAAATGGCCAAAAAGCACATAAAAATATACTCAATGTCTTTAGCCCATCAATGAAATTCAACTCAAAATTATAATAGAAGGTCTTCCCTGGTGGCGCAGTGGTTGGGAGTCCGCCTGCTGATGCAGGGGACACGGGTTCGTGCCCGGGTCCGGGAAGATCCCACGTGCTGCGGAGCGGCTGGGCCTGTGAGCCATGGCCGCTGAGCCTGCACGTCCGGAGCCTGTGCTCCGCAACGGGAGAGGCCACAACAGTGAGAGGCCCGCGTACCGCAAAAAACAAAAACAAAAACAACAACAAAAAAATCATCATCATAATGACAACAATAATAATATAAATGTGTTGGTGAGAATGTGGAGAAATCAGAATCCTCATACACTGCTGGCAAAAATGTAAACTGATGCAACCACTTTGTTAAATATTCTGGCTATTTCTCATAATTTTAAACATAGAGTTACCATGCAACCCAGCAATTTGACTTCTAGGTTATTTATCCAAGATAAATGAAAACTATATTTACACAAAAATCTGTTCATGAATGTTCAAAGCTGCATTATCCATAGCAGCCAAATTATGGAAACAACCCAAATGCTCATCAACTGATGAATGGATAAATCAAATGTGGCATATGCATATGATGAAATATTATTCAGCAATAAAAATAAATCAAATGGAGATATAGACAACTACATGAATGAACCTTGAAAATATTATGCTGTGAAAAACATCATTCAAAAAAGGCTGCATATTATATAATTCCATTTCCATGAAATGTCAGGATAAGCAAATCTATGGAGACAGAGATTACTGTTTCCTAGGACTGGGGGTATGGTGGAAATGGGTATGGATTGCTAATGGGTATAGTGTTTCTGTTTGGGGAGATTGAAATGTTCTAATGTTGATTGTATCCATGGTTGCAAAACTCCGTAAATATACTGAAACCCATTGTCTTGTACGCTTTAAATGGATGAATTGTATAGAATCTGACTTAAATTTCAATAGACAATATCAATTTTTGAGCCATTTAATATACAGTTGTCAGATTCAATGCCTGAATTCAAAGTGATAGAACATAAAATGAAAGAAAGTGAAAGTGTCATATTAGGTAAGATTTTAACCCATAAATAATTAAATTTATTCACTTGCAAATACAAGATCATTCAGAATACAATAAATATTTGTTTAAAAAAAATTCACATGTGTATATACACACAGAACGCCTGTATACCTATGTTTGCCTTGGGGAAAATTGTTTGCAGTGACCCATAGAGAAAGTGAATAAACCGGTGTTAAAGCATCCAGTTTATCCATTTCTAAATGCACACTTTTATATTTAACCAATTAACTGTTTTAAAATGTTTACATAAGCTAATGTAATTGTGATAATTAATTACTCAATTTTTTCAAGTGAAATCTGTGACTCGTATTTAGGTAGTATCTCAGAAGGTACAAAGCTAGTCAGAGGAAAGCTATGGTTAAACTTAGTTAAGTCTTATGCCTAATCCTATGAACTTTCTGGTTCTCTTAATTGCACAGATAAATTAATTCAGAAAAAAAAGATTTTTTTCATATATTAAGACTCAAGAAGAAACTCATTTAGATTATTAACATGACCTTCCTTCCATAAAAAATGGAAGAGAGTGAGATAAATGTTAGAATTTGCATAATGCTTCTTCCATTGAACATTTATAAAGTTTGCATAAATCATATGCTCCTGCTTCACATTATTTATGTCATGTCATCTCAAAATCAAATAAATAAAGGCACTTATTTGCTCTCAATTTAATATTCCCTCACTAAAATAAAAATTTTAAATACCTTAAATTTGTTATTTTAAAATCCTTCTCAATGATTAAAAGCAAACAAACAAACATACAAAAATAAACTGTAAGCACTGTAATTTCTCAAGGATCAAATGTTCAAAATAGAAGTCATGATCGACTCAGTTTATCATTAACTCCGAAGTTGCTCTTCTGAATTCTTCAAAATCTTCAAGTTCTTGAATCTCAAAAGGGACTGTATTATTTTGATAATGTTTAAATTTATTTTGCAGAAGCAACAAACACTATTTTTAATTTTTGAATATTCTGTAAAACTTCTGATTTATAAAGAAACAGAAAATATAAATTCCTCTCTACCTAATACATATTAACATTTCAGATTTTAAACTGTTTATTTCTCAAGTGATGACTTTAAATAACCAAATATAGCATGAAGAGACCTTCTAGCTGGACTTAAAATAATATTAATACTTAATTTATAGGTATGTCATTTCTTCAGGTTGAGCTAACCTGGGGTTAAATATACTGTCCAACCATTGTAAAGTAATTTTTCAAAAATTGACACTTTAATTTTCATGAGTTAATTTTAATTTTCAAAATATTTTTCTGTGTGTCTAAGTTTTCAGTATCATGCACTTGATATTTGAATCAGCCTTATTTTTGGCAGTATTTTGGTAATAATGACAGATAAATTCTATTTAATTTTTAATTAATTTAGTTTTAAATTTAATTATCTGTTTAATTTTTAGAGATACAGCAGTGTACAACGCAAAAGGTCTTAAATTCTATTTAATTTTTAATTAATTTAGTTTTAAATTTAATTATCTGTTTAATTTTTAGAGATACAGCAGTGTACAACGCAAAAGGTCTTATATTCCAACTGGGCAAGTCAACCTACAAAAAAGTAGATAATCCATGGACCATATTTCAACTAAGAAGAAAGTGACTGGCATTCAGGCCATTTCAGATAGTTTGAAAGAGGCATCTTCTCTAAGGATGTGACACAGGTCAGAGCCTTCAATAATATTTATTGAAAATGTATAACAAAAAAGGGGAAATAGATATCATCAAAAAATTAGCATTATTACAGTTCCTGAAAGATTGCCAGAAAGCCTGTAATACTGGGACCAAAGCAAAAATGGTGAGAGGTAAAGGAGAAATTCACTGAGACTGGGTCATATGAGATCTTAAAGGTCATGGCTACAGGGAACTCTATGATCAATGGAAGCTGTGGCAAAGTTTTAAGGAGAGTAATGCCATGTATGGTCTGAAGTACATTTACTAATTGAACTTAGAGTGAAGTATGGTTGAAGGGGAATTTTGGAAGCATGAAAATCAGTGATTATATAAAATTCTAGGAGAGTCTTGTGGTCATTCAGAGCAGAGTGATAAAGTGGGCTTGATAAAAATTGCTTCATATCTGCTGGCAGAATTAAGGAGAATAGCTGATGATAAAATATACAAGGGAAACAAAATGTAAGGTGAACTATATTCTTTAACATGAATGAAATATATTTTCATTTACTAATATTGAGAATGCGAAAAATGGACAGTGAGTCTAAAATCCTTATTAGGTGTGTACAGAAAATTATAGTGATGTGGTATTTGAATATTATATGGTTGTCATTTAAATAAAAGTGTGAAATACAGGAAATTAAAGGCATACATAGTTTCATAAGATTAACAACACAAAAACTTCTTTTTGAAAATACTTAAGAAAAGTACTCCAGCAAGAATCAAGGAAAAAGTTGTATGATTTATAGGAAATAAGTCTAAAAATGACTCAATAATGTTTATATTCTAAAAAAGCCTAAAATCAGAAAATTGCATAAAATATATGCAGTACACACACATAACTAAATGTATGTACATACATTTATATATACAAGACACCAAAATAGACGAGGTTTTGGGTGTCTGTTTGAAATCATTTGTGGACATACAGGAGAAAATAAATACTTCAAAATAGTTGTTAATGTTAATCTTCAATTAAAAGAATAAAAATGCAATGTTCCCAAACAAAATAAATCTAATAAATAATAAAAGAAAAAATAAAAACAAATCATGGTAAATAAAAAACACAATAATAAGATGCCAGATTAAATCCTAAAATTTTGTGAGTGAATGATTGATTGTATGAGTCAGTTTAATCTACTAGAGCAGGAAGAACACACTACATATTCAAATTCATCATAATCACATGATATATTTATCAAAAGCAAGTAATTTGATGTGATTAGAAATAATCAGGTAGACAGAAGTATGGCTAATTATTATAAAGTAGGTGCATTCTTAAGGATAAGCAAAAGTATTTTAAAGAGCAAACGTTGGGAAACAAAGGTATTCACTTTTTCTTTCCATAGATATCAATATCTCTTTGGGGAAAATATGAACATTTCAATGAGGATATTGCAATTATCCGTGAATAAGATAATGTGCAAAGCATTTGAGATAGAGGCAAAATATTATATACTGAGGATAATTGAAGGAGGAATCAACACTATGTGGAGACTGATTAAATGTTGGCAGTACAATGGCAGGGAGATGATAAATTATTCGTGTTTCTTCTTTGGACTATATGATATGACCTTAAATAGATTAGGGGTTCCAGAAAACAACACTAAAAATGGATGAGAGAGGCAGCAATGAGAAATTAGAATTCAGTTTGGGGCATGTTGTGAAGCAAACAAATATAGATATCCAATATAAATGTAATATTTATGTCTTGATCTCAGAAGAGAGATCACAGCTTGTGATTCAGATTTGAGAATTGTGGAAGTTAACATTTGTTTGCCCAGATGTTTTTTGTTCCTGTATCTTTGATAATACATCTTTATGGTGGGAAGTTTTCTCCGCTGAATGCACAGATCCACACCTTCACTCCACATATGTATATGACACATTCCACACCAATTTAATTATTTCTGCTAGAAACTAGGGCACAAGTGTGGTAAGTCACTCCTTTAACCTCTTAGGAAGATAAATTAAAGTTTCTGTTGCTGAAATCTAAGAACTGCCATTCCCACAAATCTTATAAATGTCTTGTGGTTAAGGTCTTCCTTTAATTCTACAAACCATTTCCATTTCTTTTCGTTAGTTACCTTGGTTTCTGAAGCTGGCAAACAGAAAGCTCAATAAATTATTGAAATTTTTCCAGAGAGCGAGCTATAGGTATTATTCCCTCTGGAATGATGTGTTTGGAATTAAATAATGAGCTGCATTTCAGTAAATGGTAATGAGCATCTGATTCATATTTCAAAATGGTAAAAAAAAACCAAAACAGCTTATTTCAGGAAGTTGAGAAACAGTTGCTCAAACAATGGCTGTGGTTGTATAGGACCATGAGTTTATTGAAGGAGATGCTCTGAGCCACCAGATAGTTCCTGCTATAGAATAACTTAAAAGTTAGTCTAAGTATTGAATCCACGCTTTAAGGAAGCTGATTTGACATTACTGAAAAACACAGTGAGAAATACACACACTCATATATCAAGTGGAAAGCCTGGCTCCAGGTTAAAAATCTGTTTGGGATTTTTCAGGTCTGACCATAGGCAATGATAAGTGCTTTACCTGGCAGGCATTATAGGGGAAAGCTGCCCACCTCACACTACATTTGGTGCACAGCCAGTGCATTACAGTGTATAAGGGGAATTGCTTTCAAGAACACAAGGCCCCTAGTCAGTCATTCTCTCAGCTTATTTGCATTCCTAACCCAGCCACCTTCATTCCTAGGTCTCTTTTTGTGAGGCCTTGGGGGGCATCTTCTTCAAGCACCTCTTCTGAGGAGAGGGAGAAACCTTGAAGATCCATTTCCTCACTCTAAGTACACCTGGTTCTTTTCCACTCCTGGCTCTTCCTCTCACTCCAGAGTCCATTAACTTTCTGGAACCGTCAGCTCAGGGCTTCCTCAAGAGTGAGACAATCCCCACTTCTGTATCCTCAGTAATCTGTCTGACCCTCAACCAGTGCACTGTTCCATGGGGGAAAATGGAACAGGGATAGTTGCCTTTTTCTCCAGTTTTAGACTCTTGATCATACCATTTCAGTAAGTGATTAAATGCTTAAGTCTTTCATTTTTGGCTGCTTGCTTTAGTCATCTATTCCCACATCTGGCAGCTCAGCCCTTTCCCTCCAGCTCAGCTGAACTGCTGACATCAAGATACTCACCACAAGACACAGAATATAACCTAGTGTTTTTCACTATTCACACTGAAAGATTCTATTATTGATAGTGACTCTAAAAATGAGATCATTTATTGGCAACCTGGATGGCTGATTCTGTAGGTTGCTGCATTATAATTTTAGTTGAATTTACAACCTGCCATGTCACTCTGCATGAACATGAAGGCACTGATCAATACTGAATGGGGTAAGAAGCATTACAAGATGGCTATCGTGATGGATATGAAAGGCTTGGGGAAATGTCCTCACTGTGGAAACCTGGTCTGACAAAGCCATGCTGACTTGCAAAAGAAAGCTAATAATGTTCAAAGTCCCTTTCTAGTAATAATTTCATAAAGTTTACCTAGAAACCAGGATAAAAACTCTATAGTCCTTAGGGGCTTGGAGGTTAATAAATAAGAATAGCAAAGAGAAGGATTTTACTTACAGAAAGTTTATAAATTCAGCATTTTAAAAGAGATTTTGCGAAGTTATGCATCTGCTTTGAAAAAGTAGATAAAATTATTTCTATGAGTTTGTTCATTAGGAGATTTACATATACAGTTCTAAGTTGCAGGATACATGCCCCTTAAAATAGTTTTGCTTGTTTTAGGATTTATATACTGGGTTCTAAAAAAGATTTAGAATAGGAAGAACCCTTGGTATAACATTCCAAAAAAACATTCAATGGTTGTAGGATTATAGACATTTAGATTGGATCTGTGGATCATAGGTATGTGGTCAATGCTCCTCTTAATTTGTCTCTGTCAGATTCTGGTCAACTACTTTTTACTTCTTCATAATGTTGAAGAAAGTCAGAATTTTTAAAACATGACTTAGACTCAGAAAGCTAGGAATACTAGTATGACAGTTTGCAGTAAAAATTGAAAACTCAAATGTAGTGAAGATCAGAATAACACTGGATAACCATGTTCCAATGGGTAAACATGATACACAGAATCATATGATAGGAAACATTTAATCAGACATCAAGAAGCAAACAAATAGGTCAATTATATGGCTTATAGCCTACTATCTATGTTTACTTATTTGACTTATATCAAATATAAAAGTCAACAAATAAATTAAAACAACTCCCATCTTACCAACACTAGTGAAAATAAGCCATGTTGAGCCATCACATTAAAAGTTCACAACCTTGGGATTCCCTGGTGGCACAGTGGTTGAGAGTCCGCCTGCCGATGCAGGGGACATGGGTTCGTGTCCCGGTCCGGGAAGATCCCACATGCTGTGGAGCGGATGGGCCCGTGAGCCATGGCCGCTGAGCCTGCGCGTCCGAAGCCTGTGCTCCGCAACGGGAGAGGCCACAACAGTGAGAGGCCGGCACACCGCAAAAAAAAAAAAAAAAGGTTCACAGCCTTTCACTGAATTAGAGATTTGTAGTCTTTCACCAGATCACATAGAGCCGGCGGTAGTAGTAGTACTAACAGTTATAGTAGTAGCAGCAGAAAGAACAATAGTAGAAGTTAAAATATTATAGTACCCTCGAAGAAGAAGCATGTTATGACATGCTGCATAATATTGCATTTCAAAGGAAATTGCAGAGATTACCATCACCAGCAAACACATCAAGGATACAGGTTACTCCTAGCACATTACAATTTAACTTGCCATGTTGAAAAATAATAAAATGTGTTGATAAAAAATTTATTGTGTATTTATCACAATTATATTTGCTTTTCCAGATGTGTTCTCCTTATTTGAGAAAATGAATATAATTCTTTACATTTGGAAAAGGCTACTGATTTTTCAAATGGATTTTCTCAATTCTAAGAAAAAGAAAAGATGAAAAATAAAAATTTTTAAGATATAAAAATATCTACCATGACTTTTCTATGCATTTCTAAAAGAAAGAGGAGGCAAGACCACGTTGTTTATTACAAGTAAACACACACTTAAAAATATAGTACCTCTTATAGCCATGCATATAATGTCCAAAGAATACTTACTGTCTTACAAAAAACAGCAGGAAAATAATCTCTCTTCTGGGACCCATCTACTATATACGCTGGTCTGCTGCATGGTTTCCCACCCTTTCAGGAATGAGACCCTTGTTTCCACAGGTTCTGGAACTGTGGAGAATGTTGACTCACAGCTGAGTCTGGGCGTCAAAGAGAGAGAGCTGCCTCATCTGATGTCATCCCTTTCCAGAATTGCCAACATCTAATGATTGGTCAATAGGGAGTTAAATAGGCCCAACCTGATTGCCTCAAGGCAGGAGAATTCTGAAGGTCGTTCAGAGTTTACTGTGAGATTGTCTGAGGTCTCTGTTGCAACTACATTGTAGTTTTCTCACTGTACCCAATTCTACTTCCATCACTGCCAATTATTTCTAGATAGCCATGGACAACCCAAAAAACTTCCTAGATGCAAATCTTCATCCCAGAGTCTTCTTCACAGTGACACTAACCCAAGATTTTGGGATGAGAAGTAATCTGAGGAATCACTCTAAAGAATGGGATTTGGGAACTGAATCACTGACTGGCTAGCATTGAGAGCAGATGAAGTATGAAAAGTCCCCAGCATGTTGTAATGGCACAGTTTTATTGGAACACGAAAGGAAGGGAATGTACTGACAGGTGCAGTATTCTAAGCATTTGAGAAGATTTGGGGAAAGTAAAAAGCATGAAATTGTATGATTGCCCCTGGGGAAAACTCACATACCGGAGAAAAACAATGAGATTCAATTCATCAACGATTGAAAGTGAAGAAAAAGAGTCAGACACCTTCCTTGACTCTTATCTTCTGTGATCAGAGAACAGAGCATCAGGTCCAGGACACATTTTAAAGAGTAGCAGAGCTTCAAAATAGGCTGAATTCTCAACCTTGAAAGCTTTGCTATGCCAAAGTCAGAGATTTGACTGGGGATAGATGTGTTCCTGAGACATGGGATACATAAGCAGACAAAGAGTGCAGTACTCTCATTTACAAAATCATAACTTTTACTTATTTCTTACTTTGATGTACTAGACATTTAAGTCTGCTTTTAATAGAATATGGTTAGTACAGCTTCAACATTTTCAAATATGGGAATAACCTGTATTTGCTTTCAGGCCATACACTCTACAAACTGCAGTGATCGTTACAGGAGAATTTATATTTCGTTAGAACAGTATTCAAATACCAGATTCATTAATTCCAAACTAAGATGCTTTGGGCAAAGTTTCATAAACTTTTCAACCACTGATATCATCCTTTCTTTTTTTAGTTTCACAGTTGAAATAGGAATAAAGTGATACTTATCTCCCTGGGCTACTTGTAGGATTAACAATGAAAAATGCAAATTATTAGTTACAGCGCCAGATACATAGTGAACATTGAACAGTATTGGATCCTAGTATTTTATATAACTATTTGCATAGATAAAATTAGTAGGCCATAATTGTTTTCTCTCAAATTTGCTGACGTTGCTCCATTGCTTTCTGTACAGTATTTGATGACAATTCAACTTTTTTCTGTCGTATATTTTTCTTTCCGAATCTGAATAAGTATACTATTTTTAAATTTCTTTTTTCTGTGTTAAATGTAAGCATATTTCTCTTTTCACCATTTTCATGATGATTAATTAGTACTTTAAATATATGCCTCATTATATATTATGATACGTGTGTAAAAGAAAGGGAATTTGATATACCTAATTTGTAGCACAAGTTCTAGTATCTAGAATGTAATCAATAATATGCTGCCAATCTGCATTTAAAAAAGCAGTGTATGTAGAGTTTCCATCAGACACAGATTCTGTGACCCACACACTCCCCTTCCCCCAAATCTTTATATGCTAATTTATTTATTGGATTCATATTACATAGGATGCAATGTCCAATTCAATCTTCTTTCCATTTCATTTGTAGTCATTTATCTGCTCTTCCATTAATTCAATAAACAAGCATATTTGGGAATGCTTACTATATGCCAATCCTTATACTGTATGCAATCATTTTCTGGTAGTTGTAGGAACAGAATCAATAAAGGATAGAAGATGCTAAGATGAGGAAACAGTCTGAAATAACCCCAAGCACCAGCACAACAGAAAAACACCTTTCTAATTTTCCATTTATTGCAAATGTTAAGTTTCTGTTCTAGACAAGTACATTCAGTTCTATAATTGTGGTGGTTACAAATTAAAGCTAATGAGAACAATTCATTCATTTGCATATATCAAAGTATTTTTGAGGGGAGCCAATGGTCACAAAAAGGTCTATGTACCCTACAGACTATTTGGTTCCAGGGATTGTGACTTATAAGTTAAAATATAAAGCAAAGATAGAATATAAATTACATTACTTAAACTCCTATTGTAATTTTATTCATCTAATGCACACATAACTGAAAACAAGGCAATTGTGTTGAAGTCTTCCTTTCTTTCTTTCTTTCTCTTTTTCTTTCTCTATCTTTCTTTCTTTCTTTCTTTCTTTCTTTCTTTCTTTCTTTCTTTCTTTCTTT